>NW_017962992.1:393204-718017 GCF_001890905.1 Aspergillus aculeatus ATCC 16872
GGGTAAGGTACCGTTGGAGGGAGAAGATTCTGTTGTTCGGGTTTGAGGTCAGCTTTTGTGGGTGAAGAAGATTCGAGGGAGGGGAAGGGGGCGTACATCTTCTTGCTGAGAGCTGTGATGTCGCGGCTGGTTTTGATTAGGCGCTCGCGTCGGTCGTGGTGTTCGTCTAGTTCGTTGCGGAAGGTTTCGAACATGCTTTGGACTGAGACTGGGGCTGGGGCAGCGGAGGTCATTGTTGCGGATTCGAGGGGTTGGCCGTCCCAGGTGCGTTTTGTGCCGGCCATGGGAGATGGGAGGGGTTTGAGAGGTGAAGGAGGTGGAGGAGGTGGAGGGGGAGGGGGAGAGGGAGGGAGGGGATGCAACGCGCTCGCCGTCGATGTCATTTCTGCGGTGTGGGGCACTTCTGCTTTGGGGTGATTCGGCTTATCTGATAAGATCGCTATCGCTATACTTATTTGAACGATAGGAACATTTGGATACTGAACAGAAGCTTGTGTAGGAGACAGACCACTGGGAATTGGATAGTTAACTATTTCCTTGAATTATTCTACGGGAGTAGAAGCAAAGGAGCCCCCCCATTTAGAGGCATTTGTCAAAGGCAGAGTAGGATTGATCGATTCAAGCTGAGTTGGTTCAACCAAGCCATACAATAGCATCACCACAATAATCAATTCCCGACTACCTCAAGAGTCTCTTGCACGACTTATTCAGTGATCAAGATACTTGTACTTCAGCGAGTCACCCCCCTTCAACCCCCGGACCGTGACAGTCTGATCATCACCGGGGATAATGTCCATAGCGCTGTCGCTGATCTTGACCCCATCCCGCTCTTCAAACACCAAGCATTTCACCGGCTTCTGCGCGCTGATCTTCAACGTCTGCTGCTCAGCTGTCTCAGAGATCTTCTCCACCACAAGCCCCCGTTCCGAGAAATCGAGGTACTTGAACGGCTGAGGCCAGTCCACATCCCTTGCGACAATCTGCCCGTCGACCCACAAGCGGGCAGCCAGCACGTGTGGCTCGGGATACTTCTTATAATCAATCAGACCGTCCACGATAAGATTGGTGGTGCCATTCGGCTGGATGGTGATGTTCTCGTGGACCACCTTTTCCCTAACCTCCTGACCATCGTTGATGGAGAGGAATCCGAGTTCCACCGTTCCTGTCCTTTCCTCTTGAGCAGAGCTAACAACCCAGAGCTCAAACTTACTCGTCTTCGGAGGCTGGGCATGCGTAACGCTCCAATCATGATGTTCGCGTCGGACGCCCACGGCCAACGGAGCCAATACGCGTGCCACAGCGTAGAATGCCGGCTTGGGTCGCAGGAAGTAGTCCACAATAGCCCATGAGATAGTCGGCCAGCAATCGTTGAGTTGCCAGAGCAAAGCCCCGCCGCAGTGTCTCTCATCGCCCCACTGCCGACGCCACCCTCGATACCCGAACATCATGGTCTCAGCTTGGACAACTTGCGTGAGATAGGTGTAGGTCTGGCTCATTAGCGCGGGTTACCTTGTGTGGCCGTGGGATCTCACCTCCAAGTCTGTAGCTGTCTTTAGGTTCTCCACCAGGTATGTAGCAATACGCCGCTCATGCCCGTCAGCTTTGTTGTGGAAGTCGAGGACATGCGACTGCGGGTACTTGTCTTTCTCGTGCTCGACGAAGTGGTTGATGGTCGATAGGTGAGGGAATGCCTCCATGCCGAACTCACTGTTGAACCGTCCGCCGAGGGTATCGAAGATCTGGTATTTCTCTTGCGTTCCATGCCAGACTGTAGTTGGTCAGCAATTGATGCTACATGCGCGGGAAACGGGTATTACCATTCCACTGATGCATGTCTCCTACTGTCGGATCGGACGTTTTCTTCCCATCTCCCCATGGGCTTCCGGGATGATAGAATGTCCGTGGAGAGTGTTTATCCATCACCTCTGGAAGCAGTTTCTCGTATATGTACCGAGCTGGAAAGTCCGTCTTCAGCCAATTCTCCGGGTTCTTGTCCTCGAAGTCATAGGTCAGACCTGCCGACTCTTGTACTTGGTAGTCCTCGTTATTTCCAGCATAAAGCACAATAGACGGATGATGTCGCAGCCGGCGCACATTATAGGCGGCTTCTTTTTCGATCGACTCAAGCAGCTCGGGCCAGGTCGGGTAGTTGCCACAGCCGAACATGAAGTCCTGCCATACAAGCACACCAAGTTCGTCGCATGCTTCGTAGAAATTGTTGTCTTCGTAGATACCGCCGCCCCAAACCCTGTTGCTGTAAGCAAAACTGAAATGTATCCGCATGGGCCAACCTACCGAATCATAACTTGGCGACCAGCGACCATAAGTTCAATCCAGCTCCGATAGCGCTCACGGGTAATGCTAGGCAAGAGGTTGTCCGCCGGGATCCAGCACGAGCCACCACAAAAGACGTCGGCTCCGTTGATTCGGAAGAAGAACGACTTGCCGTGTTTGTCTGGCCGCTGAACGACCTCTGCCGTTCTTATGCCAATCTTCTTCGAGACATGGTGCAGTTCAATTTGATCCTTCTCCAAGAACACAGAGACCTCGTACAGATTTGGGTCTCCGTAACCATTTGGCCACCAGAGGCTTGGTTGATCGATTTCGAATGTCACTTTGGCGACCTTGTTGTCGGGCGTGAGGACCTGCCGAGCAATCTCCTTACCATCTTTACTCAAGGTGAAGATGGCTCGGAAGGAAGAGTTCTCTGTGGCATCAACCTCGGCGTAGGCATCAATCTGCACATGCTGATGATCCGCAGCAAGATCTACGTCCGTCCAGAGGTCCGCTATTCTTGCCGAGTATACTTCCAGCCGAACGTCTCGCCAGATGCCCGCAGTCATCAGCACTGGGCCCCAGTCCCAGCCCCAGTGATACTGAGCTTTACGAACGGCTAGTCGGGCCGGATCGCCGTTGAAGGAAGCCCAGTTGTGCTTGGGGTCCTGGTCTCGGAGCTCCTTGGCTCGCAGCATGGCACAATCAAAGTCGATGAGAAGCACATGATCACCCTCGGCCTCCAGGGCTTCGGTGACGTCGACTCGATGAGCGAGGAACATGTTGTTGCTCTCGAGAATGATCTTATCGTCCAGTCTCACCGTAGCAAAAGTGTCCAAGCCGTCGAACGCCAGAACGACCCTGGATCCAGCCGGGACGGTCGGCTTCTGGAATACATTTCTGTAAGACCATGACTTCTCATTGACCCATCTTGCCTCGAGCTCATTGAAGCCAATGTAAGGATCTTGCAATCTATGTGCTCCGCGTTAATACCATGCCAAGAGTCCAGGGGCCGATGGTGGCACACCTTCCATTTGCCTGTAGGTCCTGATGAACGACAGACGGCACGCTGGAAACAGACATCCAAGCATCAGATGCCTGTTCGTCGCTATCTTTGAAGGACCATCCGGTGGTCAGAGGATGCTGAATGAAACTCGCCATAGCGGAAGCCAAGGAGGGGTGATGACGAGTCAATGGCAACAATGCGTGAAAGCTCAACGAGTGGGAATGGCTCTGTGAATGCTTTTTGGCAACGAAGGGGAGATTCACACTCTTTGTATCTTGAATCTGATATCTGATGGTTTCAGATGCCATGAGGGAAGTATAGAGCAAGGGGAGAGCTCCACGGAGATATCTCCGCATTCCACGTGCTGTCATTGCCAAATCGGGCAATCGACGGGCGGCTTCTCCTCCTTTCCCAAAACTGTCTTCCTCTTCCACTGAGTGCTGCCAGTGAGTCCCCAACTCCTACACTTTCGCACTCAACATCCGGACTGTCTCACCATCACCCGTCAGTCTTTGAGTTTCAACACGGCTCATCGTCAAAATGTCTCAAATGAGCCAAGCAATGGGACCAGTGATCAGACAAAGAATATCCTGAGCGCTGTCCGAGTCAGTGCAGAGACACGACCGACAAGAAATCCCTCCCGTCTTGGGAGGCATATAAAGTGACTATTCTCTGTATCTCGAACCACGCTCCCCTCACTGAAACCAATCCTCGACATTTCTCCCCCTACTTTACTGCTTTAGGTGCGGATGATGCTCCACGCAGCTATGGTTGGTCTCCCGTCTGATCAAATCCTTCCTTGTGCTTGGAGATTCTTGTTCCTGACAGCCCTGAAGATCACTAGTTAAACTGAACGTAAATCCTCTGATCGGTGCTGAATCACTCTCGACCACCTTGATCCTGGATTCGAAGCGAACTTGTACCCCCACCCCATTGCCAAATAAGCGATTCTCTCTGCCAGAATCTTATTGGTCGGTGCGCCAGTCACTAGTCCGACCATTGTCGCTTAGCGAAACGAACGACATTTCCAGCAGCTAATTGCAGGACGATGGGGTGTTAACACTCTCAACACTCAACAGCCGGGGCAAGTGCCTCGGTTCTCACTGTGCTTCCGCCCTTCCCGCCTCCCGTTGCTTCCACAGTCATGCCGGGGTACCTTACAGGAAATGGAGACAGGTTCCTCCCTGGAGCGCTAACCATTCGATGCGGCATGTGATGAGTGAGCAATTTCGCGCTCTTGGCGTTCATCGCAATTAGCCTGATCACTTTTGCCTAACCAATGCGGGCCACTCTGCGTCGAGTCTATTTTGCGATTGGCTGTCGTCCTCGAGTACCCCAGAATCCGTGTCAAATCACACGCACCTCTGTCCAGAAGCGTCCTAAGTGGTGTGAAGCCGCTTATTCTATCAACCGGCATCAAACTCGCTTGGAACAACCAGATGTGCCAGGAATTGTTCTGAACTGGGACCAAAGTCTATCACAGCTGTTGCCACTCATGAATTCAAAGCTCTAAGATGGAGCCGGGAGCCCACGGACCAGTTGACTTACGGGATTGGACATGGGTGACGGACTCTAAGCGGCGGTGCGCCAACAGACTCCGACCCCGTCATGGGGTTTAATTAAAATAGGGTGTCCAAGCCGGTCATCCTATGCGGGGTCAGAGCTGCAATTGGCGGGGACAGATTTCCCAAAGAGTCAGACCCTGCGAAGGTGCTGGAATGAGAAATTTCTTGAACCCTGCTATTATCGCCTGCGCCGTCGCGACCGCAAAAGCCCCGTCAGATTCTGACAATGGACTCAGGAGCAGTAAGCTCGAGCAGCACGGATGAACGGAGGCTGTTAAATCGGGTATACACCGACCACTTCCGATGGAAATTGCAGTCAGACGCAGTTGGTCTTTCTGCCTATTTGTGGTTGTTGCTCGGACATCGAGTGGCGCCACCCCTGTTGGTTTAATATATTGATGTGCTCCGGTCTTCATCAGCCTGCAGAACTGTAACGGGGTTGGCTGCCCGCTAGGCGAGTAATGATTGTTTGTCCGGCTCGGGGTTAAGTACCGTGGAAGGACAGTCAGCCCTGACGTGGGTAGATGCGGGTGCCCCCAAGAACGTGGGCGAATTCGTGCGTCGAACGCTTACTGTGGTAGAGCGCCCGCGATGTTTGCGCACACAGGGCTGTTCCTCAGGTGACCTGGAGAAGGACCCCAGCAACCCACCGTCGAGTTGATGTGTTTCCTTTCGGAACTGGAAGGACTTCTCACGCAAGGAATTCGGGGGCTCATCCATCCCCCCCTGATAGGTGGAAGCACATGGCTCAACTTCGAGCAGAGTGCATCGTAGAGAGGGGAAAGCGCTAACAGGAGACAGATCCAAGGCACCGTGAAGAACAGACCCTTTGGGGCGAGAGTTGGCGAGCCTGTAGTGGAATTGAATACATATTGTTCGTATGTAACCCTGACAGCCGAGCCTTTGATATAGGGTCAAGCATGGCCGGTGGACGAAGGGTCCGGGGTTTATGACTAGAGTGGCCAGTAAGAACCCACGATGCATGGGATGCCGATTCTTCCCCAGACATGCAGAAGCCTGCCAGAAACGGCCACTTCCTGCATGATGGATTTAATCAAAGTGGAAAATTGCGGGGGCGTCGCCAGAGCCGGACCAGTGAAGAAAAGAAATCCCGAAGGACGATCGCTTTTCAGGGACTGTGTTGGGCAGGCACCGTGGTGGAGGGAGGGCGTTGTCGGTTCTTGGAGGAGGAGGAGAAGAAGAAGAAGGAGGTGGTGGAAAATGTCGCTTGATGCTTTCTCTCTCTACCCGGGGGGGGGGGGAGGGAGGGGGCTGATGATCGCTGTTCTCCGGCTGCTAAAATATACGCCTCGTGGTCCGACTCACCTTGCCCTTGAAGATATATTGCAACACGTTTTTCTTTCACTGTCGATTTTCCCCGCCGACCTTTTTCAATCCAAGACAGTGGCGACTGCAAGTGAACTAGGCTATTTCCATGCAGTAATTCACTGGGGCCTTCCCCATCGATCTGATTCCACACCCTCCTACTGCCATCCATCACTAGCAGCAACCAGGCTATCCCTGCCATCTGTTGCATCGAACTTACTAGTCCTCCTGCGACCGGTTGCCAATGGCTGTTTCTAGCTGACCACGCTACCATAGAATGTCTTGATCGTACTATCGTACTATCAGTCTATCTGTCTATCAGGTCTTCCACCAAGAATCTCTACTCTTATCGTCGCGAGCCATGTTCCACACGTTTGAAGGCTTCGAGAACCCCGGACTGTCGAATCCGACCCGGGGGCGCAACCAGCGTCAACCCTCCGTTGGCCGTCGAGTCACCACCCTTCGGGCTTGCACTTCTTGCCGGCATCGCAAGATCAAATGTGATGGCGAAAAACCATGCGAAGCATGCAGGTGGTACAAGAAGGCCGATCAGTGCCAGTATTCCGATCCTCGTCCGTCGCGCAGGTGTGTTTGACTTTCTTGTCTGGAAGACCACAGAACACAGAATAACCAGCAGTTGCGGAGGCAGACACGTGGAGAAACTGTCGACTACATTGGACGAGTTCCGCGGGGTGCTCGAGAAGCTGTTCCCCGGATTCCCAGCCGAGACTCTGGTGAACTTGCCACGCGAGAAACTGTTAGACTTGGTTGGCAAGGGTCCATCGCATGTGCAGACGCAGCCGCCACATCCAGCCTCCCCGGCCACTTCTGCATCGGCCGAGGCCCACACATCCCCGGCTTCCAGTGAGGATGGCAACCTCGAGTCCCTCCAGACCATCCCCGACCACACCAGCCCTCTACGCCCGCTGAGAATCCCAGCGTTTCCGAGTGGCATCTCGGATGATGTCAATGCATTGTCCCTGTCGGCTCAGCAGCCATCCTCATACTTAGGTGTGTCTTCAATACATGCGGTGCTCAAGGTCATCGTATGGTTGGACCCTGGATCCCTCACCCACCTTTCACGCACTCCAGCACCTGGTGGTCGGAGAGGATCCATTGACCTCTCTTCTTCTCCAGGCAGCCAGCACTGGCAGGTCCATGGGTTCCAGCCGCGCCTCGCGACGCCGGAATCTCGACGAGCGTCGGAATCCCAATTGCTGGACGCATACTTTACTTACGTTCAACCCTTTGTGCCATTGTTAGATGAACCAGCCTTTCGCGAAACCTACCACAGTGGGAGGCGGAGCGATGAACAGTGGCTGGCTTTGCTGAATATTGTCCTTGCCCTGGGCAGCATAGCAGCCTGTCCGGCGCACGACACGTCGCATCAGACTTACTTTCTGAAGTGTAAGGAGCTCGTCAATCTGGAGTGTCTGGGCTCTTCGCAGTTGGAGACCATCCAGACCCTGGGTCTCATGGGGGGTTATTATCTGCATTATACGAGCCAGCCCAACCTAGCATATGCGATCATGGGGGCCGCCTTGCGGATGGCAGCGGCACTGGGCCTCCACAAAGAGCTCTCCGACAGCCAAACCGGGGGGAGCCGACAAAGACAATCGTCCACCGACCAGAAGCGCCGCGTGTGGTGGTCGTTGTTTTGTCTGGATACGTGGGGGGGGATGACCCTCGGGCGACCCAGCATGGGCCGTCTGGGACCGACCATCACTGTCAAGCTGCCACATTATCGCGAAAAGGTACGGTTTGTGCTATTCCAAGAAATGCAGGATAAGGAACTGACAGTTGCAAGGGAAATGTACTGGATATTCTACCCCTCCTGGAGAACGTGCGCTTCTGCAAGATCGCAACTCAGATCCAAGAAGTGCTGGCGGCGTCCCCGCTGACCAAGTTCCATGAGATGACGCAGCTGGACAGCCAGCTGCTGGAATGGTACGAGAACCTTCCCTATATTCTCAAAGACCACGAGCCGTGCTCCGAATCCATCGCGTTCACGCGGACGGTGATGAAGTGGCGGTACTACAACCAGCGCATGCTCCTGTACCGGCCGACCCTCCTCAGCTATGCGATGCGGCGGGTTCCGTACATTGTGCTCCGCTCCGAAGAGCGCCTGGCGATCGAGAGATGTCGCGAGATCGCCGAGATGACGATCCAGGACATCGCGACCAAGGCGCAGGACCACCAGATGTCCGGGTGGAACGCGGTCTGGCTGATCTTCCAGGCGGCCATGGTTCCGCTGCTGGGCCTGTTCTTGAACGACGGCACGGTGGACGACCCCCGCGCAACCGTGGAGGCCTGCCAGGCGCAGGTGGAGACGACCATGCTCGTGCTGGCGCGGCTGCAGTCGTGGAGCCCCACGGCGAAGTCGACGTTGGACGCGGTGTCGCGCCTGTTCGAGGCCAGCAAGCGCAACTCGGCCTTGCTCAGTGCCACCAGCAGCATCGACAGCGGCAGCTGTTCGAACCTCTGCGACGGAGGGGGGATGCCCGGGACGGCGGCGGCCGGCGGGGGACTGCTACCGCCGGGGGTCCTGGTGAGTCTGGAGAACGGGTTTTTGGACCCGTTCGACCCGCCGTTCATCGACGACTCGGCCGGGCAATATTTATGGGATTTTCTGAGCTGGAGCGACAGCAGCCTGCTGCAGGGGTTTGCGGAGATCGACAATGGGGGTGGTGGTTCTGGACTTTTTGCTGGCCCTGGCCCCGGCCCCGAGGAGAGACATGTGAAGTACGGTGGAGACGCGATTCTGCTGGGCGGACAGCTGAACGACTCGACCTTCTTTGTGAATCCGGCTGCCCCATTCTACTAGGCTGGTCGTTCTCTCGTCTTGTGATGTTACATACCCTGTTTTTTGGTTGCATGTGGTCTAGTCTGGTTTGCTACGTTTCGTTGGGCTATTGAGCGCTATCGGGTAAATGTATAGGTGTATGCATGATGAAAATGATATGAACGATACGAATGACACTTCAAGATCGACCAGGAGGTGAATGTAGAGGAAGGCGGAGGTCGGGAATTCGGCCCTGTACACCAGAGTCGACGGGGAGGGAGGGAGGTCTAGGGTCAGAGCGAAAGCCACGCAGAAGGGAAATGCTTGATTGTGTGCAGAACAGTGCATTAGGCTGAAGGCTGAAAGGCAACTGGCGGGAGTCGGGCCGAGACCCGCCGGTGGGCAAACGCGGGTTGATTTGATTTGTTTGTTTGAGGGCCGCCATCCTCCATCATCACTTTTTGGGCACGGAATTGACAACTCCACGTTACGTACTACGGGTAGAGTCCATGTCATGCAGTAGGGGGATTGAGCTGAGTTCCCAAGAAGAATTGTACGGAATACCGTTTTGTATACACCCAAAGCGCTGCACTGCCTGCAAGTGTGCAGCCAGCCAACCACAACAGGAACAAAACCACCTGTTCTCCAAGCTCCCCCTAACCAGGCCTGGCCAAGAAAGAACATCCAGCTTCACCACTACACACTACATGTCCACATGATACCACACCCACAATGTCCACCTCAATAACCCCCTCCCCTTTTCATTCCCATTCCCCTTCCCCTCCCAAACCCTCCCCCTCTACCCCTCCCCCAAGCAAAAGCAAGAATACACTCTTCACCCCCCGCAAGATCTACCCCCTCGCCCTCCTCCTCCGCCTGACACTGCTGCTATACGGCACCTACCAGGACGCCCACTCCGCCCTCAAATACACCGACATCGACTACCTAGTCTTCACCGACGCGGCGCGCTTCACCGCCGGTGGCGGCAGCCCCTACGACAGAGCCACCTACCGGTACACCCCGCTCCTGGCATGGGTACTCATCCCCACAACCTGGGAGGGGTGGTTCTCCTTCGGGAAGGTAATGTTCGCGGTAGCGGACGTGGTAGCGGGGTGGTTACTGGCGCGGACGCTGGTCGTGCACCAGGGGATGGCACCCTCGCGGGCGCTGCGGTACGCCAGCGTGTGGTTGCTGAATCCCATGGTGGCCAATATCAGCACCCGGGGCAGTTCGGAGGGGGTGTTGGGGTTGATCACTGCGGGGGTTGTGTATTTGGTTCTGGGGTGTGCGCCCTCCAGTGATGGCCGTGGGGGGAGAGGGGGTGGGAGAGGGAGGATGGGCCGAGTGATAGCCGCCGGGATCGTGTTGGGGGTAGGCGTGCACGTCAAGATCTATCCGTTTGTGTATGGGGTTTCTGTTCTGCTGTTTCTGGACAACCAACAGCAGCAGCAGCAGAAGAGAGGACTACTATACCGACTCATGGAGGAAATCACCCCATCCCGCCTCACCTTCACAGCCTCCGCCCTCCTCACGTTTCTGTCCCTCAACGCCCTCATGTACCACCACTACGGCGGGGAATTCCTGCAGCACACGTTCCTGCATCATCTCACCCGCGTCGACCACCGCCATAATTTCTCGGTCTATGCTTCTTTGCTGTATGATTCTGCTGCTGCTGCTGCTGCTGCTGCTGCTACCGCCGCCGCCGCCCCCGGCGGTGCCGCCGGAGCTGCAGCCGCAGGGAAAGTCAGCATCGAAAGCTGGGCCTTCCTCCCGCAACTCCTCCTCTCCGTCCTCGTGATCCCGTTCGCGCTCGCCAAACGGTCCCTCCCCGGGGCTATGCTGGCGCAGACGTTCGCCTTCGTGGCGTTTAACAAAGTCTGTACGAGTCAGGTTTGTTGCCCTTTGTCCCCGTCTCTCTCTTTTCTTTTGTTTGGGGCTGGCGCGGGTTTCGGTTGTGCTTCACGGTCCAGCTGGGTTTCCATAGTCCGGTTGTGCTGTGCGTGCTGTGCGTGCTGTGCGTGCTGTGCGTGCTGTATCGTACTGAGTTGCACTGTGCCTGCTGCGCTAATCCCACCGAAACAACTAACTAACTGATGTGGAAATGGGCAGTACTTCCTCTGGTATCTGATCTTCCTGCCGCTGTATCTGCCGTACTCGTCTTTCTTACGAAAGCCGCGGCTCGGGGTGGGTGCGTTGGGCGCGTGGGTGGTTGCGCAGGTGTGTATTTCCCCCTACCATCTCTTTCTTTCTTCCTCCCCGGTCCCCCCTCCCCTCTTCCCCCCCGGATGTGTGGGTTGGGTAAAGGAGGCGGGTGCTTGAGTATCGGTCTTGATACGGGCTGGAAACAGTTGCAGTTGTGCTAATCATACCAGCAGGCCCTCTGGCTGCAACAAGGGTATAACCTCGAGTTCCTGGGCTTGTCAACGTTCGTGCCGGGGTTGTTTGTGGCGTCGCTGGGGTTCTTCGCGGTCAATGTGTGGATTCTCGGGGTGATTGTGCAGGATGTTGGGGGGTTGCAGGCTGGGGGTGGTGGATTTTAGATACTGAGCTACGCTAAGGAGTATGTATAGGGCGGAGTCCAGGGTCAGATCAGTTGAGTCGGATGGCAGACACAAGTCAGCTTCAGCTAAATGTAACATTATACTATCTTAAGCAAATCAGCAATTGCTACAAACTCTCTCATCATGAAGGCATGAACACACTCCCAAACTACGGCTTCGACACATCGGCAATCACCTTGTACGTCGACGCATGGATGCTCAACGGCCGCGTGCGCGGATACACGGCCCCCACGATCTGCCGATTGTGCCCGTACTGCGGATAGATCCCATCCGACAGCTCCACGTAGTGCGCCTCGGGCCGCGCCTCGTGCAGCGCCTCCAGGATCCGCTCGCTCCACAGGCCCGTACACTCGCCGTCCACCAGCTGGAAGTACGGGTTCAGCGGCGGACACGCCGAGTCCAGGTCGATGAAGCGGATGCGCATGTAGTCCAGCCGCGCGTGGAGCTGCAGGCTGTGCACCGCCCCCAACACCAGCTTCTCGAACGACCGGATGAAGTTGAGGTTCGTGATCCCCGAGAAATCGTCCAGGAACGCCAGCCCCGGGTGCACGTTCTTCTTCTCTCGGCAGCAGGTCTTGACCACCAGGTCTAGCGACTTCAGCCGCGACTTTGCCGGCCACGAGGCCATGAACCCGCGCGTCGCCTGGAAGAGGCCCGCGCACACCTTGCCCGTGAACGCCAGGGACTCCAGCCGCGGCGCCGCTTCGCCCAGCAGCCGGCAGAGGTGCGGCGGCGTGATTCCGTCGGGCGTCCACCCGGTCTGCGAGGTGTCCTTATTATAAAACCCCTCCAGGCTGATGTTGACATGCACCAGCGACGGCGAGAGCCGCGCCAGCACCTCCGCGATGGTCTCGTAGCCCTCGATCTTGGGCTTGGCGTAGGCACAGTGCCACTCGCGCACGCCCGGCAGCGCCTGGGACATGTTGGCCCAGTGCTGGTAGTCGCGCATGATGTTCCACGCCCCCCGCATGACGAAGGTCTGGATGTCCGGCAGCACGGGAAGGCGCCGCAGCCCCGAGTGCCCGCACGGATCGTCCCGGAAATGGCGCACCATCGGCGGCCGCTTGCAATGGCCCCCCTCGAGGGTCAGGATGCGCGCCTGCGGGAAGCAGGTCTGCACGTGGTCGAACATCTCTTCCAGGGTGGCATTGTGGCTGGCATAGTGGTATCGATAGTCACTGCCGTGGTTGGTGTCCGAATCGTCCCAGACCATCGCATTCTGCAGGGCGGCCGGGTCGGCACACCCCACGTCTTCGTTGTTGAACCGCCGCGTCGGAAGCTGCTGCGTAAACTGCTTGGTCGCGCGTTTCCCCCAGACCGGGATCCATATCTCGACATGGCGGACAAATGGGGCGAGACGGGGGTGCGCCCGGAACCAGCGTGCGCTTGCCGCCAACTCATCTGCGGTGCCCTTGATTTTGACTGTAACCCGATCAGAACGAATCAAAGAGCCTGCGAATGAAAGAACAGAAACTGACTATGTCGGTAGATCCGATCCTGCACCAATTCTCTCCACACCCGGGTTATCAGCGATAGATTGGATAGCGCCTTTCGACGGGGATGACGCAACGACCGGTTCCAACTGCGCGCGGACTTGCCCCAGGTGCAAGAGGTGAAGGCGGATGCTCGTTCCCCAAACAGGTAATCCAGAATCGCCTCGTGGATCTCGATGGGCAGATCTTCGAACCGGATCGCGGAATGGCTGGACTGTGGTGGTGTCCCGACGCTTATCGGGGGCTGGCTATCAGTGTCCTCCATCTCGGTATCCACCGGGCTCTGGTGACAAACGACGAGCCCCACCGCGGCGGAGGGAACGGGTCCCTCGGGAAACTGGATCTCCGCGCTGGTACACCGGTTCGATTTGGCATATGGAAGGGTGGTCGCGACCGACGCTTTGGCCAGCGAGTTGACGGACACGGGACGAGGGGGAGGGAGCGTCGAGATCATGACGGGCGGAGGGAGTGATTGTGCGAAAATTTAGAAAAAAGAGGGAAACAAGAAAATAGTAAAAAAGGAAAGCAGCATGAAACACCCGGAGAACGCCAAGCAGGGGAGAGAGAAATCAGCAGTCGTGAAATCGTTAGGCTAGTCGAAGCCGGTGACAGGAAAGAGTCGATTCTAGTCTTTCGACAGTTTTGTGTTTCCAGATCAGAGAATGAAAGATGAGGGGAGAGACCGAGTTGTGTTTCTTTCCTTTTCCTTCACAAAGTCTTGAGTGATCAGGTGGGCGCTGCGGGATTCGTCAGACCAAGGCAAAGTCGGATCTTCGTGTGCGACAGAAAGAGGGATAAAAATAGCGGGAGCAGATGATGGCTTTTCCTTTCAGATCGGAGGGGAAAAACGAAGGCTGTTAAATTGAAGTTGAGGTTGATCGGCCAACGTGGTCCATGGCGGTGTTGATGCAGCAAGCAGTGTTGTTCAGTCGATAACCGGCGGTTAGGCCGTCAGGCAGCTGGTGCAAGTAAGTAGTAGGTTATCTAGATGGTAATCAAGATGGATGGTATCAGAGAGGTAAACGAGGTAAACGAGGTCAAAGAAAACGAGCGCAACCAGGCGAGTGGGTATAGAAGGAGATAGAGAGGGTGGAATTGGCTAGGGGGTATCGAGTGAAGAAAAAGGGAAAACAGAAGACAGACGAGAGGAAAAAGAAAAGAGGGGGAAGAGGGAATAACTTTAAAAAAAAAAGCAAGAAGGAAAACAGAGACGGGGAGAGGCAGCAGGAGGGGATGGGGAAAATTGGATGGGGAGATTTCCTAGGATGGATGGGCAAGTTGAAACCACCCCGAAACTGGCTGGATCTAGCCATTTACTATCATCATCAACATCAACATCAACATCATGATCAACAATAACAATACAAGCACCTCAATCTCACACCACTCCGTTCTCTCTCCTGCTCCTGCTCCTGCTCCTGCTCCTGGAGCTGGATTAGTGGCTCATTAGCATGACCTGGTTTATTATTCTCGACTGTTATGATGAAATTGTTTACATCATCATCCTCCTCAGGATCTCGTCCATCGGCCTGTCTGTTTCAAGTAAATCGATCAGCCCGTCCACCATGAATGAAACCAAATGATGCTATATCGGGATACCCCATATCATCTGCAGACACCCATATCATTCGCTTTGGGATAGATAAAGATTGCAATGAAGATTGCAGGCGGTGCCAGCACAAAGCTCCTACACCGACCGATTCTCTCTCTTCCTACAATGGAAGTGATCGATCACCTGAGATCTTCAATCACCGCACATCCAACACCAACACATCCACTTGCTTCACTTGTGCCCAACACTGCACAGGACTTGCCAAGTTGTGGTGGACAGGATCGATAAGAAGGACCCAAAGTCCCAGTTGGCTTTTCCCCGCAGGGTGGATCTTCTTTGCACTTTTCCCTTTCCTTTCCTCCCACCCCCACATCTGGCCGCATCTTTAATTTCACACTTCACTTACACTAAACAATTTGAGTACTAGTCCACTACTTAAGAAATATTCATATTTTGAGTACCAGCGCTAACCCATGCTCAAAAAGCACAAAACGGACACCTGCAAAAGAAGACCTGCAAAGCATGATGGAAGCTATATACACGAAGAATTGAACCACATCCCTCAGCATCATCTCCGGCGGCGGAATCGAAATCGAAGTTCATCGTCGCTGTCGGATTCCTCACGCTCCTCTCGCGTTCGTTTCTGCGTACGAGGCGCAGCCACCTCCGAGTCTGTGCGCGCTAGGGACTGTGAGCGAGACGCCACCGTACCGCTCAGGGTCATCGTTGGCTCTGGAGGGCTCTCTGCTACAACGGCCTCGGTCGATTGATGACTGTTGCTCACCCAGTAATGATCGCCTACCCCGAATTCTTTGCGGGTGACCTCTTCCAAAGGAACTATGACGGTCTGGATGCGGTAGCGCGGCTGGCTAGGATCTCCCTTCCGTCGGAACTTTTTGAAGTTTTTGCGGCCGTTCCACCGATCGTTCCAGCGGCTATCCTCTGCATCCACATTGCGCGGCTTGACGTCCATCTCCTCCACAATAGCGAGTCCTTTGAGCTTCTCAATATCCACCTCTTGCAAGGAGTCCTGGAGAGATGCCTCTTCCGCGACCCGGCGCTGACGCTGGGCATCTTCTTCGGCTTCCCGATGCTGTCGGGCGGCCTCGAGCACATCTAGTTTCTGGCGCTTAGGTTTGCGAGGGGATTCCTCCTTGGGTTGGGACGCTTCATCGTCTACAGATTGTCGAATGGTCTCAGCACGTCGACGTTTCATCGCCGCCGCACCTGGCAGTAGACCAGAGACGATATCTTCCTCGTCGTTCAAGCTGTTCTGCTGCTGCGACTCCTGGACAGACGCAGGTTCGATTTCCATCGGAGGAGGAGACATCGCTGAGCGTTCCTCTGGCGCATGGACTGGAATGGAGTTGATGTCGAAGCCATCATCAAATGTCTTCATCTTACTCACATACCCCCGCACACGAGGCCGGGACTTTCGTGCGGGTGGCTGACTTGCTTCCTCCGATGGCTGTGAGTCCGCGACAGGAACTGTCTCGCTGGACGCGGTGCCGGGTGGAGGCTGCGGAGAAGGCTCTGCGTTTGCCTCGTCGCTAGCATCAACCTCCTCAAGTAGAGGCTGACAGAGCGGAGCCGCATTGTTACCCAGAATGGCGTCCAGAAATTCACTCTGCTCAACCACCCGCTGCTCGGTCAGGAGTGCAATCTGTTTACTGAGCTCCAGGGACCACTCCTCATGGCGACCCTTGGCACGGTACCGGACATGCACCACACCGCCAGGGCTATCTCGCTGACTTCCCAACCCTTTATTCCCCGCAGCGTTCCCCATGAACTGCGCAAATTCCTCAGCTGTAGTCACTCCGTCCTCGATCTGATATAGTAAGACCTTCCCCTGGCCGTTGGTCAGGGCATCTTCCAGATTCTCCATCTGTGTGGCATCGCCGAAAACGAAGGTGAACCCCTCGAAGATGCTCAAGCGGGCGGGGTTGGGCGCAAAGGCCTCTTTGGGCCGTTGTGTCGTTTCCTTTCCTGGGGGAGGAAGATGCTCGGCTGGGTCCGGCCATGCCGAGTCGAAGTCAGCCTCGAGAGGGCACAAGGACTCGGGGCTGTCCAAGTCACTTGGAGTCGCAGCGTAGACCAGGGCATCCACGTAAGTATCCTGAACAATGTGCTTAGCATTGACCAATGCTTGCAAGCCCTTCGCTGTATTCCGTTTGCTCTGAACCACGTGCGTCGTCTTGTCGACTACGTAGGGTATGATCGTCTTGATATCGAGGTCTTCGAGTCGGGAGCGCACTCGTGCGAGAGGGTCTCTGGCTTTGAGCTCTTTGCTCGAGAAGGAAAAGCTCAGCACCGTGGGACACCATTTGATCCTATGTCAAAGGAAAGATGTTTAGCTGGATTCAGCGACAGGGGTAGAGCGCTTGTTCTCACCGCAGCATATGCTCATAGCGCCCCAGTTGCAGCTCGTGGTGCTGGCCCTCCAACTTCGTATTCCCACTTATCTTTTCACCATTAACCTTGGTACCCAACTTCGATCCCAAATCGGTAACAGTTATCTCTGACTTAGTGTGGAGATGTGCCTACCCCAGTGAGGTTAGCGGGGAAGTTGCCCAGCATCGAACCGAATACTTACCCCATCGCCCGGCTTGACAGGGGAGACTTCGATCAAGAGATGCTTCCGCGAGATGGTCTTATTCGCAATGGCATGTCTCACTATAATCCATTGATTGGCATGATCAGCATTCTATCCTCGACCTTCTGACAATGGAAACTATAATTACCTCCATCTTCTCTAGCCCGACCGAACAGATACTTCTTCCCCGGGCGCAACCATACGCGCTTCCCTATTTCGCCAAACAGTTAGCCTGCATTTTGCCCAAGTGAGGTAAACAAGACATACCCTCGAGGAAATCCCCTTCAGACTCGAGGATCCACATGGGCAGACGAATGGAACCAGCTGCTTGCACGCCAGAACAAGGCTAAGTGACCGGCTGAAAGAATGACGGCGGCAGCATTGCACGTGAAAGCCTTCCGCGGGGAAACCCGCCGGACTCCAAAAACACACCAACGCGTGATCACGTGCGCAGGCGTTGGCGGTGGCAGCTTTACCCACTTTGGGTAATAATTGCTTCGCGGGTGCCGGCGGAAAACGTCATCACCACCTTTTCCTTCAGACAAGAAAATGGAGCCTCCGGGCGAGGAGCGTCCCGACAACAACAACAACAACAACAACAACAAGGTTGCAGAGGATGGATTCGAAACCCTCAAATATCAACTTCTTGGACCCTCCTTGACCAAAGCCGGTCAGGATGCCGTGGATCAGCGGAAGGTGAGCATTTTCCGAGTTACTCGCTTTCTGCCTTCTTCATACTGAGCGATTCCGACCCAGGTGTCCGAAATCATCTACAACGCCTCCAAGGGCTCCAAATTCTTCAACCACGAGCAGAACCGCGACAAGGTCCTGACGGACAAGATCGCGCGGATTCTCCGCGACAAGGCCCACCTCGAGACGCTCGATCTCTCGGCGGACCTCCGGCGCGCGGACCAGCTGATCGCGGAGCTGGAGCTGACGCGGGATTTGAGTCAGCACGTCGTGCACGTCGACTGCGACGCCTTCTTCGCAGCGGTCGAGGAGCTGGACCACCCAGAGCTGAAGACCGTGCCCATGGCCGTCGGCAAGGGCGTCCTGACGACCTGCAACTACGAGGCGCGCAAGTTCGGCGTCCGCAGCGGCATGGCCTCCTTCGTGGCCATGAAGCTCTGCCCGCGGCTGGTCTGCCTGCCGATGAACTACGACAAGTACAGTGCCAAGGCGAGGGAGATCCGCGCCGTCTTCGCCCGGTACGATCCCCTTTTCGAGAGCGCGAGCATCGACGAGGCCTACCTCAACCTGACCGCCTACTGTGCGGAGAACGGGGTGGGCGCGGAGGAGACGGTCGAGCGCATGCGCGCCGAGGTGCTGGCCGAAACCAAGGTCTCGGTCTCGGCGGGCATCGCGGCGAATGCCAAGCTGGCCAAGATCGCCTCGAATCGGAATAAGCCGAATGGCCAGTTCTGCGTACCGAGCGAGAGAGAGGCGATCATGGCGTTCATGCGGGAGCTGCCGGTGCGGAAGGTGAATGGGGTGGGGCGGGTGTTTGAGCGCGAGCTGGAGGCGATCGGCATCAAGACCTGTGGGGATATCTTCCCGCAGCGGGCGTATCTGACGCGCTTGTTCGGGGAGAAGGCGGCGTACTTTCTCATGCAGTGCTATCTGGGTCTGGGAAGGACGAAGATCCAGCCCGTGGAGAACTATGAGCGGAAGAGTGTGGGCACGGAGCGCACGTTTCATGAGTTGGGCGGTAAGGAGGAGCTTCGCGCGAGGTTATGGTCGGCGGCCGAGGAGCTGGAAAAGGACCTCGCTCGCACGGAGTTCAAAGGTCGTACCCTGGTGTTGAAGGTCAAGCTGGCAACCTTCGAAGTGCTCTCGCGGCAATGTCAGCCCTCGCGCGCGGTATTCACCGCCAAGGATCTCTATGCCTTCTCCCTGCCAATGCTGGAGAAGCTGGAGAAGGAGATCCCTGACATTAAGCTGCGATTGCTTGGTCTGCGCTGCACTAACCTCGTGAGCACCAAGAAAGTCGGCATCGAGTTCTTCGGGGTCGCCCCTCGGCCGAAACCAGCCGTGGAGCCGTCTACCGACGACAATCCCGACCAAGAGATCGGCGCGGAAGAAGCGTTTGAAAGAGCTGCGCGTCAGGAACTACACGACGAGATGAATGAGATTGAGAAGCTCAGCCAGGAAGTCTCCGAATCAGCAGATGTCGACGGCAAGCCTGCCCAGAATACAACCCCAGCGTATTGGGATTGTCCGATATGTTTGAGACCTCAGGTGGCAGATGATCGGGTCTTCAACGACCATGTCGACTACTGTCTCTCCAAGCAGACCATCAAAGAGGCGGTCCAGGGCGCCATTGAGCATGTCCGCGAAGAAACCCCGCCAGCAGCGTCCAAATCACGCAAACGCAAACCCCCCGGACAGGAGTCTCCGGGTCCGCGACAGAAGAAACTGTTCTTTTCTTGACCACTGCGGCGTGGGTATGGTATGCGTCGATGTTGAGCTCCGATGGAGCGTTCTCCGATGTCAACCGTCATTCCTCGGCCGGTCCGTGGAAATTACACCCCCAATCTGTTTACAGTAGTATTTGGCGTCACCACTTCTTTTTTGAGAGTCATACACTATAGACAACCACATATACCCCGTTTGGCTTCCCACACATGAACAACTTCGAATTAGATAAAATATATTTTTGTTGGACGTTTCTCTCAGAACAGTACCAAAGAACGGGGTCACAGCCCAGCCTCAGTTGCTAACGAGTAGCACCTGTGAGTTGACTCGCACACCATCATCATCTACTATACAATCCATCCTCCCACTCAGCAAGGTAATCCCCTCTCACCCAGTCAGTCCGAAACGCCACTCTTCGTCCACCAAAACCCACACTCCTTGCTACTCCAATCATCATCAACCATCTGCGCCGTCACGCCCACACCCCGGCCCCCGGCTCGCTCATCATTGCCCTCTCCGAGCACCATAATCCTCTCGGAGGCATCAAACGGCTCCCAGCGCGGTCTTCGCGCAAACCTCCCTTGCACCGCATTCGGATCCCCCCTCACAATAAACGAAGTGATATACGCATGAAACGTACCCGCCATCTCCTCCTGCGCCGCCGAGAACGCCCTAACCTCGGGATCAAACGTCTCATACGCCATCTGATCCCCATGGTTCGCCCCGCCCAGCACGGTCCTATTCAACGCCCACCGGTACAAAAACACGGGGGCCGTGCGCTGCCGCTGCTGCTGCTGCTGCTGCTGCGCCGCCGACACAAACCGCGCCGTCTGGCGCACGGGACACGCATACGCATAGTGGCCGTACGCGGCCTCGACGCGCTTGAACTGCGGGCCCACGCTGATATTCCTCGTCTCGAGGTAGGGGGAGGCCGCATCGCGCGCCGGATCCGGGTAGAGCGCGTCGATGGCGCGCAGGTCTTGGGCGGTCAACGCGGGGAGGAGGGTGGCGAAGAACGCGGAGAATTCGGCCGAGGTGGCCAGCGCGGTCGGCACGTAGTACGTGCCCTCGTTGGTGTTGAAGCCCGTCAGCAGCGCGATGTTCTTGTTCCAGGTGCCGGCGCGCCAGGCGTCGATGGGCCGGCGCTTGATGAGGTCTCCGTCGATGACGGGTTGGAAAGCCCACCGTACTGATGGGTTGTAGCGGTCGAAAACGATGGAGGAGGCGGTGGTGATGGTCGCGGACGGCGCGGCGCGCAGGCAGGTTAGGATGTCACTGTCTGAGAGGGTGGGGTCGCATCCGGCTGCGGTCACGAACTCGTGGAATTGCGCTTCGTGTAGGGCCACGTTGTACGGGTGGACGGCGCGAGAGGTCGCGGCGCCGGATTCGATGATCGCCCGGTGGAAGTAGGTGTGTTGCAGGTCGGTGTTCAGGATGTGGTGGGCGATCTGGGCGTGTCAGGGTTTCAGGGGGAGGAGTGATAGTAAAAGGGGTGAGTGAGTCTTACTGAGTGTGCGCCGGCTGAAAGCCCGATCAGCGTGACTTGGGACGGGTCGCCGCCGAAGCTGGCGATGTTGTCTTGCACCCATTGGAACAGGAGGAGTTGGTCGTGCAGTCCCAGGTTGAGAATGCCTTCGTTCGCTGTTGTGGTCGAGGGGAGGAAGCCGAGAGCACCGATTCTGCATTGTGTCAGATTTACATGCTTTAGCTCGCCCTTGCTAGCCTAGAGGGCGCATGCACTTGCCTGTAGTTGAAGCTGACCGCGACAAAGGGCTCGTCGGCCCAACCCACCATGGATGCTGTATTGTGCATCGAGGCTGATATACATAGTCAGTTACCACTCATGCAACCAATGAGGCCTGTCTCACCTGTTCCGCGATTATAAGCGCCACCGTGAACGTAGACAGCAACAGGGAGCTTGCCCTGCACCCCCTGGGGACGAAAGACATTGACCGTGAGGCAATCCTCGCTGCTGCCGCTATCACCGGGGATCTGCAACAATTGCTTTCCGGGACAGCTACCGAACCATCAGCCGACGTGTGCGACGCATATGCACTGGAAACGTACCGTGGACCATAGCGACTGGCATCGATGAACTCGTCCGAAGCATTGACAGGAACGGCCCGACGGAACCTGCGATCGCCCACCGGTGGTAGCGCATAGGGGATTCCACGGAACGCGTCGACCGGGTGGTTCAGTGTCTCTGTCAACGTGGTGCCCACCACCGTCCCCTGGGATATGGCGATGCGGGGTCGATTCAGAAGGATAGCATCGTGTAGCGATGAGGGCAGCCACGAGGCAAGGAGCGTCTGAATCTGCTGAGTAGTGCTGCTCGATGGCTGTTGAACAAACAGCAATAGAATGACTGGCAGTGCAGCCAGGAGAAACGGTCTCGCACTCAGCATGGTCGGTCGGTAGTATAACGTATGAAGTGAGAAAAATTCCGGAATCCTGACTGAATGCCGAAACATGGTCCTTTTTATTGGGGAATTGGGGGAATCTCCTCATCGGCGATCACTTTTGCGTGCCGACAGACAGCGCTATCAATCACTTTCCCCGCTCCTCCCCTCAATCTTATCTTCGCCTCCATCTTCCGCTTATCTCGGACACTCTCCGAGATATAGTTACTTCGTCACGAGCGTTTATCGAGGGCTGGCTACTCCTTGCATGCAAGATGGGTGGTTATGGGTCCTCGCTCGTGGAGGACACTGCTTTCGGTAGCTCTGTCCGGGTTGAGCACGCTTATCAGCTATGGGTGCCACTGATTTCCACTGGGCAAGCCTCGAATGATCAGACGGGTTGAAGGTCATGCTTCGAGCCACTATGTTGGAATTACCCAGTGCCTTATCTCAGCACAATAGAGGGGAGGCTGTCGAGGCGGGCTGCCTTGGGAGTATTTAAGGCACCCCTCATTTCTCGAGGAGTCTTCCAGGAAACTATCTATAAGAGCATCACACATACTTCCAAATGGCAGACAATCCACCCCAGCAAAGAGTCAAGCATCAGGAAAAGGAGAACCTCCCTCCAGTAAATGTATCCAAAGCCGACGACGTGGAAGTCGGCCAGGTCTCCTCGCTCGACGAAGCCGAGCTCTTCCTCCACGAGCATGGCGTCTCCCACGACCAACTCCAGGCAATGCTCGACGATCCCGTGCGGACGAGGAAGCTGAGAAGACGTATCGACCTGATCCTGCTCCCGCTCATGTGCGGCACGTACTGTCTTCAATACATCGACAAGCAGGTGCGTCTTTCCCGCCCACACAATAGCTGGAAGCTAAGCCTCCGCAGGCCTTATCATACAGTGCGGTGTTCGACTTGTTCACCGACGCCCATATCGACAGTAATCAGTACAGCTGGCTTGCCAGTATCTTTTACTTTGGTAGTGTGCTCTCGTCCCGTGGTATGCTGGCGGGTCGCTGACGGGGTCAGGGTATCTGTTCTGGGAGTACCCGGCCAGCTACATTGCACAGCGGCTGCCGATTGGCACCGTTGTGTCGAGTTTCGTGTGAGTGCGTCGCTGAGACACGAAGGTGTACAAACTAACCGAGGCGTAGGATAGCCTGGGGTGCGATTCTCATGATCACCGCGGCCTGCCACGATTTCACTGGGATGGCTGTGTGTCGGTTTCTACTGGGGTGCTTTGAATGTATGCTCCTCCTGTGTGCCATAGGCAGACCCAGCTGACTTCGCAGCCCCAATTACTCCGTGTTTCATGATGATCGTGGGCATGTGGTATGTTCGTCAAGAGCAGCCCTTCCGCGCAGGGATCTTCTACTGCTGCAACGGGGTGGGATCGATGGTATGCTGGCCTTTAAGAACACCACATTCGATCTGAGACTCATTGACTGTGTAGGTCGGTGGACTGATCACCTACGGCATCGGCCAGATGGACGGCTTCCCCGTCTGGCGCGCCGTATTCCTCATCTGCGGCGGTGCGACCATCCTCTGGGGAATCCTCATGCTGCTCTTCCTACCGAACAGCATCCTCTCCTCGAAACGCTTCTCCGTGGAAGAGAAGATCATGCTCATTGGTCGCGGGAAGCAGAACCAGACTGTACGTCCGTCCCGTCCCGATGTAGAGGGTTAATCACTAATCGGATGGCTCAGGGTATCCTCAACCGCTCGATCAAGTGGTACCAGATCCGCGAAGCCCTCATCGACCCGCAAGTCTGGCTGTTGTTCCTATTCACTCTGCTGAACGAGACCGTCAACGGGGGTGTAGCCAACGTACGTCCTCTCCCCTCGTTTCAGAAGCCAACGGCATGAGAGACTAACCCCCCGAGG
Source organism: Aspergillus aculeatus ATCC 16872 (assembly GCF_001890905.1). NCBI lineage: Eukaryota > Fungi > Ascomycota > Eurotiomycetes > Eurotiales > Aspergillaceae > Aspergillus > Aspergillus aculeatus. The sequence goes on from NW_017962992.1 coordinate 417,055, forward strand.
AAACAGTTCGGCAAACTCATCATCCGCGGCCTAGTCTCCAGCTCCCTGCTCACCACCGTCCTGAGCATCCCCCAGGGCGCATTCCAGGTCTTCTTCATTCTCTCGGGCACATACCTCTCCTCGCGCTTCAAGAACATCCGCACGCTCATCATGGCCGTGTACCTCATCCCGACGGTGATCGGCGTCTGTCTCCTCTGGAAGCTCCCGCGGACGAATCGCTACGGCGTGTTGTTCGGATATTACATCGTAAGTGGCCTCCCCCGCCGAACTTCCTAGCAGGTTGCCGAGCACAACACTAACCATAATGCCAGGTGGGATCCTTCGTCACCTCGCTCGTCCTCGCGCTGCAAATGCCCTCCAGCAACATGGGCGGCTACACCAAGCGCGTCACGGCCACCGCATTCGTGTTCCTGGCGTATTGTATCGGGAACATCATCGGCCCGCACGCGTTCCTGGCGGATGAGGCGCCCGTCTACGCGACGGGGTGTAAGTTGATCCTGGCGTGTGCGCTGTGTCAGATGGTGATCGCGGGGCTGTTGCGGGTGCTGTTGGGGCGGAGGAATCGTCAGCGGGAGCTGGATGTCACAATTGCCGAAAGAGGAGAAGGAGAAGAAGAAGAAGAAGAGGTGATGGCCGATCGGACGGATTTCGAGGTATGTCTGCTGCCCTGCCTCTTTGCTTGCCACAGATCCTGTGCTACAGCTCCCAGCTAACCGATGTGTGGGCGTGTAGAACCCTCAATTCCGCTATGTCCTCTAAATATACTATATATACCCCAAGCATCTAAACATACACACAACCACCTACCCCCCCCCCGCCCCCTCCCCCAATTCCCCTCCTCCTCTACAAAAGATAGATAGATTACATAGGCAACCCCGCCATCTCCCCCAAAGCCCAATACTTTCTCATATTCTCCGCCCGCAACGCGTCCACCTCCTCATCCAGATGCTCAAACAACACCGTCCCAAACCCCTCCAGCAACCGCTTCACCTCCCCCCGCTCCAGATCGGTTTCCCCGCGCCGACACCCCTCCAGATACCGCTCCAGCGCATCCATCCCCCGGTGGATCACTTTATGCTGGCCGATCAGGCTCAGCTCGCGCCGGAACTCGGGCATCCGGCGCGCCAGCACGGGGAAGATGTGCCGCTCCTCGATCGTGTGGTGCACCGTGAGGTGGTGGCAGAACTCCAGGCCCAGGGTGATTAGGGCTTTCGGGGGCAGGGTGGACTTTTTGTTAGAGGGGGCGCAGGCGGTTTGGAGGGTTGCGTAGGTGTGGCGGAAGTGGGTGTGCTATGTTTTTTGTTAATCTGGGTTGGGAGGGGGTAAATTGGTTGTGGCGATGGGCGTAATGATGGGGGTACGGTGTTGTGTGGTGTTGTATTGTATGGTGGATGGATACATATAGTTATTGTATACTAGTACTCAGCGGGGAGATAACCCAGTAAAACCCGCGGGATTAGGGTAGGGTAGGTAGGGTAAAGGGAACACCATAAGATGCACAATCCCCCCGCAAAAAAAAAAAATAAGCAGTACAGAAAAGGAAAGGGGGAAACATACAAACTGATCCATATGCTCCGCCAACCGATTATACACCCGGAACTCCTTCGCGGAGAGCGGCGGGAGGGGGGCCTCCTCCTTCGCTTCCGCTCCCGCAGTCGGCTGCTGCTCACTGGGCTTGGAGTCGGGTGTAGGTTGCGCAGCAGTAGGCGGCATGGTGGCTATCTTCCGTTGATAAGGCACACACTCTCTAAAAGACACGCGGGCGGGGAGGGCTATCAGTGTTGGTCTGCGCGGGTGAGCAGCAGCAGCAGGGCGAGTGAGGCGGGAAATACTCGTAAAGGATGGTCGTGCGATGAAGCGCATGGGATTCGAATTGAAAAGATTGTCAGCGATTGTAAGCAGGAGATTAGAATATTGATTATGATTTGGATTATGATTTTGATTAGTATGGGGGCTGATGCGGTTGGATAAGAGAAAAAAACTACGAGTACCAAAGGCTTTCGGCAGTTGGAGGCTTCCGTCAGGGACCGGGACTGTGGGGCGGGGGATTGGGTTGGGTTTACACAGTAGTAACTGAGCTCCCGAGTCTGCATGGGTAGGTGGGCTGGGCGGTCTGCGAAGGTTACTAGGCACCATTGGCTAGTGGAGTGAGGTTGCTGGCAGAATAGGAACCGAAGCATTGGAGGCTACTCTGATATTGACCGCCTTTTCGGTCAAACACGTTGAGCCTATTTAGAACTGGGAATAGAAACGGACTGGAACTGGGAACTCCCAGTCTGCAAAAGATCTCCAATGTCCATGGACAGTTCTGAAAGTAGAGAATAACTATTAAGGTCAATTCTAAGGGCGAACAGTAGGTGTATAATAAATATCACGTGTAATGGCTAGCTATACTGTAACAATACAGCGATATTTGGTTATAACGATCATATATAGCTTCACCAAGTCAATCGTTCTAAATGGGGTTTACAGTAGTACCGCCCGCGCCGCCCGCGCCCGCCCGCAGTCATCCGAACCCTTTTCCTCCTGCGCGACGAACCCCCTCGCCTCCACCCAGCCCCCCGGGGCTGGACCTCCCGCGGCATCCAGGAGGTATCGTATAGTTGAGAGTGGTATAAAACATCGCGCCCTCTCTCGCCGGGTTCTCGATCTGTGATTCGGAAGAAGTGACCATGCTGACGAACGAGGGAGTGGCAAAGAAAGTAAATGGCTACGTTGCTTTGAGAAAAGCCTCCTAGGAACGATGATTGGAGAAAGTTGATTTGGATCTTCTATATAACATTTGCGTGAGTAAATTGCTCATTTTCCCTTGTCGACCTGGGCTCGGGTTCGGACTCGGGTTCGTATTCACAATAGGACAAGACTAAGGATCCGCCTGTTGTAACCCACATATAAATTTAAACCCAAATTTGGGATCCACTCGCCTTTGACAACAATCGTTACAGTAGTCAGCTATTATGAGCTGTGAAAGCAGGTCTGGGATTCTTACCATGGTCGATATCTTTCTTTCTTTCTCAGTTGGAGCTCTGGGCCCACATCAAATCTCCCCGTATAAAAAGCAGACGAACTCCCAACTATCGACGCATCGAATTTCTATCCAATCTAAGCATTCGTTGCAAGAGCCCATCCCTTCAAGACTTCCAAGCACACAGTGATTCTTTCCAGCAAACCCGCCTCCCAAGACCGCTTCCTCGACAAACGCGGGGAATCATCAGCATGTCCGCCAAAAGTATTGCTATCCTTGGGGGCGGAGGCATGGGGTTGGCAGTCGCTCGGCGCCTTGGTGTTGGTCGGCATATATGTGTTGCCGACTACTCAAATGAAATTCTCTTAGAAGTCCAGGAAGCCTTAACCAACGAGGGTTACATGGTCGAAACATTCCAGGTGGGTGTGTCCGACTACGATTCTGTCAGCCGCTTTGCTAAGGCAGCAGCATCTCATGGACCCCTCGAAGCGGTAGTTCATACAGCTGGGCTGTCCCCGTCTGCTGGCTCTGCAAAAAAGATCCTTGACAGCAATCTTCTGGGCACGGCCAATGCTCTCGATGCTTTCTTGGAGGTAGCACAGCCCGGAACAAGCATGGTCTGCATCGCCAGTATGGCCGGTCACATGGGATCGGGATTACCTTCGGAGCTAGAGCATCATCTCGCGACAGCGCCTAGGAACCAATTGTTAAATCACGTGGCCCTGGACATTGATCAAGCCGATCCGCAAGGTCCTGCACGGGCCTATGGTCTGTCAAAACGTGGAAATTTACTACGCGTTCAGGCTTCATCCAAAGCATGGGGTCGCATTGGAGGGAGAGTGAATTCGGTCAGCCCCGGAGTCATATCTACAGGCGCTGGGCGCCAGGAGATCAAGGGCCCAGCTGGGAAGTTCATCGCTCTGAGTCCGGCTGGACGTGTTGGAACGCCGCAGGATATTGTGAATGCCGTCTCATTCCTGGTCAGTGCAGAGTCCTCGTTTATTACAGGCAATGACATCCTCGTGGATGGTGGGGTCGTCTCATCATTGCGATGGGACGCCCTGAAAGCCTGAGAGTGAGCCGGTATTGTGATGATCAATCTTGGGAGTGACCGTTGACGGCCGGAAGAAAGGCTTTGCGAGTGACCCGGAATTTCAAGGTGACACTCGGTCGTGTCAGACATCAAAACAAGTGTCAAGGGAAGGCTCGGGACTATATTGCGATATCGCTCTTAGTCATTCCTACGCGTGCAGGCATAGAGGGCCCAAACATGAGCTCCTCTAAAAAGACGAACAATCATGTCTGTATGCGGAGCATTTAAGATAGCGAGCCAGATGAGCCATTACAATTCCCTGTAACATCCCAGAAAGTAATCAATCACATTACCTTTGCTGGGAATGTGTCGAGTGCACTAGCTAGTTAATGACCATGGTGATCTAAATCCGGCCACATCCATTGTTGTAAAAAAGCGTCGTCGGAAATCATGTCATTCGGTTCCATCGCGTCTACCATAGGTTATGTGGTTTCCAGATCGCTCCGAAATAAACGTAACAGTGTGACTACAAGGTAGGAAATCGAGTTGCAGATATCAATTCATTAAAACTACCTATGTTTACAGTATGTTCCAGGTCCTCAATGGATGTTTGCCATCGCAACAGTTAAGTTGCAAGACACACATCTAGTACGTCGCTGGGCGAGAATTTCTCATTTCAATATCAGCACTTCTTCGGCACAACCACAGTCATGGACAGGCTGGATTGCAATTTGACATCCGTGCTAGTGAACCTAAAAGAAGAGAGAATAATGTGTCAGGTCAATGTATTAAAGTATGGCGGTCATGGCGGCGAAATAGAGTATAGAACATGAGCCAGCCGCGGTCACTAGTAAGTATCAAGACATGTCGTAACTCCGTAGAAGATATTGGAACAAGCTACAGTTCCTGGTGGGCGAGCTCGTGAATATTCTCGGGCGGCCGGAAGTTGCCCTTCCTCAGCTCTTGCCATGCGAGATCGAACCGCGCACCCAACATCCAAGCCGTGCCAATCTACAACAGTCAGTAAACAATCGTGTGAGAGACCGAGAGAGACATACCATAACAACCGAGACAATGACCACGATCACCAGCATGAGGCCCATCATAAAGCACACATCCTGGCGCGTGTCGGCCTCTTCCTCTCTCTTCTTACGCTCAGCCTCAGTCATCTCGCCAGTGACGCGACGCTTGGCCACCTCAGCGGACTGGGTGGGGAAGATTGTCTCAATCCACTTTTCAATCTACAAAGTATTAGTGAAAGCTCACTCGAACGAAGGGGAGTCAACATACCCGTCCGCAAACGAGACTGATCTTCAAGAAGTTGGGATCCTTAGGAGTGTTCTTCTTGTGGATCCGACGGGCGTACACACGGAAGGTGTCACTGAGCACCCGCAGGTTCTGGGTCGATTCAAACATGAGCTTGCACGCCTCACCCTTGGTGATCTTGATGTTTCTTTCGAAGATCGCCGGGTTGCGGAAGCACAGCTCCAGGGTAGCGATGGCCATGGACTGCGGGATGGCACAGAAGTTGAAGATACTCTGCTCCCGGAGACCAGCCAGATAGAACAGGCAGTCCTCCACATGTTCCAATGCGTTCAAGACCATCTCGGAGCCGCAATTAAGCGCTGCCTCGCGATGCTGTGGGTCAAACAGATCGTCAAAGTTGGTCACGTGCTTCGACCAAATTTCTTTGGGCCAGAAGCGACGTTTGTCGTCATTGTCCTCTCGAACGTCACGGATGATGTTGGTCTTCTGCAGGAAGAGACCCATCGATTTGTGCAGACGAGTGCGCTCCAAGAGAGCCGGGTTGGCGAACTCAGCCTCGACAAACAGACGCGTCAAGCCTTCGCCCACCAGGCCAGCCACGTACCAGCAGTATTCATCATACTCGGCCGTGGTCTTGACGCTGGCGTCCTCGAATTCGGCCTTCCGGCAGTAGTCGGCCATACCGTTACCCATCTTATCGGTGATGTCCTTCACGATCGCCTGATATGCCGGCTTCATGTTCTTGAATTGCGTGATGACGTTGTGAAACTGAACCAGCAGCTCACGGTCCTTCTCCTCGGGGCGGTTGCCAGTGAAGGTCCAGCCATCCTGCTCGAGGAAATCCTTGAAGCCGCGGAGGAGAGGCTCCTTGGTCTCCAGGGGGATCGAGGTGTCATCTTCGATGGTGTCCAAGCCGCGCAGGACCAAGTAGAAAATGCAGACAGGCAGCAGCAACTCAGGATGTAACTCCTTGATGACGGCGCTGAAGCTGCGACTGGTCAAGTCGAGGAATTTGAAGCAGGCCTTTTGGGTTTCGGTCTCGTCCTTCTCATTGCGTTCGTGAACGGGTGAGTGCCAGACCTTCCTATTACCACGGGCATAGACCCCTTCGTAAGCGTTGGCACAAACACACGACCCATCATTACCGCTCAAGGACGTGAGCCAGTACTAACCATTGCACTATCGACCTCAGTTCTGAGGGGTGAAAGGTGTAGTAGAAGATGTTCGAAGCGAGGCCCATTGTGAAAACTGAAAAAACGACGGGGTATCACGACCGGCGAAAAGCCAAATTGACAACGTGAGGTGAGGATTATTAGGGAGTCAATGACAGAAGCAAGATAAACAGTAGTGAATCAAGTGACCGAATCAACGGGAACCCAGAAGATTGAAATGACAATGATGGTACAACAATGTACAGACAGCTATGAGCAAATGGCCTCAATAGCGGCAAAGCGGACGCGGAGAGAATGAGATGGAAGTGGAGGGGAAACACGGGAGAAGAGAGGGAAAGTATGGAGGGGAGGATGGAGAGAGGGAGGGAAATTAGGTTGGGCGTTAAAGAAAAAAGGGGTGGGGGTGGGAGGAGGGAGGGAGAGAGTGTGAGGGAAGAAAGAGAAGAAGAGAAGAAGAGAAGAGAAGAAGAAGAGAAAAAAACAGTGGTGGAAGAAAAGGTGGTGGATGGAGAGGAAGAAGCGAAGAGGAGAAAACCAAACGAGGCAATTCATTTTTCCCGCGCCGAGAAAAGAGACAAATGAAGCGGTGCAAAGTTGCAAACAACGCCTCTGACTGGCTCCGATCAGCCCCCGGGGGGCTGTGACCCGGTATTTACCGCATCCTTCGCCCGAGACTTGGCAGAGAGCGGGTCTTGTTGCCCCGTTGTGACCATACGTGACGGTACTTCTACCGCAACGGAGACCAAAAAAACATCGATCGCTCCCCCGCCATGACGAAAGGGTCGTCGCAAGGCATCCATCTGCCTTTCTCATGAAAAACTAGTCCCAAACTACTGACTCTACAACTGGTTGAGCTTCTACCTTCACAGATCATCTCTTGTGTGGTAGTTGACAACTTACCCTGCAGCAGCCTCTTCAAGACTCACGGCTGCATCTCTCACCTCTCCGCTGGCTGTCCTTGCTGCAGCCCAAAACCGATAGACAAATCATCATCCCTCGCGTGGTCGGGTAAAAGCTTTGCTCCATCCCACCATGGTTGTCGACACTACATACTACGACGCCCTCGGCGTTCCTCCCACTGCGACCGAGCTGGAGATCAAGAAGGCCTACCGGAAGTTGGCTATCGTGACCCATCCTGGTTCGTCCGCGTGGCCCTGTGTTGTCAGCCCTCGAGCAAACTGACCCCTTGGCAGATAAGAACCCCGGCGATGAAACTGCACATGCGCGCTTCCAGGCGGTGAGAACGACCCTCGAGAGATCATCACGCTGATACTAACCTCGCCCGGGCTTGACCAGATTGGTGAGGCCTACCAAGTTCTCAGCGATGAAGAGTTACGCAAACGCTACGACAAGTTTGGCAAGGAGGATGCCGTCCCCGGCGGCGGTTTCGGTAAGTCGACGACGGCACAAGATACGCGGACAGCACTGACTCTGGCCTTCCAGAGGATCCGGCGGAATTTTTCAGCATGATTTTCGGCGGCAGTGCGTTTGTCGATCTCATCGGTGAGATCTCGCTCATGAAGGACTTGACCGCGACGATGGATATCACCATGCAACAGATGGAGGAGGAAGAACTGGCCGCCTCCGCCGAGGAGAAGCTCAACATCCACGATGAGGAACAAGCCGCCCGCGCCTCTGCCGAGGGTACGACGCCAACCGCGACTGAGTCCCCGGCCGCCGCACCCGAGAAGCCCGCCGCTGAAAAGCCCGCCGCGCCCACCTCTTCCAGCTCCGGTGCTAGCACGCCTCGCCGCTTCATGGGCCAGCAGGCCATCATGGACAAGTCCGAGGAGGAAGCGCGCATGGAGGCAGCCGGTCTGTCTCAGGAAGAGAAGGAGCTGCGCAAGAAGGAGAAGAAGAAGGGACTGTCGAAGGAACAACAGGAGCGGCTGGCAGCCTACGAGCTGGAACGGAAAAAGGCCCGCGAGGAGCGCGTCAACACCCTGGCCACCAAGCTGATTGACAAGATCAGTGTGTGGACGGAGACCGACAAGGGCGCGGACGTCACCCGCGCCTTCGAGGAGAAGATCCGCCTGGAGGTGGAGAACCTGAAGATGGAATCGTTCGGTTTGGAGATCCTGCATGCGATCGGTGCCACTTACGTGCAGAAGGCTACGTCCTTCCTCAAGTCGCAGAAGTTCCTGGGTATCTCCGGCTTCTTCTCGCGCTTGAAGGACAAGGGCACTCTCGCCAAGGAGACCTGGACGACTATCTCGACCGCCATCGATGCGCAGATGACGATGGAGGAGATGGCCAAGTTGGAGGAGCGCGGTGGAGAGGATTGGACGGACGAGAAGAAGGCCGAGTACGAGAAGAAGGTGACTGGTAAGATCCTGGCGGCCGCCTGGCGTGGCAGCAAGTTCGAGATCCAGAGCGTGTTGCGGGATGTCTGCGACCAGGTCCTCGGCGACAAGCGCGTGAAGCTGGACAAGCGTGTTGAGCGCGCCCACGCTTTAGTGATTGCGGGCAACATTTACTCCAAGGTGGGTGGTTCTCTACCTTGCGCAGCTGTCATGGAAGCTAATTTAAACTACAGGCCGAACGTGACCCCGAGGAGGAGGGTGATTTTATGGCATTCGAGCAGTTGATGGCCGAGTCAATGACGAAGAAGGGCAAGGATGAGAAGAAGAAGAAGGGCAAGCACGGGCATTTCCACCACCATCATGAGGAGGAGGCCGAGGCCACGGCTGCTTAGTTCTACTTGTGCATGTGTATTGATTTTGTCCCAGTATAAGGCTGTCTGGTTCCGACTGGATCCTTGGTTGGTTGGATATGGGATGTTTCTCTGTAGCGACTGGTATTTTGATTTTTCCACGCGCACCGACGATGTGACCCACCCATACTTAGATGGATTTTAATAGATTGCTTTTGCTTGAGGAGGTGATGTGATGTGGTGCTTAGAGTAGGGGTGACTCAGAGCGGTGCTGATTTTGATGTGCCCTGGTAAGATAATAAAAAAAGTGAGACTTGCCTTCCCAACCTCGTTGCGTTGTTGTGCCTGCAGATTTCCCAGCCTCCCGACATCGGGGCTTCTGCCTGATAAGCTTTGCGCCTTCTTGCTCCCGTTCGCAGGCTGAGTCCACCGTCCATCCATCTGCAACTAGTGCCAAGTCTAAATAATTTATCTCCTATCAAGGTCCCCCGCACGCGACCAGCTACCGTGTTTGGATTACTCCTCCCCACTGTTGGTCGTCTAGCTGGAATGTAACCAGTTTCTGCTGCCCTTGATACGGCGGAGTTCCGCGTCTTTGGTCCGACATTGACTCCATTGATCGTCACAATCCTTCTTGCGTCGCCCGCCCGCCCCGTTATGGACCGCGGTATATAACCCTAACTTCCCCCGCTTGCTGCAAGATGACTCCGAGACCTCCCCGGCTGTGTCATCGTACGACCCGCGCCTCCCTCTTCATAACCCTCGGCCTGCTCCTCCTGGCTCTGAACCTCATCCCTTCCTCGATGCTGCTCTCCTCCACCCAGGTGATCCTGGCCACCCTGGGCGCCAGCGCGGCTGCTCTGCCCAGCACATCATCCGCCGCAGCCTCCGCACCGACGGGCTCCGCCCTACCCGCTGGCTTCGACATCACCGCATACTGGGGCAACCTGAGCCCCTACAAAGATGGCCCCGGCTTCAACGTCTCGACCGGCGTCCCGCTGGGCTGCGAACTCTCGCAGGTGCACGTCCTGCACCGCCACGCCCAGCGGTACCCGACGCCGTATGCTCTCGACGGCCTCAGCATGGAGGCCTTCGCGCAGAAGCTCCAGAACTACAGCCTGCAGCACCCCAACGAGACGCTGGGTACCGGCCCGCTGGCGTTTCTGAATGACTGGAAATACCTCATGGGCGAGGACCTCCTGCTGCCCTCCGGCGCGGCCACCGAGGCGACCTCCGGGGCCAACTTCTGGAACAAATACGGCCGGCCGCTGTTCCGCGCCCCCGCTGGTCTCGCGGACTGGGATCCGTCGTTGAACGTGTATCCGAACGGGACGCAGCGGCCCAAGCCTATCTTCCGGACGACGGGACAGGCGCGGATTCTCGAGAGTGCGCGTTGGTGGTTAAGTACGTATTTCCCTTTTACGTAGAACACATCCACCATTCCCCCATGCTTTCCAAGATACTAACAGCCCCGACTCGAAAAGGTGGCTTCTTCAGCAGCACGAACGCCAACAACTCCGCTAGCCAATACGACCTAGTGATCATCCCCGAGACAAGCGGCTACAACAACACCCTAGCAGCGACGTGCCCAGAAGCGCAGTACGAGGGGTGAGTTAGAGCCATCTCCCAATAACCCTCTCCCCCTCAAACCCCCAAAACTAACCCCCCGTCCAAAAAAAAGCGACACCTCCGCCGAAACCTTCCTCAACATCACGACCCCGGCAATCCTCCACCGCCTAACCCCATACCTCCCCCCCCAACTCGCCTCGACCCTCACCCCCCTCGACATCCTCAGCATGCTGAACCTGTGCCCCTACGAAACCGCCGTCCTCGGCAGCTCCGCCTTCTGCCCCCTCTTCACGGCATCCGACTGGGACACCTTCGCCTACGCCCTCGACCTCCAATTCTACGGCGACTACGGCTTCGGCTCCGCCTCGGGCCGCGCGCAGGGCCTCGGCTGGGTGCTCGAGCTGGCCGCCCGCCTCAACAACACCCTCATCACCACGCAAGCGGCCAACATCAACCTCACCTACGACTCCTCCCCCGCCACCTTCCCGCTGCATCAGAAACTGTACATGGACATGTCGCACGACGACGTGATCGTCTCCGTGCTGACCGCGTTGGGCGTCGAGTATTTCAATTACGGGGCCGGTGGGTTACCCGGGAATGTGAGTGTGCCGCCACCCCGGACCTTCAGTTTGAATGAGGTGGCGCCGTTTGGGGCGCATCTTGTGGCGGAGGTGTGGTCTTGTCCGGCGGGCCGCGAGAGGGTGTTGGGTGGGGAGACCTTGTATGTTAACCCGGAGGTTAAGGGGGTGGTAAAGGCGGAGGATTGGATTAGGTTCGTGTTGAATGGGAAGGCTGTGCCGCTGGAGGGCGTGAGCGGGTGTGAGGGTGGTGGTGGGGATGGGTTTTGTTTGGTGGAGGGGTTGTTGGGTGGTGTTGGGGAGATGGTAAGGTTGGCGGAGTATGATAGGGCTTGTTTGGGGAATGGGACCGCTGGTAAGGGGCAGGTGGGCGATGGACGGCCCCAGTAGTTGGGTTGGTATACTGGTGGGGAAGTAGATGAGATGGACGGTGGTGTTTGTGGTGGTTGAGTAGGGTGGAAGGTGTGGTGAGGACGATGAGTCCATGGTTTTAGAGATGAGACGCGGTGGAGATAAGACCGTTGATCTAGACCCGAAAAACTTGCAGGAAGTAGAATGAATCCATTCGATCTCGATTCTATGGATAATGTCTAAACGCTGGGGTATCTAGTAACAGTAACAGTAACAGTACCAGAACAAGTTGCTGATCAGCCGGCCAACACAAATCAATCTATCGCTATCGCTTGTAACACACAGAAGCAAAAAAGACTAAATGCCAGCTTTAGTCGCGGTCCACAAACGCTCTCTCCGAATGCTGCAATCGAAGTCGAAGCCAGGGTAGAATATTAAGTATTAAGTAGAAGGAAAAAACGACGCTTGTACGGGCAGCTCATCGTCAATGGTTGGATGGCTCTTCGTCGGAGAGCTCCTCGTCTGACAGCTCCTCGTCTGACAGCTCCTCATCGGAAAGATCCTCGTCCGATCGCGTCCTGTCGGACAAGTCTTCCGAGGTACTGAGGCTCGGGAGTGCAGGCACCACGTACTCCGGGTCATTGGGGTCATGCATATCCTCGGGCGCGAGCACCCGGCCGCCCAGCTGTACGTCGCCCACATGGACCCGGTACTCGAGCGCCCGCTGGCCCTCCTTGATGAGCTCCTCTGTCCACCCCAGGCACCGCTTCAGGCTCTGGTTCATCCGTTGGCTGTCGGCGAGCAGCTCCTGGTGTTTGGCCAGGTCGAGCAGGAACCGTTTCTCATCCCGTGTACGGTGGCTTCCCTCCGGCTCAGCCTGCGAGTCGGCCGGACTGAGCACGCCTGAATCAGCCATGGAATCCTCCTCGTCGCTCAAGTCCGACAATTCCTGCGGCGACGACCGGGTCGACGACCGCTCGCTGTGGGCCTCGTCGACCTCGCTGTGAATGGAGAGCGTGGCAGATGCAGATCGAGACGACTGCGCCATGGACAACCGTCCCGAGCGGCTGAGGCGTCGGTACCGTCGTAGTTCCGCGTTTTGCTTGCGCATCTCGCGCTCCAGGGTTCGGTTGATGGCCAGCAGTGACGAGCTTCTGATTTCCAGATCCAGAATCCTCCGCTCGGTCCGCGCATTCAATGCTACGTCGTTGGAGGCTTGACCACCGCTTTCCGACTTCGACGGACTCTGCATTCCGGAGCCATGGGTGTCAACCGACGCGATCGACCCATTGCTGAAGACGCGGGGACGAAGACCTGGCAACGGGTCGGTGGCTATAGTGCTGGTGTCGAGCTTGGGTTCGGAGGGAGATATGATCAACGGGCTGGGTCGGAGGCCTTCTTTGTGGGGGTGAGGCATGGAGAGTGGGGCACCATTAGGGGCACCGTTGTTTGCTGAGTCCACGCTGGATGATTTGAGGTGGCGCACGGCGGGGACAGGTCGGGCGGAGACGGTGCTCAATGGAGGGCTTTGAGGCTGTACACTGGGTTCTAAGGGCTCTTCCAAGTGTGAGCTGACCTGAGATGCAACGCCGTCGGAAAGGCGGGGGTTTGAGTTCACCCGAGCGGGTCGTAGTCGCGGCGAGGGAGAGGCAGGCTTGGACGAAACCACAGAGCGAGACAGCGATCGACGCTTGTACGAAGTAGGTCCTGTGCCAATATCACTCATCGGCGCTTGTCGTTCCTCTTGTCCGTTTGCGTAGACGAATGTGGTCGCCGAGGCCGATTTGCCCGCCAATTTGGGCCGGACCTCGGTCGTCTCGGATGACGAAATTGTGGATCGGGCATCACTGGCGTGGAAAAACATGGGAGATGCAGAGGCATTTTCGGAGGAGATATGAGGTCGTGCGAGATGGTTAGGCTCTCCTGCCACTGTTTTGGTTCGGGCAGCCTTCGGGGGTTCCAGCATGCCTCCCCGGACTGGGCTCCGCTCGGTGCGGAACCGCCCCTGATGGCCCCCCTGAGCCACGCTGGGTTGGGCCCAGGACACATGTAGTGAGCCCGTCCCATTCGAGGAGAGATTATTCGGCGAAGCAGTCGAACCGTCTCTTCTGCTGGCGCGGGAACCGGATCGAGGGGTCACGTTGGCACTGAGGAGGGAGGGTTCCGGCTCCCGCCGACCAAGGGCCGAGGAGGGATGCTCGGAGGGGGTCGACCGGTTAGGGGTGCGATATCCGCCTGGCGTGGCTAGTCGAGGAGTCAAAGGAGATTGAGATTTAGTTTGGGTGCGATGGAAGGATGCACTGAGGGCGGGGGTTAGGGGTTTGGCGAGATGGCCATGGGATTGTTTATCGGAGGTCATAGTTGCGGCAATCGAGGGGCGGCAGGAAAGGAGGGCGACTTATGGCATTGCGATGCTCCAGGAAGTTCTGAAGCATGATGGCACCAGCCGGCCACGGATCGCAGTATTGAAAAGAAAGCCGTCAGGGTGAGGCAAGGTGAAGATGGGAGAGAGATAAGCGAGGCAAAAAGAAAAGAGAATTCGTGTGGTTGTTGGGGAGGGGGGGGGGGTGGTAAAAAGTGGGTGGAGTTAGTGGTGGTTTAGTTGCTGCCGACGGCGAGTTGGTTGTTGGCAGCAGTCATAATTAATGAAGAGTTTAAAGTAAAGTAGAGAATGTTTTGGCCGAGCAAAACAATCCCCGCCCAATCCGGCTAGCTTTCCTCCGCCGCCCGCCTTTCGTTTCACCGCCGCTATTATTATCCATTCAACCTTCCTCTTCTTCTTCTTCTTCTTCTTCTTCCTCCTCTCCCTTCGAAAGATAATCGACAGTCAATCGAACATCGGATAAAGCTGCTGAGACGAGGCGTACCATCACCAGCCGATCTGGACCGCACACCAGATCACGGCCCGATGCCTCCCAGCCTCCGCCAACCCCTCGCGCATTGCATGGGCTGATGCAATTGACCCCCGATCGAGCCCGAAGCTTTATCCAGCTTAGTCACTTGGTGGCTACGGCGATCACCCCATAGTATCATATCACTGTGGCCGTTGTTATGGACCTCTTTGCCCAGGATCCCCTCATTCCCTCCGTGAGGCTCGCGAGTTTATCCGATTAGATCAGGGACGCAGTTGACCCCGGTTTACCTCTGATCTCACGGGGAATGTCCGATCGGCCCATGTGTAGTGCACGTGATTTCCCCCTCCACTATGGCAGCCCACGCAAGGGATGCATGGTCCTTCCCTTCTGACGCCTGCGTCATCTGACACTCCGGATTTCTTGATTCTTGCGCCGAATCTGGGGTGGGAATGTGGTGTGCCAAGCTGATGGAGTTGTCTCTTCAAAGGGATAACATAGCCAGCTTAAATACCAACTATTGCCAGGACAAACCCCATCCTCCTGGTTGTTGATTTTGACTTCTTGCGCCCGTAGCGTTGCATTTGCGCCCGAATGTTCGTTATCCACCTAGATAAGGTGTCTGTCTCTGGTTAATGCCCGCTTGGTTCCTGGGATTCCGGCCAAGATCCGCCTCTGCGCAATAATCTTTGAGGATAAATTCAGTAGTGGTCGCCCGATCCCACAGAAGTACAAAGTCTATCAATAGAGCAATATAGGCTACAGGCTTTATGCTCATCAAAATGGTTGAGCTTCCAGAGGTGCATAATCTTACTACCTCACCAACCAGATTCCTGGATACAACAAAGCAATTGAAGAATATCGTTGCTCCATTTGACTCTTGAGGTCAGGACCAAACTTATGTTGCCGACTACCTATTTACTTATGTGTAATCTCACCATGACTGGTTGCTTGTGCCGCTCAACTTCCCAGGGTTCAGACTGTCATCAACACATATTTCTTCAGAGCTAAGACACGAATTCAAGTGGTACCTGCCGGTAACCATTACGGGGGAGACATTCTGACTGCGGCTTATCTGCAGAAGGTCTAGGGCTGGGTGTGCAACAACTGCCGCAGCGTCGGCGTCGGAATCGGGTTAGAGCCAAATACTCAATGAAGATATTACCGCTGCAAGATAGTCGCTGTGAATTAGCGTGGCGGGCGTTGTTCGCTTCAGAGTCTTATGGCGTGCTTATTTTTCTTTTCGTTGCCCGGATATAATTTTGCAGCGACCATGAACTTGCTTGTCATTTCCGTTTTGCAACTTTCTTCCAGGATTTGCCTGACTCAAACATCGAAGTTCAGAAGAACCGGATTTCAAGATGACAATCGGCAGTACACCCTCGAGCGACAGTCCTGTGGCGTACGCTCAGGAGGATCGCGTGCAGAGTATCCTTCAACGCCAGCTGGACGGATTACCTACCGTACCTTCTGCAAATGGCACGGTGTTTGACTACATGGGAAAATTGGATTTGTTTCTGATTGGAATCAGTACTTTGGCGGCCATAGTCGCTGGGGCACTCAACCCTCTACTTACTGTAGTCTACGGTCTGGTGGTTAGGTCTTTCCAGAAGCATGCGCACGGCGTGGATGATGGCGCAAATCTCTCCTCCAATGTGTCGAAACTCGCGCTGTACAACGTCTACCTCGGGGTAGCTGAGTTCGTTCTCATCTACATTGCGACAGTGGGCTTCTATCACACAGGCGAGCGCATCACCCGAAACTTGCGTCGTGTGTACTTGAGGGCGATCATCCGGCAGAATATCGCCTTCTTCGACACACTGAGTCCCGGGGAGTTCACCGCACGTATCACGTCCGACATGAACGTCATTCAGGAAGGCATTACTAGCAAAATTTCAACCTTCTTGACAGCCTTGGCTACTTTCGCCTCGGCTGTTGTGATTGCGTTCTTTGAGTACTGGAGACTAGCTTTGATGCTGATCTCAACTTCGCTCCTCATTGGCGGGGCTGAGTTTCTAGGGGCTATTTATGCTTTGAAATTCAGTCGACGGAGCTCAGCGGCCTTGAATCAGGGAGCCTCTGTCGTAGAGGAAACCATCAGCTCTATCCGACATGTTGCTGCGTACGGAATCCAGAGTGCCATGCGTGAGCGATATTTGAAGCATCTTGACTTGGGCGAGACTTGGGGGCTCAAAGCACGATTGTCGGTAACGTTCATGATCGGAACCATGAATTCAGTACCGTATCTTAGCTACGCTTTAGCCTTTTGGCAAGGGTCCCGCTATGTTGTCACTGGGGAGATGAGTGGGTCAGCCGTGGTCACAACGACCATGGCCATTATCATCGCTTCATTCGCTGTTGGTCGGGTGGCACCGAGTGCGGAGTCAATGGTCAAAAGTGTAGTACATGCCGGAGTCATTATGAAAGCCATTGCTCGCCAATCTCCCCTCGATCCACTGACCACGGAGGGACGAACCCTATCAGACGTACACGGCGACGTTGAGTTTCACGATATCAGCCTGGTATATCCATCACGGCAGTCTGTGCAGGTTCTCGATCAGGTATCTCTGCACTTCCCGGCAAACAAGACGACGGCTCTAGTCGGAGCATCCGGCTGCGGGAAGAGTAGCATAGTCGGGCTTCTGGAACGGTTCTATGAGCCAACTGGTGGTTATATCAGTGGGTAGCCACACCATGGATACTATCATTTAGTTATCTAATCTCTATATAGCATTAGACGGTGTCGATATCACGCACCTCAACCTACGTTGGCTGCGACAGCAAATGTCCTATGTTGTACAGGAGCCGGTCCTATTCAACAGGAGTATCTTCGACAACATCCTCCTGGGACTGAACGATCTGGGACAACAAAGAACCATGCTTGAGGCGAGAGAGCTGGTGCATGCCGCGGCGAAAGTCGCCCATGCCCACGATTTCATCATGGCTTTGCCGCAAGGGTATCACACTGAAGTGGGTACGAAGGGCCTGCAATTGTCTGGCGGTCAACGGCAACGCATATGTATTGCAAGAGCGGTCATCAACAATCCGAAGATTTTACTACTTGATGAGGCTACATCTGCGCTAGATTCGAAGTCCGAACAGGCAGTTCAACTGGCTTTGGATTCGGCTGCCAAAAATCGAACGACGATTGTCATTGCTCACAGGTTATCAACTATACGAAACGCCGACAACATCATTGTTATGGGCAAGGGTGTCGTTCTGGAACAAGGAGCACATGAAGATTTAATGGCCCTAAAAGGTGCCTATGCACAACTCGTAGAGGCACAACAGGTTGATAGTGCCACGGACGGGGAGGCAAATGGGCTTCTCTCAAGTTCTGAAGACGATGCATCGAGTGATGGCAAGGCTGGGCCCTTCGAAGTGGCAGAAACAGCCAGCTCTCATCACGACAACTATCTCGCCAATGATCATGGACGCCTTCATGACTCCAGACCTTCATTCAGGACCTACTTTCGAGTGGTGCGCAAGCTCAACAGAGAAGAGGCTGTAATAGTACTCATTGGACTTCTACTGTGCATTCTTACGGGATTTGTGGTTCCAACGTGAGTACTTGCGCATGCTGCCTGAGAAGCGGCTAACATGTAGAAGGCAAGCTGTCTTCTTCGCTGAATCAGTCAGCGCTATTACTCTTGACTCTACGAAATATAGCAAGCTTCGCCATGATATCAACATTTGGTCCTTACTTTTCGTGATCCTTTCTATCTTTGCCTTTATCACATGGATAAGCCAAGGGATGTGCTTTTCCCGGTCTACAGAGCGACTCACACACAAGACCCGAGACCAAACATTCCAGTCCATCATCCATCAAGACATAGCGTTCTTTGATGAGAAGAAAAACTCCCCTGGAGCCCTGACATCGTTCGTCTCGACCACGGCCACTGACATTACCGGCCTGAGCGGGCCCATCATCGGCTCCAGCCTCACCTTCATCGCAGCCCTGGCCATAGGCATCACTGTTTCGCTCATCACGGGTTGGAAGCTCGCTCTCGTCTGCATCGCGACGATCCCCATAGTGGCGGGATGCGGCTATGTTCGCCTCCGCGTCCTCGCACTGTTCGACCAGCGGGTCCGCAAAACGCACGAGGAGGCCGCGATCTACGCGACCGAGATCATCACGACGATGCGATCGGTCGCTTCCCTTACTCTCGAGGAGTATTTCTTGGACGAGTACACAGCCATCCTCTCGCGCTCAGCCGCTCAGTCCATGCGATCGATCCTCAAAGCCTCGGCCCTGTACGCCGCGTCGCATTCATTCACCTTCTTCTGCGGCGCCCTCGCCTTCTGGTACGGCGGCACGCTGCTCGCCAAGGACGAGTACACTATCCTCCAATTCTACATCTGCTTCGGCGCCCTGATCTCGGGCGCTCAAATCGCCGGCGCGGTGGTCTCCTACGCGCCCGACATGAGCAAAGCGCTGCACGCGGGCCAAGAGATCGACCGCCTCCTCAACCGGGCCGCGCAGATCGATACTCAGAAGCACCACCAACATCCCACGCTAGACCACCACGGCGCCATCGAATTCCAGAATGTCACCTTCCACTACCCCTCCCGACCCGCGCACCCCGTCCTCCACAACTTCTCCCTCACCATCCACCCGGGCCAATTCATCGCGCTCGTCGGACCCAGCGGCTCCGGCAAGACCACCGTCCTCCAACTCTTAGAGCGGTTCTACGCCCCCACCGCCGGCCAAATCCTGCTGAATGGCGTCGTTATTTCGGATCTGGATGTCACTGAATACCGCCAGACCTTCTCGCTAGTCAGCCAAGAACCCGTCCTGTACGACGGGACCATCCGCGAGAATCTCCTCCTCTGCGGCGCAGACACGGCCGCCGACGATGAGGTTTTGCTGCAAGTGTGCAAGGATGCGAATCTCCATGATTTCATCCTCTCGCTTCCGTACGTCACCCCAGCCCCACTCCAGCCAAACCCCTAGGAAATAGCCATCGGCGTCCGAACGCTAACAAAGAAGGAAAGCAGATCCGGCCTCGACACCCCCCTCGGCACAGCAGGGTCCATGCTCAGCGGCGGCCAGCGACAGCGCCTGGCGCTCGCGCGGGCCCTGCTCCGGATCAACAGCCCCGTGCTGCTCCTGGACGAGGCGACGGCGGCGCTGGACGGCGCGTCGGAGCGCGTGGTGCAGGAGGCGCTGGATCGGGCGGCCACCCGTAAAACGACGGTGGCGGTCGCGCATCGGCTGCGCACGGTGCAGCGCGCGGATGTGATTGTTGTGATGGAACGGGGGAGGGTGGTGGAGTCTGGGAGTCATGGGGAGTTGATGGCCAGGAGGGGGGTTTATGCGGAGTTGGTGGGGATGCAGCGGTTTGAGGGGGTTTAAAAGGTCCAAGTTTTGGGGGGTGGGGTTGGGGGTCGGTTGTTGTGCAGTTGTGCGCTTGATCTCGGTTGCGCTTTCTTAAATGGCAGTGGATGCGGGTGTATGAAGATTTCTTTTTGAAGTATATAGGCGTGCTTGGTAGATCTCAGCATGGGAGGAGAAGGTTTCTGACAACCTCGATGCTCAATACTGTGAGGTTGCACCACTCTCGTTCCTCTTCCTTGCTTCGATATATACAGTGCTTGCCCTGTGTAAAGATGGTTTCAGATCCGTATACCAACTAGAGCCCCGTTTCCCACGCTCAACCACAAGAGAAAGAGTCATCTATACTGGTTCCGAGTTACATCCGATTCACATTTCGCCACTCCACTTGTCCACCGTACATCCACATCTCCATCGTTAGAGGACAATATGCTACGTGTGTAGATATTGGAAGAGTGTCGGCCCAAGGCACCAAAGCCGGAGCCATTACCCAAGTCCCTGTATGTCCCCCCGCAACAATATGGCTGCGGTGATGTAGTGGTATTAGCATTGCAGAGCCCCCGTGGCCTGGAGCGAGGTGGGCGTGCAGAGTCTGGGTTTGAGGCCCGGCCGCGGTATAGTTTTTGGGATTCTTGTGGCAAGGGAAGGCGTTATGGGGGCTTTGTTGGTGGATAATGCAGGGTTTGGATGTATATCTGGGGACTGGGGTGGGATGTTGATGGGTGGGGCTTGGGGGTCGGGTGTGAGGATCTTGCTGCGAGGGATCACTGAATTTGTGTATGTTCGAGGGTGGAGACGGTGGTGTTGGAATGGTTTGGGAGGAGGGCAAAGGAGGGAAGGAGGTAGAACTTAGAGAAGGAGAAGTGGAAGAGGACGAGGACTTCACCACGTCAGCAGCAAGATACGGCACGTCAGGCGCCTGCACCTGCTCAGCGATACTTAAACCAATAATGACTGCCACGGCCCATTGGTAGTTACCAGTGGAGACGGAAGCTCAGTAGTATGGACATCCTGCCAGGCCAGGTCTAGCTGAAATGCGCTCGACGTCTAGAACTACTCCAGGCCCTGTTCAGGTTCATGCCTTGCAGCCTTATCGAGTACCCATTGCGAAAGCCCAGGCATGTAGCCACAGCAACAACAGTTTACGGGAAAGAGGTAACAGACCGCGAATAAGCCCATGCCTGAAGCGGAGCGCACTAACCTTGCGCTTCTAAGAGTCTTGAGCTAGGTGGTCTGATTGTCAACTTGTGAACGGTTGGTCCACATCCTGAAGACGGTAGTTACAGGAAAGGAAATCCCAGTATATGCCTACCAACGCGACATCCGTCCCACGCCGTAGGGTCCAGACCCAAACGCGGTGGAGCGGAAGTGTGTAACGATGGCAGGCACTTTGCACGAGAGGGACACCAGGCCGTACGAGATAACATGGGTAAGCACGGAGCATTCTCCAGCATCACTACCCATGACTCGACGAGTAGATTGCGTAAGAAGATGACTGACGGAAGCTCACGAGGTCAGAGTTGGAGTGTTGGTCTAATGTCATCCGACTCTCGGCCGTGATCCCTTGCTTCTCCATCGTGACAAGGCAAGGTATGGAAACAGGAATAGCATGTGTTCGTTATCCATGCCAATTCTATTTCGAATCCTAATCGACTTCGCTAGCTCTTCTGCCCTGGGTCGTTCCAATCGGAGCAATGCGGCCTGTTGGAGCTATTAATTAACAAGTGACTAGGCAGTAGCGGCATCAAGGACTGCAACGGTACTATAAATTGTGGCACAGACAGTGAAGCGAAGACTAGTTCGGAGGGGTTTGGAGTTCATGCAAGTCTCACCATCGCTCAAAATAAATGCCACTAATTTGCATCCTGGTTAACCCGCATACTTAGTCCTGCGGGTTAAAAATATCCCTAATTTCGCTGAGTTCGGCGATGCGCTAAGCCCAACCAACAGGGTTTTACCTGCGCAAGAGCAACGAACTCCGGGCTAAGCAGACTAAGTGACCATTTGAGGTGGTATTAATAGGATGATTGTTAATTCAACCCACCAATCATCCGTCAAAAGAGGGGTTTCCAACAGGTTGGTTCTGGCAGCTACACAGCCCTCGGCTGGGGTTGACAGCGGCGACGCTCCATGCCAATGGACTGTTTCAAGTGGGTGTCAAAGTAGCAAACCGTTTCAACCCAACCGCGTGTTGGTCAAACAACATGACAGCTGCAGACTAAAAAACCTCATGGCCACGCGAGAACAATACTTAAGGACATCATGCACATCACTTTTGCCCGAGTGAGCGAGTGAGACATTGCTATTGTTCTCGGCAGCCATGTCAATGGCTTCAGCGGCAAACTACCAGGCAAGCGCCACCCTGACCCCCTGCTCGAGCCTCATCGACAGGGAGCTACCCCACAAGACGGCCGGGGAAGATCCAACCACGGAGCAACTGGCATTCGCCCTATTCGAGGAGAAGGTTCTAAAGAGACTCGAACATGTGGTATGCTTGTACAATGCTGGGAAGCCGCTTTTCCCCCGAGCGCTGCTGGAAGACCTTGACCGGCAAATTGAAGAAGGCAGGGAGGAGATCCGCATCAAGGACTTCGATGACGTGGTAAGCACGTATAGCCGGAGTGTCCCTGCTATATGCTTGGACCTGGCGTGAGTCTCCGTTCATATGGGTCGCGGTATTGTCAGGCCTGGTCTAATCAGCAACAGAACAACATACTGCATCGGATATAGCAGCATCCAAGTGCTTACCTATATCCACCCTTCCTGTGCAGCGATGATGTTCAAGGACCCGCCCCCAGTGTCCATTCTGTATACCCGTCATCCCGAAGTTACTGAAGGTAATATCGAAATGCTTGGTCCGGTTTTTGGAAAGATGCGCGAACGGTGGCAGGAGAGCGAGACATGCCAAGAACTGGTATCCCACCTGACGACCCTGCGCTTCTCCCTCCCCATACATAAGATTGTGGCGTTCGGCCTGGGGACACTGGGTAAGACGCAAAATGGACGGTGCTCCACACGTTCACATGTTCAGCATGCGGCAGTGGAAACTATGGCGACCGTTCTGGCCAAAAGTGGGGTCAGTGGAGGGAAGAGGATCGACTGCTACTTTCAAGATCCATGGTATAATGAGAATGATGTCCGGTTCCTTCACAGCATTGGTTTCCAACCACTGAACGACCCAAAGGGGTTCCTGGAGATTGACGAACATACCTTGGTGTTTTCGGTCAGCCCCAACGTACCTGTGAAGCAGATTGTCGCCGACCTCCAGTGGCCCAGTGCCATGATCTGGAATACTGTGTGCGGAGAAGAGGAGAGGAAGCAGTGGAAGAGGCGGTTGAGGAATGGCGAAGAGTTCTGGTTGGGGTAAGTAGTGCCTTGTTGCCTGGGTGCCTGGGGAATCGGTTCAGTTTGTACTGATTGATTGATGTGGTACTGCAGCCCGCTCGCTACGGACCCCGACTCAGACCGTGTCTGTGAGATGATCACTCACTATCAGAATTTCCCATTGCACGACCCAAAGGACCATTTCGGGGACCTCTCTATCTACGTTAGGCATTGATGTATGTGGCTTGCTAGGACCGATGTGCCTCTCTCTCTCGGTGCGTGTGCGTGTGTCCTATATTTGTTTTGGATGCGTAGAATATATTTTCTATGACGCGCATGGCCTTCATGCACGTACACTTATGCTAGCACCAATCGAATCTCGCTTGAAATATCTTCGTATCTGCTCTGCTTACATGTGATATCCTTTGAGATTAGCCTGGTCGGCGATAAAGTCGACCATACCAGCAATGCGATTGCGAAGTGTGCACAGGCGGGGATTGTAGATGCCTGAGGCTTGAGATAACATGCCAACGCTCCATGGGTAGAAATTTACTACTGAGCTTGGATGGTTTCTATTGGGCCGGGTGACGTGCCCCGATGCTATGATGCTTCATTAATCTGTCATTTCATATGTGAAAGAGTAAGCAGCGAAAGGATCGCTGACAAAATGTTCAGCTCTCGACCAGGAGAGAAAGTAAACTTGATAACTCAAGAATCTTCAGCCTCCACCGTAAACAAGATTGAGGAGGAGGCAAGTGAGATTCGCTATGGATATAATAAGCCTTTAAGTAGGTCGATCCCAAGTTGTATGGTTAAGTAAATCAAACAGTCCGTAATCACCGGGCAGGTGACTCCAAGGCGCCAGGCCACCACCACTGCTGGTCTGCCATGCGGCGTCAGCCCGATACATGGAAGGGTCAGGAGGATCAGGCCGAGTGCCGAGGTCCTGAATCTCGACACTATGATCAGAATTGTTTTCAGATCTTGGCGTCACCTGTGTGGATATCGATGGGCACAGTCGACGCAGGTTGTGCCCGATAAAGAGAGCCGGATGCCAGGACGTTGACAATTCGTCCAGCACAGTAATGCAACTCATGAGGTTAGTGGCATTGGAGGGACTCTCATGATCTTCGAGCAGCGCCACCGCAGCACAGAGCGTGCAATGCATGGCGGAAATTGGGCTGCGGTGGAAGCTCTGGAAAACACGGCGGTATTTCTGAGCCGTCAGACACATCGCCTTGGCAGACTCGCGCCAGACAGTTTTGGCCACGGTCACGAGTTCGCTGGACCCTGCTGCGCGTTGATGCTCGGCCGAATGGACTATGAAAGGCCGAGTGAGGAGGATTCGTGCCGTGTGGTATAGCATGTGTAATATGTAGACGTGGGGGACATCGTTAAAGCGGTCGATTCGAAGCTCCTGTGGTAAGTCATAGAACCATGTCCGCAGGTCCAAGAGGCAAGTTCGGAGGAGGTTCAATCGTTCCGGTGGCTTCGTCAGATGCCTCGGAGCCCATCTGCTCTTGTCAGACTAGCATGCCAGCTTATTCATTGATAACAAGACGTACAGTGATATGAGTATTTTTTCCTTAATGCGACACAAAGCTATCATGGCTCGCAGTAGAGGCATCCGTGCCCTTTGGATGTTTTCTGGCGTGCGGCCATGGGTATGCTGATCTTCATCCATTATTGACGGCAGCTCAACTGCGCCTTGTTGATCCTGTCGAAAGTCAGCGAGCATGTCGACTGTGTTCTCGCGAGTACACGTACGAGCATGGAGCAGACCCGACCTGTATACGTCGCAGACATCTTGTCATGACAGTACAGTGTCCAATAAACTTGTCGTCTGAGGCGAAGTTCCCGGGCAGTCATCTGTATCGTCCCTTCGAAGACTGCGGGATCCATATTTAGTCCAATGTCCAGACTCAGCCGATTAGCCATCCCGTGATGCAGCCATCCAGCTGCGTCCAAGCCTCTGGCCTGGGAGAAGATAGTTAGCATGGATTGTGTCTCGAAATCGAAATACGTACGACGTAGACCATCCCGATGACCCCCAACGCTTGAATCGTCAAGAATGTTGGATGCTCCATCTCCTGATGTAAAAGGGTCTTGGCTCTTTCAAAAAAAGCCAACCCGGCTGTATTCGAGTCGTTAGGATTACTCCGAACCTCTGGGTTGTCCGAATAACGGGATCCAAGCGCAAGGATGGAGTAATGGAGGAGCAGACTCCAATACGGGCCCTGCTTCTCCATACTTTCGCGAAAGAGGGTTTCGTCCACGATGGGATACCACGGTTGCTCCCAAGTAAAGTAGAGATCGATGAGTTCGTCCTGGAGCGCTTTGGAGATGCCTATTTCCTCAAAGGCAGGATCCACAAGGGGAAAGTTGAGAAATTCATCAATGCTCTGCAGGACAGGCTCTAGCTCAGGAACGGAGTAGGCGTTCTCCAGTTCCTCCTTCTCTTCCGGCCCCGGGGATTCGAACTTGAGTCGTCCGCTTGTTGGTCCGAAGTACCTCATCTCCCCGTCCTGGTCGAAGTTCATTGACTCGTCTAAGGACAAACGACCTTTGAGGTAATCACATAACTCCTCTATTGGTGCACTCTTCATATTGAACATCTGAGGATCATGCCCTTCATGAGGGGACCCCGCATCAATTGCTCCAGAGGCAGGGCTTGCTTGAGGATCAATGCCATGACTTTCCAGTTGCTTCTCGAGAGATGCGATCCGCTGCCGCAGAAGAAGCACGTAAGACTTTGGCGCAGGCCGACGGCCATCTTCTGTGCCAGAGTATTGACATTGCGCATCATACTGAGCACATCTCGAACAGCGAGGTTTCTTCCCATCACACTTGTAGCATCTTAGTAAGCAGGTGGTTGATCGACGGGCACCCGAGAGAAAAAGAGGCTATACCTTCGCTTTTCGTTGTCGACATTCCTCACACGCTTTGCTTGTATATCTCCCTCTCGGTCTGGAAGCGGCTTTTCCTTTTAGAGAAGAATCTGTGGATGACATGCTGATAGTTCATGGTTGGAAGAACGAATGGACAAAATGATGAAGCATGTGCAGTTCGAAGTATTGGGCAGATTTGTCAGCAGCAGCGTCATTGCCGTGCTTGTCTTGGCACGCCGAATCGGGCTAGTCTGCTTCGCTTCCCTCCCAAGTTCCAGTGTTCGCGGAATCGGCGATTGTGATCAGTTACTCGCAGCTTCCTCAACCACTCAGGTGTTCTACCGCAGACTTATCTTATCACTTGAACCAACCAACTGATCTATTGACATGATACTAACGATAGTCCTGTCTATCTGCGCCTCGCAATGCACGGGTAACAAATGAGGAAGAAGTGAATCCACCAAACACTGAGAGCCTACAAATTCGAACCCGATCCAACTCGGCCCATAGTTCAATACCGCGCCCCCACAGCCTCTCCGGTGGCTAGTGCGACGGCAACCACAGTGTCCGAGGCATGGCTGATTGTCACTTCGATGTTACTGATGCCTTTGGATGCTGCAACCGCATGAGCATTGCCATGAAGCTTGTTATAGTCAGTACCACTCAACACTCAACAAAATGTCAGAAAAACTTACGGTCACACTCAGAATACCATCTGCATTCACAATCTCAATCTCGTTCATTGAAGCTCCTGCACCTCTGGACGGCGTTTGCAGACTCTTGAAGACAGCCTCTTTAGCACTCCAACGACCTGCGTAAGAGGCACGGGGCCTTGGGGCCTTTCGGCAGTACTCGCGTTCTCTCCATGTGAAATTCCGCTCAATGAAGTTCTCGTTTTCGATGTTGATACTCGCGATCTCTTCCACATCCACCCCGACGGTGACGGATGAAGCCGGCTTAGAACGACGGGTTACATCTTCAACCATTGATTGGACGATTGCCGATACCGTGTTTGACCTATCGGTTGTTGACATCATCTCTGCATTGGTTCTCTGGACGACGAAGGCATCTTGAGTTGATGCGCTGTCAACAAACCGAGATTGGTCTTTGGCGAGGCGACTGTTTTGATTGAGAAACACATCGCGCATGTTATCGGTGTCTTTCCACGGCGCACTGGTTTTGACCTGAACTAGTCTGTTCTTCAGCAACCGCGAGATGTATTCTCTAGTTGCTGCTCGCTGTCGCTTGTCTACCTCGGTACGGTATCTCTCAAAGTCCTCCGTTGACACAGATGCAAACAGATACCTCGGGGCGACCATGACGTTGATGGCACCTTTCTGACCAAAGCCAAACGATGTGAGCATGGTCGCCTTTACCTCATGAAGCGGCAATGATTCCATGGGGTACAATAGATGCTCGAATCTTCGCAGTTGCTCATCGATGTTGTCGGCGTTTCGATTGCCAGGAACAATCCTGTCTCGGAATATTTGCATACAGCCGTGTAGTTGCCAGGCGCCTGCTGCTGCCTTCGGATGGCCAGTTAGTGATTTCTGGCACACGCAGAGCAGTGGATTGCCTTTGCGTCGACCCAAGTGATGCATCTGCGTGTTGATCACGTCCCCCTCGTTGACCTCATTGGCTTTTGTTGATGTCCCATGCATTGACACAACCCCAATGTCGTCAACAGTCAGGCCCCATGTAGCCAAAGCGGCTCGCACGGGTGAGATTGAAGAGTCCTGTAGGCGAATATTGTTCGCCCATCGCTGCTGCGCATCCCGGATTCTCAGGTTCACGACTTGCTCCGTGCGAGTATCCTCAGGCCGTATTTCGATACCTTCGCTTGACGAGTACTCTCTTGTAGGTTTCTGACCTACATGGTGCTGCTGGATGCAAGCTACTTCTCTATCGAAATTTGAGCGCCGGAATTTGAAGTCGAGTAAGGGTGAGCTTTGCGCTCCAATCCCCTCGCGTGCCGCAGTGAGGATCCCCTTACCGGGGGCCGGTATTGACCGACCGATCTGGTCACTCGCGAGTTGGTTGTAAGCGACCACACCATAAATTGGCAATCCCATGTCGAGCGCGACGTCAGCACTGGCAAGTATCTGAACACCGCATCCTGCAGATTCAGCAAAGCCACTGCGTGAACTTGCCGTCGGGCGCGAAATCTCGCTTGGCAAACGGTCTTTGGCAAGCTCTTCGGCACTGTTGGCCGTGGCTTTGATACTTGCGAATTTATATGCCACCTCCTCGCCATAATCATCACACCCGCCAACCAGAGCCATCCTGCATTTCCCGGTCGTTATTGCTTCACAACCCGAGTCCAAGGATTCAACGGCGGTGGCACACGCTCCAACCGGAGTTTTCAAAGGCCCCGTCGAAGATAACAACAACATGTTGATCCATGCACCCATGGTGTTGGCAAAATGATCCAGAATGATGTCGCCTCGGATTGGTCGATCAAGATATCGGTCTCGATACATGGATTGGATGGTCTTACCAGGGCCGCCACCAGTACCCAGGCAATTAGTTAGCTCCGATGGATGTATGTGTTGGTAAAGCTCGTATGGATCTTGGATTCCGGCGGATAGAAACGCCTCAGAAACGCAACACAACGCATACAAAGTCGTTCGATCCACCTGCTGCACAATGTCATCTGGAATTCCGTACCGTGAAGGGTTCCAGCCCTTGGGAACTCTTCCTCCAACAGTCTGGTCGAATGGAATAGTTTTTGGGATCATTAAGGTTGCGCCTTTTTTGAGGAATACCCGATAATCCTCGGATCCTGTTATAGGCTGAATAGAGACTTTCTCACCATGCCGGAGCTTGAAGGCCTCCGCTGCTGACTTTGAGCTCTCGAATGGTGGCAGGTCGTCTTCAATCACCACTTCTTGAATGAACTCTTTCCGCGATGGATCGTAACTGTCTAACTCGCTGGGCTCAATCAATCTCAGCCCAGTGCCCTTCGATATAGATTCACCGTATTTGGTTGAGATGTCTTCATCCTCGACGGGCTCCCCAGTCTCTGTGTCGACCCAGCCAACATACGGCTGGCCTTTCAGATCACCATCAACATGTTTTATCAGCCCCATTATCCAAGCCATCTCGATGTATCCCTCCAGGGAGAAATGACCTTGAGATTCCATCTCCCACCTTGTGTGAGCATTACCCCATGGCCCCAGTTCTGAGAATCCAACCACCACCACAGTGCGCGAGAGGTCTACCATACCGAGGAGATCAGGAAGCCCAGAGGTCATGTCGCGATGATTTATTAGAGGAGGAAATCCAATTTTAAGGTTAGCACGTTTCCTCTTAACGAGTGGCTCCCTTCGCTGACTGCGAGGGTGCTGGCCATGGAGAGCCACTTGATGGTGCATGTCCTCTTTTGTCAAAGCATCTCGGAGCTGTTGCTCACCATCCAACCTTTTCCGACAGGATGCTATCTGCTCTTTGGCATTCCACATGGACCCTAGTCCACCGGTCAGGTCGGCATAAATTGGTGCCTCTTCCGCAAGACTGGTAACACTAGGCGTTAACAATGCCAGTATATTCAACGCCATTTCAGCTTGCGTGAAAGTGATCACGCCGATTCTCTCCATCTCAGCAGACAACGCATTGGATGAACGCATCAAGCCAGTGCCCCGAGTCCATCCGATAACTGCTCCGCAGACATTGACGTAAGTCGACCATGTCTCAGAGTGAAAGCGGTTGAAGAGGGTTTTCAAGCCGATCTTGGACTCGGCGTACAAACCATCCCCTCCAAAGGTGCCTTCATTACAGGACATGGGTAATATCACCGTGGTTGGCCTGGTTTCGATCCGTCGCTTTTCTTTCTCACGGCGTACAAAGCCAATGAGTCTCAGAATGTTGACCAGCATTGCTCTGAGAGCAACCTCTTGTCGATTACCTAAAGAGTCTAACTCTCCTGTCTGCGCAATCGCTGCAAATGGGATAATGTAATCCAGATCACCTCCTACTGGAGAATCCGAGCCATAGATGTATTGAATCAGTGCCTCGCAGTCTTTCTTGCTCGCTTGATTGAAGGATAGTAGGGTCAAGGATGCTCCTTTAGATCCGTGCTTTCTAAAAAGACTCTGAAAGAAGGTCGCACTGCTGGAAACCGTGCGGCTTGTGGTAACGATGACCCTGGCGCCTCCAGCTAATAGTCCTTGGACTACATGCGCACCAATCGAGTCAGGTCCAGCCCCTGTTACGAGGACTGATTTGTTTGCATATGTGAAACCGGTCGTGACACCTGCATCGAGAGCTGTATGAAAGATCTCTGTCGCTGCGGGGTCATACAACCAGTCTTCCTCATCTCGCCGTTTTCTCAGGTGCACGAATGGGATCGCAGTCAAACCAGCTGCTGGAGGCGTGCGCCCTTGGCGCACGACATCAGGGTAGTTGCGAACATTGCGAGGTACTTCATCATACTCTCGTTGTCCCGACGTTGAGATCATTGTCCTCGGGCCCACCGGTGGCTGAGTGTGGATGAAAACAGGGTCTGCCATTTGCGAGCGTTTACCGAGGCGCAATATTTCATGCAAGATCGAGAGGTTGTTGCCGATCTGTGATCTGGTCGATGTTACCGCCTGTTCTGGCAATGTTGCTCCCAAATGAGTCTTTACGATTTCAACGCAGCTTGGCTCCCAACGATTAAATATGCGACGAAGGCGATCATCCACGCAGAGTGATGTCGCATCAATATGATCGCTTGAAACTTCATGTAACCATCGGAAGAGGTCTTCTCTAACCCAATTCCACCAGGACTCATACTGCCGGGCCTTATTGAGGTCGAACATCGGCTTGACAGAATCCAGAAACTGTTCGTCCAACTCAGCATTCCATTGCTGAAGCTGATTTTCCATGACCTGCAAACAGTTTGATAGCTGGATCGAGTCAACATCCAACGCCTGTTCGTCTGGCTGAAGGTGGGCTGCTAGAACCTTATACTGTTTTCGATAAAGCTCCTTCTGCTCTCTTCGAAGAGACTCGAAGTCCGCCGAGCTCATCAGCGTGGTCGATGACGAGTTCTTAACAGTACTACCCTGCCCCCCCATAGCAGCGAATGCAATACCTTCGAACGCAGCGTAGTGTTCAACAAGACCATCCAGGTACGAACGAACCTCATCCGCACTCGCAAGCCGAGATGCTGGCTCCATGGTTGTAGCGAAGCACAGGAGAATAATGGACTGCGGCTTGTCAAGTCCCCATTTCAGCTTCAGGAAATCCTGCATGGCACCTTGGTTGTTGAAACCCGCAGGCAACTTGCTCGACATGAATTTAGATATTAGCATCGACATTTGCTTACCGGGCTTGCCTGAAAAGCCACCTTGCAGTGCTTCTCCCAGAGCTATCAAAGACATATCTTCAATTCCTTCTGGAACTCGCCCGAACTCCGCAACCAGATCTCCTGTCAATTCATTTTGCAGGGTTGATTTCCCTGGCTAGTTAGCCTCTCACTAGCACAAGTGTGGTGCTCTACACCATACCTCCTGATAGATCTCGGATCGTCTTGGCCATTGGGACATGGTCGAACGGTCGTCGCAATTTCTGCGCGGTCATGGCAAGAGTAATGTGTCTTGCGCTTAATGTGACATCCTTGCTAGGTGCGTATTGCGTGGGAGCTGTAGCAGATGGCAGTGCTTCCAGGCTTGCTTCGAGAATGCGTGTCTGTCGGATTTGAGCATTTGCACTGGAAGAAACTGCGACATTCTCGCGGATGGGCTCCTTTGCAGGAGTTGTTTTTGAATATTCGTACATTATCTCGGCCTTGTCGTCCATGTACGAAAGGAACTGTAAATGAGCCCATTGAGATGGAGCATGGGAAGTGTGGTGAATGGCCGCTGACTTCCTGGCCATGTTTGCCAGAGTGGTCCTGGGACCAATCTCGATGTAGCGACGGATGGCTGACTTGGCTCTAAGAAGCTCATCCTGCGTCTCGATCCTGGAATGACTTTTAGCTGCTCTGGTGTGTCGATGAGGTCTCATGGCCAACGTACCAGCGCACTGGGGAAGCCAGTTGATATCTACGTTGTCAGCTTTGGCACAATGTTTTCGTACTCATTCGCCAGGAAAACCTACGAAAGAAGCTCTATGAACAGCCTGTACGCAATATCATCCCGACCTCGGATGTTGAAAGGGCGAGCGCCGACTGAGTGATCCATGACAGCGTTAAGTGTCACGGCAAAATCTCTCTGTCGAACAAACACAAGGAGGTGAAATCCACCCGCTAGGGTAACTTACCAGTATATAGACTCTAATCGATCGGGCAGAATGGAATAAGGCACCAAGGTAAGTGCAATCGAGAATTCATTATCGGCAAGTCACAATTTCAATATGGCCCGATGACTAAAATTGGCGACAGGTCGAAGCGCTCTACTGGAGTCACGGCGCCGCATTCTGCACTACTGAGTCGTGTAGTACGGACCTCCTGTCTTGGCCCTAGGAATAAAAACCTGGAGATCTCAAACAGTCTCTAATATGTTTCGCAAAGCCTAGCCCGATTCGCATAGAGACCCAAAACAAGTCATAAGCTGACAGTATCTGTGTTTGGAAATCGTATTCGGCCAGACGTTCAACAAAACTCCGTCTGCAAAACTCCGGTCGGTCAAAGCCAGCGTCTGGTCCTGAAAGGGGGATGTCAGCCTGATAAAACTCCGGCCTGAGACAGGAGATCCTCCAACGGCGGATGGTGACAAGACAAGGGATCCTTGATAATTGCCCCTGGACCAACCCCCGATTTCTGGTGTGTTTGGAAGTATGTGGTCGGGATGTCAACATGACAGCCCTATCGGAATATATATGCAGTCTACGGGATGGGGCTGGATAGGCATTATTAGTCAAGCTGGCCCAATGGACAAATTTCCCATGCACATCCCTTGGCCAGCTGATGTGATGCTATCTCAACCAGCGTCACTCGTTATGATACTATTATATACAGTGAACGCGAACGTACTTCGCTACGCAGGATGGGAAGCCTAGACATGTCTTTGATGGACCAATGTCCAGCCTACCTCAGTTCTAGCTCTTCTTCTGGGATCGTCATGCGTACCTCAATTCCGTCTTCCTCGCCACCTTGCCTGCCTTCGTTTATGACAAGTTCCCCAGCGACAGCTGTTGAGATTCCCCTGATCTGGAAACATCTCGATCTGACGCTCACTGTGCCTTCGTCTCAGTTGCATTATCTTCAGTCACAAAAGGATGCATTCCTTCAGTGGCTAACATCCAAAGAACCCGAAGACGAGCAGGGACTAGGATCAGCGCTGGAGTTGTGCCTTAAATATGTCGAGTTCCTCATCCGACAAAATTCTCCTCGGTCGGCCCTGGTCGCTATGCTAAGAGCATTCGAATCTCGATGCTTGCAAGATAACGAAGATATCCACTCCAAGGTTGCCGAGTTGATTCCAGATTCGAAAGGTCGACAGCTCTATCTGACAGTGTATTATCGCGCCGTTGAATTGTGCGGCAACGGCGAGCTCGAGAACTACATCTTTCCGGCGCGCACTCGGATGAGTGCGTTGCTCCAGCATGCTCAAGCCAGCAGATTTCAACTGATGGCTGTCTTTGGCGGTCAAGGGGAAGCAAGTCGAACCTGTGTACAGGAGCTAATAGACCTTCACGCCACCTACAAGCCAATGCTGCACTCATTCTTCGGCACGGTCGGCCATCTGCTCAACAAGCTTTCGAATCTTCCAGAATGCGTGTCCTACTTTGGCGCGCAGCCTCTGGATCTCCAGGCCTGGGTCAATGACGGCTCGAAAATTCCAAACACCGGTCGGATCGCTCAATCCCCGATCAGTGTACCAGTAATAGGTGTGCTGAGCCTGGCTCGGTATTGCGTAACATGCCGGCTTTTGGGCCTGAACCCGGGAGAGTTACGCGCGTTGCTTCGAGCCACGACAGGCCATTCACAGGGACTTTTGGTTTCAGGAGTCGTCGCAATGTCGGACACCTGGGAGACCTTCTATGACAATAGTGGGTGGGCAGTGGAAGCACTATTTTGGTTGGGCTGGGAGTGTCATCGAGGTGCACCGTGCACTCTCGCATCGGCGGCACATGCG
The DNA here is from genome assembly GCF_001890905.1 of Aspergillus aculeatus ATCC 16872. Classification (NCBI taxonomy): domain Eukaryota; kingdom Fungi; phylum Ascomycota; class Eurotiomycetes; order Eurotiales; family Aspergillaceae; genus Aspergillus; species Aspergillus aculeatus. Next base: position 451,101 of record NW_017962992.1, read on the forward strand.
CTCGGTGACTGTACAGACGACTACAGCATGCCCTCCTACATGCTCAGCGTGCGAGGAATAAGGAGAAACAGGCTCGAGTCAATACTAGCACATATGAACCAAGTCCTACCCTCACAAGCGCAAGTACATTTGGCGTTGATCAATGCTCGCGATCAGTTCGTAATAGCTGGCCCGTCCACATCCCTAGCTCACCTGCAAAGCTATCTGACGGAGGTTGTTGGTTCTGAGAAGGATCAGAGCCGGGTCCCATTCAGCAGCAGAAAGCCTTGGATCCAGTCTAGCTTCTTGCCAATCAGCACACCCTTCCATACGCCATTCCTCGCTGAAGCTGCTGACGCACTCAAGAAACGATTTTCACAGCACCAGATGGTATCCGAAGATTTCAAGATCCCTGTATATCACACCCACACTGGTCAAGATATAAGGGAGATCAAGGGGAACCTGCTTCATACTATTTTTGATGCAATCGCGCGGGAGCCTTGCGATTGGCCTACTGCCTTGACGGGATCGTTATCATTGTCCAATCCTATGCACAGTCCATCTCACATCCTTGTCTTCGATCGAGGCGGGCTGGGTCCATTGGTGAAGAAGATCCAGGAAGGAAGAGGGATCAGGATTATACAGGCTAGTGATCTTGAATCTCGCGATCCTGAGATCGGAACTATGCGTGACCTCTTTTCGCCACGTCTATTAGAAACATCGACAAGAATTCAGAGCTGGAGCCAGCGATATCAACTGCGGTTGGGGAATGGGGGCACAGTCTCTCTTGAGACACGCTTGAGCCGCTTGCTGGGTTCGCCGCCGATTATGGTTGCTGGTATGACTCCGACGACTGTGCATTGGGACTTCGTTGCCTCCATCATGAATGCTGGATATCACGCTGAACTGGCTGGCGGAGGCTATCGAAGTAGCTCGGATATGATAACGGCGATCAAGAAGCTGATTGACAATACTCGTCCCGGTCGTGGAGTCACTTGTAACCTCATCTATGCAAACCCCCGAGCAATGGGCTGGCAGATAGCCATGCTACGCCGCCTATCACATGATCGAATCCCTATTGATGGACTCACGATTGGCGCGGGAGTACCTTCAGCAGAGATCGTTTCGGACTATATCCGCACGCTTGGCCTGCGTCATATTAGTTTTAAACCAAGCTCGGTGTCCACAATACGACAGGTTGTGGATATTGCTAAGGCACATCCTGACTTTCCCATCATTCTACAGTGGACGGGTGGTCGAGGGGGAGGACATCATTCCTACGAGGATTTCCATGCTCCTATCCTGAGCACATATGGCACCATTCGACAGCAACCCAACATCTACTTAGTTGCCGGTAGCGGTTTTGGGAGCAGCGAAAGCATTTACCCATATCTCTCGGGGCAGTGGTCTATTTTGCATGGCTACCCTTGTATGCCCTTTGATGGCGTTTTGCTGGGTAGTCGTATGATGGTGGCCCGGGAAGCACACACCTCTCCTGCCGTCAAACAAGTTATCACAAAAACCACTGGTGTTCCAGATAGCGAATGGGTGAAGACATACTCGGGCCCAGCAGGAGGAATTCTCACTGTACAGTCGGAGATGGGTGAACCTATCCACAAGATCGCCACCCGAGGAGTACGACTCTGGGCGGATATGGATCGAACGGTGTTTAAGCTACCCAGAAAGGATCGTGTCGCGTACTTGACCAAGAATCGAGACTCCATCGTTCAACGACTGAACTCGGACTTTGCAAAGCCCTGGTTTGGTCGAGATACTCGCGGTGCTGTAGTGGACTTGGAAGACATGACCTACGCTGAAGTACTTCATCGTATGGTTGATCTGATGTACGTCCGTCATCAAAAGCGGTGGATAGATCCATCTTACGTGTGCTTCACCTTGAGCATTGCGACTCGGACTCTGGAACGCCTGCCGTGTGCTTCGCTTGATCAGCGCGCGGAAATATCACACACAGTACTCTCAGAGAACCCAGATCTGTTTCTTCGCTCAATACTTGAAGTGTGTCCTGCTGCTAAAGACGAAATCCTCAACCCAGAAGATGTCTCATTCTTCCTTTTGGAGAGTCGAAAGCCCGATCAGAAGCCAGTAAACTTCATACCGGCTCTCAACGAAGATTTTGAGTGGTACTTCAAGAAGGACTCTCTCTGGCAGGCGGAAGATATTGAAGCAGTGCCTGACCAAGATCCCGAGCGTGTTTGTATATTGCACGGACCCGTGTCTGCCCAAGATTCAGTTGACCGGGATGAATCTGCGCAGGAGATACTGGACGGCATCTTGGGTGGACTTATTGAGCGCTGCCAACGCGACACTTGCCTGGAAGACTCAACTTCCAGCTCCGCTAGTGGACTGGCCACTCCTGACAGTTGGTCGTCGATTTCCGGATCAAGAGAGATAGCTGTAGATGACATGTCAATCCCAACGTCTATTTCGACCTCTGAAGCTCTCGACGACCGGTCTGTGCATGTCTCGGCCGCCGGGTTAAGCTTGTCTCGGAGTTTACCTCCGTGGATACGCGCAGTTTTTGGGGACCCCGTGCTGCGACAGAACAGACGACGACAACGCAACCCATTTCAGCATTTCATCGCAGCGAATCCCGATGCAATCTTTCATTATGACCCAGACCGAGGAGAGATATCGGTCTGTGTCCAGGATGCATGCCGGGTGACCTCCTCCATGAAGCTTTCGAGTTTGAACGGCGTGAACATTGTCCTGGAACTGTACCCCCCCCAGGTGCTCGAACCACTGAGGTTATTTTATCGATTCAATCCTAGCAGCATTCCTTTCAGTCTTAGTGAAATCATGAACGAAAGGAGTACACGAGTGAAATCATTCTACAGCCGCCTATGGTTCGGGGAAGATGTGCCGACAAGTGGTAGTATCCATGATACATTCTACGGGAAGGAGATGACGCTCACCGAGCAAGTGCTCCAGGACTTGATCGCGGCTGTTGGCCAGGCCTTCCCAGATCAAAGACTTATCTTCCTCGATTCAGATGTCCTGCCCATCAGCATCGGAATTGTCATAGCTTGGGACGTTTTGACAAAGCCTTTGGTGCTCCAGGACGTCGGCGATGACCTGCTCCGGCTGGTTCACCGGTCGAACACGTTCGAATACTGCCCTAATGCGGCAATGCTAAGTGTTGGCGATGTTGTCCGTTCGCAGTCACACGTCCGAGCTATCTATGGTGAAGATGCTGGTATGGTTGTTGTTGTGGAAGCCCAGATTATGCGCTCGAGCAAACCGGTTCTCACAGTGACATCGACGTTCCTATTCCGAGGGACCTTCGAAGGGAAGAGGGAACTCTTCAGACGCATTAAAGAGCCGGAACGCAAGCTTCATCTTGGATCTGAGCTTGATGAGACTGTTCTTCGACGGCGGGAATGGTTCTACGTCAATGATGAGACGATTTCACTGATTGGGAAGACTCTTCTTTTCACGCTGGAAACCCATACTATACACAAAGATGGCGGCTTGAAGGGACTGCGAGTTACGGGAACTGCTAGGGCGCAGCTCAGAGGGTACTTGTGGAAGGAGGTAGGGACGGTGAATTACAGCTGCGATGACTGTGTCGGCAACCCGGTGCTTGAGTTCTTGGACCGCAAAGGTGGTCTGGCTTCTCCGGAGGTTGAACTTAAGAATTCGGGATGGTCAGGTTTGCCGCGTATTGAAGTACAGATGCCACCGAGCAACCAGCCGTACGCCAACGTGTCGAAGGACTTCAACCCAATCCACGTGTCAAGTATATTTGCTTCCGTGGCCGACCTCCCCGGCACTCTGACGCACGGTATGTGTACTTCCGCAGTCACAGCGGCAGCCTTCGAGCACCTTGCGCTTCACGGCGATAGACGCCGGCTTCAGTCATTCACGACAAGCTTTACTGGCATGGTCATGCCCCTGGAAAGGCTGGTCGTCCAAATCCGGCATACCGCGATGGTTGAGGGACGCATGCGCTTCGCAATCGATGTCACGCGCAAGGACAGTGGAGAAAAGGTCCTTGAAGGTAGCGCTGTTGTGGATCAGCCGGCTACGGCGTACCTGTTCACAGGTCAGGGTAGCCAGAGCAAGGGCATGGGAATGGACCTCTACGAGTCAAGTCCAGTGGCGAAAGCTCTGTGGGACGAGATTGATGTGCAGCTCTACGACTCATACGGTAGGCTCTCTGCGTGTATTGAATGGATAGGACGTCTCTAACGATGACAGGTTGGTCCGTGCTGGACATTGTGCGCAACAATCCCAAGTCCATCACCGTTCATTTCGGTGGCAAACGAGGCCGGAAAATCAGACAGAATTACTTGTCGATTACTACCGAGACGGTCCTTCCGGATGTTACACGCATTGAGACGCCCGCCCTTCCGGGTCTCACCTCTCGATCCACATCTTATACATTCACCGACCCGAAAGGATTACTATACTCTACTCAGTTTGCCCAGCCGGCGATTCTGTTATTTGAGGTAGCCGTGATTGCTGACCTGCGCAGCAAGGGTTATGTCTCGCGGGATGCATTGTATGCCGGTCATTCTCTGGGCGAATACGGCGCATTGTCGGCTCTGTCGCAGTCGATTCCGATGGGTGCACTGGCTGAGTTGTCATTCTACCGGGGCTTGATGATGCAGGCATCTGTGGCGCGGGGAGAACAGGGAGCGGCGTACGGGATGACGGCAGTGAATCCTAGGCGGGTAGGAAAGTGTAAGTATCGTGTGATTTGCGGACGATAGAACATTTGCTGATTACTGGCAGTCTTCAACGATATTGCTCTAGGACGGCTGGTTGAGGCGATTGCTGTGGTAAGCCACGAGCTACTGGAGATCGTCAATCACAACGTCAAGGGGGAGCAATACGTGTGTTCAGGCACGGTAAGTCTTCACGTCTACCTTCTATGGCTTGAATTTGCTCTTAATTTGGATCATGATTGACTTGACTAGGACACAAACATGTGGGTACTTGGGAAGGTCCTTGATGGACTGTCACAGTCGCCCAACGGACCTGATCAGATTCAGGAGATGATGAACAACCCGACGGGAACGAGGGCCGTCGATGCAACGATCAAAGATCTCCTGGCTGCGGCACACGGTCTGCGCAAGCCAATCCAGCTGCAACGGGGAACAGCCAGTATTCCCCTACAGGGTATCGATGTTCCCTTCCATTCAAGCCATCTGAAATCGACGGTCGATCGGTTCCGACAGTGTCTGCTCAAGCCCGGTTTTCTGGAGGGCAACGTGAACATGGCCGAGTTGGAAGGGCGGTACATCCCCAATGTCATGGCGAAGCCGTTCTCGGTGAACGAGGAATATGTTCGCGAGGCATACGCGTTGACGCAGAGTCCGATCCTGGGGGAGATCCTGGGGGTTACGGTATAGATTAGAAGCTCGGAATCGACTGAGTTTGCGCATATAGCTTGCATTTTGTTGAAATATGTCGAAATGAGTTCACATGAATTGACAAACAGATAATCTGAAGTAACCGCACATTGTTCCACCGTGCTGAACGAATTGACCACAGCGTACTTGACATCAACCGAGCTACACCCTCTTCTTCCCTTACCCATCAACCCATTTCCCATTTCCTTTCCTATTTCTCACCAAATTTAAACACAACCCCCGCCCTTTTCACCGTTAAACCCCCCCCCTTCAAAAACAAGAATACCCCCACGTCCCGCGCGAATACTGCCTCTGCACCTCGCCGACCATCCCCTCCACATCCAACCCCCACACCGTCATCGTCCGCCGCCGAATCTCCTCAAACACCCGGCCCATCATCCCCGTCTCCGCCGTCACCTCCCCACCGGCCCCCTCCTGCCCCTCGAACAGCTCCCACTCATACGCCCGGCACACCTCCCGACTACTCCGCATCACCCACTGCGACCGCTGAAACCGCACATCTGAGTACGCCTTGAACGCCACCTCCAGCGCCTGCGGCGTCGTCAGCTTTCTGGTCAGGATATCGGCCTCCGCGCACGTCAGGGCGGTGACGAGGGCTAGAGCGTCTTCCACCCCCACCCCTGCTCCGGCCCCGTGATGCGGGGATGCGGCGTGTGCGGCGTCGCCGACGAGGCAGACGCGGGAGAGCGCGTAGGTGGGTGGGGGGTGAGTGTAGAGGTCGAAGATCGGCCATTGGGTTAGTGTGGGGGGGAGGAGGGTGAGGAGGGTGCGGAGGAAGGGGGTCCACGTTGCGAAGGTGTTCAGGAGGTGGGTTTTGGGGGTGGTGGGGTTGGACTTTGTGGAGGTTGAGGGGGATCGGGATGGCGATCGGTCTGATGGTGGGTTTATGGGGTTTGTAGGGCTGGTGCTGGTGCTGGTTGGGACTGGTCTGGTGCCGTCCGGGGTGGTGGTGCGGCTGGTTTCGGGGGTGTTGATTGTTGTGGTGCTCGGAGTTGTGTCTGCTGTTGTGCTGTAGGTGTCACTCTTGGATTCTGGGGGGGTTGAGGTTGGGGGTGGGATTGTTGGTTGGTGTGCTGGGGTTCCGGCTGGGGCTTTTGCTTCTGGTTGTGGTGGTCGTGGTGGCTTCTTCTGGGATTGGGGTAGCAGTGGCAGTGGTCGTGGCAGTGGTCGTGGCTGCGCCGGTGAAGCTCGACACGTCCCAGTCATTGGGGTCCGGGACAAACGCGACCACATTCAAAAGCTTCTGGTTGGCGACGGGGAAGTGCAGGACGTGGGCGTGAGGCCCGCAGTGCATGTGCTGGAGGAGGGCGCGGTGGCGGCCCAGATGCGCGATGGCCTGCTCCATCGGGATCAGGCCGCGGTAGGCGAGCTGGTGCGCGTAGCGGGGCCGGTGGTCGGCGTTGGGGAACATGAGGTCGCGCACGCGCGATTTGATGCCATCGCAGCCGATTACTGTGGTTGTTGTTGGTTTTTGCAATTTGGGTGGTGAGGTTATGGCTTTTGGTCGGGTGGAACTCACCTCCATCAACCTCCCTGATACTCCCATCCCCAAACACCAACTGGATCCTCCCAGACTCTAAGTACTTGTACCTCTCCAGCCGTTTACCAAACTGCACCACCCCTTCGGGCATCAGCTTCATGATCTCCTCCAGGAACTGCGCCCGGTGGCACCCTTCGAATCCCCGTGGCCCCGCGTACAGCTTGTAGACTTTCCCCTCGATGCCCACGGGCTGATCGTTGTCGTCGTCCACGTACGTGTGGTATCCGTCCACGAACCGCATGTTGTAGTCCGGGTCGTCGGGCTCGCCGTTCTCCGTCGCCACCGCGCGCAGACACTCGTCCAGCCGCGGGTCCAGCCGCATCATACAGTGGCGCGCGGCCCGCGTGAAGCCGATCCCCGCGCCCAGCTCGCGATGGCACGCCGCCTGCTCGTAGACCTGGATGCGGAGGTGCGGGGAGTCGCGGTTCAGGAGGCCCAGCGCGAGCAGCGTGCCGATGAGGCCGCTACCGATGATGGCAATTTCGATGGTCATTTTGGTTGAGGTTGTGGACTGTACGTGTACGTGTACTTGTACTGGGGGGGACAATGGCCTGGTCTAGTTGTGGTGACTGTGGGAGAGCAGGTATACAATTCCAATCTACAGTATAATATGTCACCACCGGTACTAAAAGGAGAGTACGGTACTTGGGAGTAGCCTACCGTACACCAGGCAGAGGACGTACTTCCGAGGTTGACTCACCCTCACTCAGACATTCACTTGCTCAGTATACACACCGCACCGCAATAAAATCTAACCAACTGCCTACCTTTCAGCTTTGCTTCGCCTCGCTTTGCATCAGGCTGCAGCACGCGCAAGGTAGGGCTACGTAGTCATGCTCTGTCACTTAGTCCAGACGATTGTCAACAAACGAACGAGCCGTGGGGAGTCGCCCGTCTACCCCTTCCCCCCAACAACAAACGAATGTTTTGCTTCTCCTTCCTGTGAAGTGGCTGTACTACATGACAACGCAAACGCGATTTCTTTCTGCCAGTTAAGGTCGAAAACCGTGCGGACAAACCAGCAGGGCCTCACAATCCGGCTTGAACGGATCCGCATGTTGTGGTTTTTTGCGCGCGTCACGTCACCTCCCCTCAACCCGAGATTTCTGGGTGATGGAGCTTAGGCTACGATGTTGCGTGGTACAGTATGCCGTGGGTAGAGATAGGGGGGCCGGATAACTACCGAAAGGCTCAAATATCCCTCGTATTCCCTACCCTTCCCCAGCCCCCAGGCCGCCTCGCTGGTCGAGGTTGAATGGTAGGGTTTCGGAGCTGTCTCTTGAAAACTCGCACTCTCAACCGAGACCTCATCCCATCTTACGACCTACCAGTCAAAACGGCAAGAAATCAAAGCAGCAGCGGATAACCAGAACACACTAACGCAACAAAGAGAAAGACCAGACAAGCAGGCAGAGGTTAAACACTCCCCGTAGTACAACATCTACTTCCCGTGTAACCAGGCACCAAGCAAGAGCAAAAAGACAAAAGATATATCTCCGAGGCAGCAAGAAACTTGTGTTACGCTCTTGTTGGTGCGTAGCGTCTGTCGTACACAACGGATCGAAGTCTCGCGAAGACAAATCAGGGACCAGGTTTCGGCAGCCCCGTTTGGCCTTGATTTTGTTTTTGACTTGGGTAGGGCGTTATTGGATCGGATGAAAGCAGGAGGCCGGTGGAACGAATCGGAGGGTAGGGGGAGGGCTGCACAAGCAAGGGAGCAAGAGCTTTTGTTGCTAAATTTACGGTGGGTTGCTCAAGGGGTCTGTCTTTCTGTCCGATGGGGCTGGGTGTTCTGGACAGATTTGGGCGGCAGGATTGGAAATTGGACTTAGATCGTGGGAAAATCGCCGAGGATTTGCGGCGGATCTTGGGCCGGGCCGGCTGGTTGATGACTGGCGTTAGGGGAGGGTTTCGATTCTTAGAATTATGGGGGGCGTGAGGGGAGGTTGGGCTGGATTGGTATGGATCTGATCTGAAGTTGGGTGAGTTTGAAACTAGGGATGGGCGTCCTTGTAGTCAGATCTAACAAGGGCTGAGGCTATGAGGTCAGATCTGTGGGTTGTTTGAGGAGGGGATTGTGAGTTTTGAAGTGGCGATGTTGAGGGTTGAGGTTGCTATTTTGAGGACAGGAGATGGATGGGGGGTTTTTACTGAGAGGGAGACGTTCAAATAGTCGTGTTGGGGGGGAGGGGGGGGCGCGATATGAATAATGTCATTAACGACGTATAGGAGATGTTGACATAGAAAGACCAGAATATAGCTGAGCATAATGTTGAAATCATAGTATCTATTCATTGTGGAGCGTGAATATGGACTATGCAGTCTCTCATCGTACATATCACATTGCCAGTTAGATTTGTGATGGCTTCAGATCGTATGACACTGGGAGAAGTACTGATGAATGAACTCAATAATACCGATGGGGCGGAACTGTAACAGGCACCCTGAAACTGATATCATTCTGGTTTACTTGAACTACTTAACATCGACTCGTGGCTTCATCGCTCATCGCTCATATTCCATAATTGCTGCGCCAAATACGCGCAACCTCTTTGATCCGCATCATCCTCATGGATCAACCGATATAACGCACCACCTCATTCCACTCCTCGTTTGCCTTGAGCAACGCCCAGTCCCGCTCACTCAGGCACAACAGCGCCTCCCACCCTCCCTCCTCATCCCTCTCATCGATCACCGGCGCGACATAGCACGCACACGGCAAGGGGATCTCAAATGAGGGCCGCCGGATCGCATGCGGCTTCCCCAGCGGCCCAAACACCGGCACCGAGACGTGGGCCATGCTCGAGCACGAGAAGTCCGTCAACGGGTTGAAGGCGCCCCCATACGCGACCTTGCTCTTATCCTCCTCATTGGCCAGGAACGTCGCGTAGCTGCGCGTGGCGTGCACGTTGTGCAGTGACCTGATGTGTCTCCGTAGCTTGACGGCCAGATCATACAGCGGCAGCGAGGCGACCTCCGTGAGGGGCAGACGCAAGTTGGCCGTGCGCACCATGTGGCCCATGTAGTAAGGTGAGAGGTTGATGGTGCGCCGCAGGTCCAGCGCGCGGGTGATTTTGGAGGTGGACGCTTGTAGGGAGGGAGGCAGGTGCGGGAGGCGCAGGGTGATGAGCCGCTGCCACAAGAATGAGGTCAAGGCATCGTTGGGCGTGATCTTCTCTTTCTCGTGGTCAGTGGATGTCGACTCGACTGGTGCGAGTGGCGCAGCCTTCTGGTAGATCTTGGCCATGGACGTCTCGCTGAATCGCACGGCCCGCCATTTGAAGGTTGCCATGTAGGCTTGCATCTCCGGTGTGATTGGGCCCGACGACAGTCCGGGAACAATCGCCGGCTTCAGTTCGCTGTGATCGTCCATGGGCTCGTCATCGTTGAGCAGAGGGATGAGGGTGCGTCTGTCGATGTTGCCCTCGCGGATGGCTTGCTCGGGGAACGGCTCGTCGCGGAGACTGTATGCGAGCAGGTTGATGATCTGGAACATCCCGTTCCCATCGATCATGTTGTGCTGGGCCGCAATGGCCAAGATCAGGCCCCCCTCGATCCAGTTAAGCTGGAAGTCCAGCACGGGCGCTGGGTTCGTCTCGTTGTCGTCGTCGAGATAGGGCTGCGGAAAGGCCGGGCGAGGAGGGGCCAGCAAAGTCGGCAGCGAGGTGGTCGGCCACCCCGTCGCACGCAACTCGGCAAGCGATGCGACCTCGTGCGTCCGATCCTCCACCCGCAGGAATTTATGATCGGGAGCTTGCCATGGGATGTGAGGACGCACGATGAAGACGCCCGAGCAAGATGGAGTTTGGCCCTCGCGGACGACTTTGCCGCCGAGGAAGGGGAAGCCGGCGATGAGTTGGTGGATGGCTGACTCCAGGGCTGTCTCGATCTGATGGCGTGCTACATCGTTCACGAGTGGGAAAATGAGGAGCATGTGAGAGTAGGATTTCAGTAAGGGCAATTGGCCCAGGATGTCTTGGGTGTGGTCATAGTCCATGGTGGTGGTGGCGGTGGTGGTGGTGATGAGGAACGAGTCTGGCGTGGTTTACCCTGGGGTTACAAGGGCTACGGAAGACTACGTTAATGGGGAGAGAGACCACTACTATGTTATATACAGGACGGCGTACTTTCTTAGACAGAAACCACCCACTGCTGGCAGGTCTCACAGCAGTGTGCCACATTTTGAACTGGGCCCTGGGCAGTCCTTGTATCTTGACTACATGTTGCTCTTCTCATCTGGTGTCATCATCAGAAACCCCAACACCTAACAATAACCAACTTCTTAGCATCGGTTAATATTACTCATGCTGCTGCTCATAATATTGGCGCCAGGATCGGCCCGGCGGAAATGGGGCATTTCAATAGCGGCTGTCGATCGCAGGGCCCTTCTCTGCACGCGATCGATCTCGGCCCGAAGAACACGAGATTCGGCCGATTTTTGGGGATTCTTGTGATCAATAAATCGAATTCTGCACTCTTCTGTTGGCTTCTATTGTCTTTGGTCTTGCTAAAATGGAGGATTTGCGTGGTTGTGTGGTCGTGATGTAGTTTATTTCTTTTTTTCCTTGTATTTTTCCATTTTTCAGTGCAAGTCGGCCATTTCTGCCCTAATTTTGCCCCTCGTCGTTCCTTGACTGGCTGTGCATATTGCAGTCCCACCTGCTCCAATTCAGGCTAATGCCAGGCGACTCAGTTCATCCCCCCTCTTTTCCTTCAGATCTCGGCTCTGATCGCATGCACGGGCGCTACATACTGTCTGAGCGTGGAATCTAAGGCCAGCCCGATCTGCCATCCAGTAATCCATCTCTCGCATTCACCTTGTTGTTGTTTGAAGGTCACATTTCCACCTATGTTGGGTTGAACCGTCCCTCACAGCTGCGATGCAGGACAAGTTGACATCTGTCGTGCGAGGTTTCGAGCAGGTTGGCTGTTTGCTTGCCTCCTTATCATTTGCCACTGCCGCTGCCACTACTGCAGTGTGTGCAGAGATGCAGATGTACCTCTCTCTCCTCCCCCATTGTTCCTCTACTCTACTTACATGTACCTTCACGGGGGCGTCCAGACCCACCAAAACAATAGGCCTCCGTGAGATCCTAGCCTGCAGACCCCCTGCAGGGTTGATCCTGCTTTACTGCCAGCTGCAAAACCTGCGATCGGTCGCATTTGCTTATTCGGTCCCTCAAACTTGCTTATTCGCCTCAAGACGCATCGATGTCCTCAATTGAATGCTGTGACTCGGTGGCTGGCTGAGGGGCGTCAACGTGATCACGTTGATCAAACCGAGCGCAGTGGCACTGTTCATCTAGTGGACCCTTAGAGATCGTGGAGGTCAAGATGATCGCAGTTCACGGCTTTCTCATCGCTGTCAAGCGCCGATAGTGAGTAGAAGTGGCTCGACGAATGCTTGTCCAACCCTCATCTATACCTCTCCCCACCATCGCCCCTGATGTGTCTCCAGGATCAGCTGCAGCCTGCAGAGTGCAGGGCTATTCTAGCTCTCTCGTCTTGCCCTTCTGGTCAGAAAGGCCTCGTTCAAATAATAACAGAACCAGTCAGCGAGCGCGCTACCCACTGCGATCTGCATCCTGCAGGGCAGTCATCACATTGCACTAGCTAGAACGTGTTCCTTCAGGACGCACGTCGAGTCACCATTTAGGCCCGTATGGATCGACCGCGACACCCTTTCCGACTGGCTCGTCGGCGCTGACTGTGTGGATGAGCTTAATACCCCCAAAAAGCAAGCATCAGTAGCCCGGATGGAGTCCTCGTCCTCGGTATCGGACTGGCTCCTCGACTCTATGGTTCGTCTTGTCTAGTCCGACTCGTGTTGGTGCGTGCGGTCGATCCATTGCTTTGGTATCTTATCACGACCCCGCTAGTCATCGGCTGGAGCAAAGAGAAGCCTGGATCAACGCACCTGCTCATAGTCGACCGGGCTCGGTTATAAGTCAGGAAACCAAGCGCTGTGGAGGTCGCTTTGATTTCGTCGGAGCAACCAACAGTGGAACTGGAACTGGTCTGCAGGTTTACACTCCATCAGCCCCGACATGGTCACGTCGACGCCTACAATCTCTAGACAACGCCCTGGCTCGGCCTGTGAAGAGTGTCGACGGCGCAAAGTGCGCTGTGACCGTCGTCGGCCTCAGTGTCAGGTGTGTTTCGAGACAGGGATTGAGTGCAAGATCAACACCACCAGATTGCCTCGGGGACCTCGAAAGGGCCAGTTGCGTACGCTGCGGACAAGAATCGGTACAGCGCCTTTCATGCTCAGTGGCTGTGGATTGACGACTGACACACAACAGCTGCCCTAGAGCGCTGCCTCGCAGATCAGCATCCCGAGATCAACCACCAGATGGCGAGTCTGTTTGACGGCACGGTACTTGACTGCGACTCGGAGGATGATCCCCTCCGTGACCTCACTTCACTGTCTGATTCAATCCCGGTTTCAGTACCTCTGTCAACTCTCCCGGACCCGGTGTTGGCCCCTGGAGAGGAGCTGGAGATGCGCGAGAGAGATGCTCATCCCACTATCTCATCTACTAAGATTCAATCGCCGAGGACCCCAGAGTCGTTACCACGGTCGACAGGCCTGGTCTCGGAATTGATGCGAGCTGAACTGTATGTTGTTGCTATTGAACCTAGCAAGATTTATGAACTCTAACCCGTCAGCAGTGATCAACTGTATTTCGATCGGGTGCACCCGTTTGCGCCTATCCTCCAGCGCTGGCGCTATCACGTCTGGGCTCGCCAACCTAAGAAGTCCGACAGCCAGGTCTGTTTACAATACGCCATGTGGACGGTGGCAGCCTCTCTGTCTGCCCAGTTTCAGGCATTACGTGATCAGCTGTACACCGAGACGCGCAGGATTCTCGATTCCTTAGATCGACCGGATAGCATCACAATGGTCGCAGGGCTGGAACAGGCCCAGGCATGGATTCTGATCGGGCTTTACGAGTACATGCAACGGTCGGCTCTCCAGGCCTGGATGAGCATAGGAAGATGCTGCCGACTGGTATTAGGAATGCGGCTCTATGAGCTGGACGATTCCACCAACCCGGTGACGATGGCACGGGAACAGGAAGCTATGTTGGTGGATTGGATCGGGCTGGAGGAGCAGCGCCGGACTTTCTGGATGGCGTATTCGTTGGATCGATTTATCAGTTTCCACAACGGGCTGCCGTTTACTCTGCATGAACCCGTGGTTCGTTGCCCCTGTACCTCCATATTGAGCCCACGTACGTTGCTAACCCTGGATTATTACCACCAGATCACCACGCGGCTGCCCAGCCCGGAAGAGGAGTTCCAATGCGGGCAACCAACCCTAACGCCATACCTTCGCGAAGTAATGAACCAGCATCCTCTGCTTCATCACCCAGTCCAACCCACTCTATACCAATACCCCCATCTGCATGCTCAGCAGCAGCAACATCCTCCCCACATCTACGCAGTTCCCCATTCCCCGACCTCCCCAACCCACCTGACAATGGCCTTCCCCCCCGTGGCAGTGGCAACCCCCACCAATCCCACAGCAACAACAACCCCCGTCCTCAACCCCGATCTCAATAGCCAAGTCACCCACTCAAACTCAAGCTTCACCGAATTCATCATTCTCGCCACGATCATCGGTCGCGCCCTCTCGCACCGCCAAGCGCTGGTCATGGAGCAACCCTTCCAACCATTCCACCACCCACCTCTGTCCCCGACAAGCCCCCACACCCCGCTCCCCAATTCCCTCGACACCTTCTGGAACCGCCACCACGCCCTTCACGCCCTCTTCAGCGCCCGCATCCAGTCGCTCTCGTCCAACCCCCAGGCTCCAGACGACCCATTGATCATGTTCGCGCGCATCGTCGCGCAAAGCATGGTACTGTTCCTGCACAACGTCCTCGAGTCCGTCGCGTGGAAGTCCGGCGGCGATCAGCTGCTCGGCATCATCGAGGACGAGCGGCTCTGTGTGCTCGCCGCGCATGAGGTCGTCGGCCTGGTCAAGGTGCAAGGCCAGTTGGGGTACTTTAAGGTTAGTTGTGCCGTTTTCTTCACGTGTTGTGGTGTATCACCTTGGCCTTGAGCCGGGGCTGTTGGCCGCCCCTGCATTCGCATCTGTCTCTTCCTCAAGCCACACAGTGAGATATATTGGTCATGGAGGTGATTGCGGCCGCTCCAAAGACCTCCAATCCCACCACCTTGACGGCCAGATTCCCCCCACGACCCCCAACGAGAAATCGTGCAAAGCAGGAACCCTGTAACCGGAACGATGCTAACATCCCTCCCCGTAAAGGTCCACCCACTCACCCCCATCCCGCTGATGATGTGCACCGAATTCCTGACGGCGCATGCGTACCTGGACCCCTCGTTCGAGGTCATGTTGCACGAGCTGCTGGAATGTCTGGGCGCTCTGGAGAGAGTCAAGAACCCCGTGCAGAGTCCGACCTTGTCCGTGGTGGTTTAAGAATCGTTGCGGGATCTCTCAACGAGAACTTCAATTTAGCTGCGGGATCATTTTTCGGTGTTTGGTCGGGTGTTATTGCTTGATTGATGATTTTCCTGAGAAAGCTTGTGGTTGTTGTTGCTGTCTGGCGGGGAGATACTCAAGGCGTTATGAACTGAGGCAATCGTCTATTAGCTGTGTGCTCTCTCCTGGTTCTTTGATTGCGCTCGATTCAGCTTGGTTCGGATTCCGCTTCAATTTCCTGTGCAGGCTCATGGGATTCAATGAAATGCTGCTGCTCCTGGGTGGTGGTGTGTTGTGTTGTGTCTTGTTTTGTTGCCCATCAGATGGCAGGATAATTATATTCAATGGGGCTGGCACTGGCACTGGGCACGAGGAGGCATGAAGGTGAGCGAGCAGCGAGCTTGCGTGCTTATAACATACAGTTCAACCTAATATATTGGAATCATAACCTCGTGTATGTGCATAAAATCTTCGGGTTATCTCCTATCTCCATGGACTCCCTTTCGCCATCGACCATAACAAGAATCAGACAACCCCCTTCCCCCAAACTCCGCTGCTTATTCCCGGGCTGCTATCAACTTCAACTCCGAAAAGCCTCGTTCGTCTTTCCCAACGGCCGGCGGTTAGGAAACTACGTTCTGCTGCTGCAACTGCAACCGGAAAGAGGTAAATAAAAACAAAATAATCAGACACCCGTCGATTGATCTTCCTCTTTCTTGTTTCCGGTCTGGTCTTTCTCCCCAAGGAGTACGTAGGCTTTACGCTGAAGCCATTTTTCAGCCAGAAAATGAGGGCTGGGATGGGCGGACGGGTATGAACCTGGCGACCAGATCTTTTGTGAAACCTTGGCGGTTCTCTTCTAGTCTGGACTGGATGGATGGATCTGACAGCCAGCTAGCCCGAGGAGATACACCGAGGAATAAACTCCGGCCGTTGTGTCTTCATGCTCTTGAATTGTCTGTCGTTCTTTATCTTGTCTGGTTATTTCATTCTAGGCCGGCAGTTTCCTGTCTGGCTGGTTTCGCTTTTGCGGGGACACGGTTGGGGGGATCTTCCACCACTGGCTTCTGCTCCTGTGGATCTAAGAATAGGATGATGTCCCCAGCAGAAGAAGGAAGCATAGATTTGTTCCGACATGATCAGCTGTTAGACCGTTCCTCATCCCCGTAGTGTATGTAGTCGAGGTAAGCTAAAAAGAAAAGCAATGTAAAATGCACCTGGATATGCATACTTGTCAGCAACGGGGGTCTGATCCTCTCATTTTCTATTAGCATGCGCTGGTTGAAGGGAAGGTTTAGGTAGCAAGTTTAATGAGTTGAGTCTCGGTTTCCCGTTCCCTGTATCTTCACAGGGCTGGGTGTAACTCTACTCACCTGTTTCCTTGCACAGTTGAGTATCGTATATGCCCGACGGACTGGGTTGGGAGGCAAAGGCCGTGAGTTCGTGGGACTGACTGTGCACACATACAACGGTGACTCTACTGTCTCTCCCTCTCTCCCACTATCTTTCGGTTACGGTTCTTGCCGATAGATTTGTGCATTAAAACCTGGCCGCTCTCTGTTTTCTTTGTTATTGTCTGTGTGGATCTGTGACCTTTTCCTTGGATTGATTGATAGCAACCCTACAGGTCTCTCGTTTATGATTCTTTCTCCGGATATAGCAGTCCTTTAATCCCGCGTGTTCATTATCGCTTGAGCGGGAAAGAAAGTCTCCGGGGTTTGGTCGTTGTGCGTGCCGGTTCGTTGGTGTGTTTTTGTGGGGGAAGTTTGCTTGCTTGCGTGCTTACTTCTTACCTCATCCGCAATTTTTGGTCATTCCCTTCCGGGGATTGGTTTGCATCGATCCATATCGGGTAAATCAATACTTGCGAGTCTTGTGGACCTGTTCTGGAATTGTTGACGTTGCGTCTGTGCTGGGGTGTCCTGTTTGTTGGTCTGTTTGTTTGCCTGCTTGGTTTGTGATTTATGAGTGGCAAACATATAACCATAACTCATGGCCAGTCAATTATCACCTCCACCGGGAGGCAAGACGGTGCTGCTATTCGGCTGCCAGACGGTGCAGTTTGACGCCAACGACTTCCGACAGCTGCGGCGCGTCATTCTGGACACGCCCGACAACCACTGGGTGCTGGACGTGCTGGCGGAACTGCCCGTCTACTGGCGCACCGCCGCCACCAAGTACCTGCCGAAGCTGCAGGCGCTGCCGGGTGAGCAGCAGCTACGCGAGCTGAACCAGTGGATCCGCACCGGCAAAGTCGCCGACCGCCACTTCCCGCTGCCCTACCTCCAGCATGCCCCGCTGCTGATGATCACCCACCTGCTGCAGTTCGCCCGCTACCTGCAGCTGACGCATCCAGACTACGCCGCGCACGGCATCGTGGACGCCGAGACGAGCCCCGTCGTGGAAATTGTGGGGTTCTCGTTCGGCTTTCTCAGCGCCGCAGTCGCTTCGACCGTCACGAACCGGAGCCAGTTGCGCGAGTATGGGGCCGTGGGGATTCGACTGGCGACCCTGCTGGGCGCGCTGGGCGATGAACAGGAGAGCCGCGAGAAGTATACCTCGCTGTCGACGGTGTGGAAGAGACCGGAATTGGAGGAGGAGCTAGCTCATGTGCTGGAGCAGCATTCCGAGGTGAGCTAACTGATATTTAAAGAGGACGAGTGGCAAGATAACGCTAATACCTCGTTCGTTAGGCGTATATTACAGTTCGATATGACACAAATCGCGCGACTATCATGACGCCGCGGAAAGGGCTGGGCCGGCTGCAGCAAGCGCTTCAAACGGCCGGATTCTCTGCATACCACATCAACTTCAACGGGCGCTATCATTGGCCGGCGCATCAGAAACTATTGCATATGCTTGAGCAGATGTGTGAGGCGGATCCCGCGTTGCAGCTGCCAGATGCATCGCAGTTGCCACGGCACACATGGACCAACATCACCAATGAGCCCATCGATGAGGGTCCACTGCACCAGGTGGTTCTGCGCTCTATCCTGGCACAGCAGTGTCAATGGGGTCCCACGTTTGCGGCTGTGCATCGGGCCCAACTGGAGAACACGCAGTCGATCGTGGTGGAGTTTGGCTCTGAGCGCTGCGTTCCCCCGACATTCATGCGCACGCTCGGCAGCCGCGTGGTGCACTATATGGACTTGAACCTGGACTTCCAGTCGCGGGTCTCGCCACATCAGTCGACCCCGACGATATATGATGACGACATTGCTGTGGTGGGCATGGCCTGCCGGGTGGCTGGTGCCGATGATCTCGAGGAGTTCTGGAAGCTCTTGTGCGCAGGCGAATCGCAGCACCGGGAGCTGCCGCCGGAACGATACAAAGACTATGAGACCCCGTGGAGGCCAGGCGCGATTCGCCCCTGGTGGGGCAACTTTGTCAACGACATCGATGCCTTCGACCACAAATTCTTCAAGAGGGTGCCGAGAGAGGTCATGTCCCAGGATCCACAGCAACGGTTGTTTCTGCAGATCGCATACCAGGCTCTTCAGCAGGCGGGCTACTTCCACAAGAAGGATGCCACCAAGGACATCGGGTGCTATGTCACCTGTTGTACCGTGGACTATGAGCATAACGTTAATTGCCATCCGGCCACGGCCTATGCTGCCACGGGTTTGCTGCGAAGCTTCATGGCTGGTAAGGTGAGCCATTACTTCGGATGGCGCGGGCCGGCGCTGTGTATTGACACCGCATGTTCGGGCTCCGCCGTTGCGCTGCATCACGCTCGCAGGGCCATCCTCAATGGTGACTGCAAAGCTGCGCTGGTTGGGGGCGCCAATGCGCTCACGAGTCCACTGGCATTTGATAATTTGAATGGAGCATCGTTTGTCTCCCCCACCGGACCATGCAAGGCGTTCGACGCAAAGGCCGATGGCTATTGCCGCGGCGAGGGCTTTGCAGCGATCTTCATCAAGAAGATGTCCGACGCGTTGGCTGATGGTGACACAATCCTGGGCACCATCGCCGGCACCGCGGTGGAGCAGAATGACAACTGCACCCCGGTGGTGGTCCCTCATGCGCCGTCGTTGGCCGGCTTGTTCGACAAGGTCATTCGTCAGGCCCACATCCGCCCGCATGAAATATCGGTTGTCGAGGCTCATGGCACCGGAACACAAGCGGGTGACCCGGCCGAATATAGCAGCGTGAGACAGGTAATGGGTGGACCACAACGAGCAGCCCCGCTGACGCTGGGGTCAGTCAAAGGGCTGGTCGGACATACGGAAGGTGTCTCTGGCATGGTAGCACTGGTCAAGGTACTCCTGATGATTCACGAAGGAAAGCTCCCGCCCCAACCGAACTTCCACAACTTGAACCCACACATCCGGGCGGCTGCCGACGATTAGATCGAGATCACCACCCGGTTAAAGCCATGGCAAGCGGATTTCCGCGCAGCACTAATCAATAATTACGGTGCCTGTGGATCGAACGCCTCCGTAGTAGTCACTCAGCCACCTGGCTTTCGGACCGGGAGCGGTGCCTCTGCTATTCATGCCCCCGGCATCTCCCTTCCCTTCAGATTCTGTGGTTTAGACGAGCACCGTCTGCGTGATTATGCACGAAAGTTCTACAGTCTCTTGCAGCATCAGGCCGTTTCTGCAAGCCATCTAGCGTCTCTGGCTAATGTCTCGTTCAATGTTGCTCGCCAATGCAGCCCAACTCTCGACAGGCACCTGATATTCAGCTGCAGTTCACTGGTAGAGCTTGAGTCTAGATT
Source organism: Aspergillus aculeatus ATCC 16872 (assembly GCF_001890905.1). Classification (NCBI taxonomy): domain Eukaryota; kingdom Fungi; phylum Ascomycota; class Eurotiomycetes; order Eurotiales; family Aspergillaceae; genus Aspergillus; species Aspergillus aculeatus. The sequence continues at coordinate 471,191 of NW_017962992.1, forward strand.
GCTTTCCGTCGTTAATGGGGACGAAAGCCGAGTTGTTCGCATGGCCAAGTCCACCCGCCCCGTGATTCTATGTTTTGGGGGGCAGGTGTCAACTTCGGTCGGTTTGGATCGCACCGTTTACGACACCATGCACGTTCTGCGCAATCATCTCGATGACTGCAGCAGGATACTAGAGTCGCTCGGGTATGACAGTCTCTACCCTAGTATCTTTGAGTCCACCCCAATCGCCGATCAAGTCAAGATACAGACACAGCTGTTTGCTTTGCAGTATGCCAGCGCTCGCTCCTGGATAGACTGTGGCCTTACAGTAGCGGCCGTCGTTGGCCATAGCTTTGGAGAGTTAACTGCCCTCTGTGTATCCGGGGCACTGTGCCTTGAAGATGCGCTAGTCCTAGTCGCTAGACGGGCGACTTTGATTCGGGACAGTTGGGGACCAGACCCTGGGGCCATGGTTGCTGTAGCGGGCGAGCTGCACGAAGTTGAACATCTGCTAGCCGAAGCCACAAAATCTGTCTCGACTGGAACATCCTCCGCCAGCATCGCCTGTTTCAACGGCCCACGTAGCTATACGTTAGCTGGAGCAACAGAAGCGATGAACGCAGTGCGTGTTATGCTTTCCACACAGCCAGCATTCTCTCGTCTCAAACACAAAAGTTTGGACGTCACCAATGCATTCCACTCGTCATTGGTCGATTCCCTCGTTCCAGACTTGAAGAGGATAACTGACGGATTGATGTTCCGCGAGCCGCATTTGCACCTGGAGCGGGCCACGGAAGAGCCATGCACTGGTGTCCCCTCTCCGACCATTGGAGCTGAGCATCTCAGAAAGCCGGTGTACTTCAGTCAGGCTGTCAACCGCCTAGCAGAGAGGTACAAGTCGTGCATATGGCTCGAGGCCGGTTCCAACTCAACCATCACTTTGATGGCCAGTCGCGCGTTGGCAACAAGTGCTGCCTCAAACCATCAATTTCAATCCGTCAACATCACAAGCAAGACAGGGGTCCAGAGTCTGACCGACAACACAATCGCTCTCTGGAAGGAGGGAATTTCTGTCTCCTACTGGGCACATCATTCGTCGCAGACGCCCGAGTATGACTTCGTCTTTCTCCCACCCTATCAATTTGAGAAGAGTCGACATTGGATGGACAATAAGCTGTTACCCGCAAGTAGCCCCATCAAAGCGAGTGAAGTACAAGAGGAGCAGCCGAAGCCGAAAATTCATTTCCTAGGATATCAAGGCTCAGCAAAGATGGTCGCCAAGTTCTCCATCGATACTACGCACCCCAGCTACCGTGAAGCTGTGTCGGGCCACATAGGTGCACAAACAGCGCCTCTCGCCCCAGCTTCATTCATGCTCGATACTGTGGTTGAGGCACTGAGAAGCTTACCAGAAGGTAAAAACAGAGTACCGCAAGTAAAGAATGTCACCAGTGATGCGCCGCTGGGGCTGGACGAGAGACAAAATGTGTACATCACACTCACCGCTCAGAGCACGGACAAGACATTCTGGGACATGGAATTCACCAGCGAAAATCCCGAAAAGAGTGCACAGTCACGGGTAGTCCATTGTGCTGGTCGGATCAAGATGTTCAAGGCAAATGATCCCGCGCTCCAGGGCGAATTCTCCCGATACAGTCGCTTGGTCAGTCACCGTCGATGCCGTGAACTTCTCGACAGCTCCGACGTAGATGATATCCTGCAAGGTCGCAATGTGTACCGCGCCTTTTCCGAGGTTGTGGACTACGCTGAGCCCTACCGTGGCGTCCATAAGTTGGTCGGCAAGGGCAATCAGTCAGCCGGTCGAGTGGTGAAGAAGTATTCCGGTCAGACCTGGGCGGACACGTTTCTGTGTGACTCATTCAGCCAAGTCGGAGGTTTCTGGATTAACTGTATGACCGATCGGCCATCGTCCCAGATTTACATCGCCAGTGGCATGGAGCAGTGGATGCGTACACCTTTGTATGCTGACCCGAGCACGCCACGTCCTGAGACTTGGGATGTGCTAGCAACACATGAACGAGGAGATGGCTTCTACACCACGGATATCTTTGTCTTTGACCCGGAAAAAGGCCAACTGGTAGAAACGTTCATTGGGATGAAATACTCATGTGTGCCAAAGGCAGTCTTCTGTAAGATTCTCAGCAAGCTGGGGTCGAGTGCCATTCCTCAACAGACTCATCAGGCTGCAGTTGTGACAAAAGCAGCCTCGCCGCCAAAAGCGACAGCTAGTGATCCAGTCTCCAAAGCAAAGAAGGCAAAGGCACAGGCTTCCGACCTGGTCGTACGCATCAAGGACGTGGTTGCCGATTTTTGTGCTGTCGATCCCAGCGAAATTCACGATGACGGCAATATGGCTGATGCTGGCGTTGATTCTTTGATGTCAATGGAGTTGGCACGCGAGATGGAGGAAGTGTTCAAGTGTACGTTGCCAGCAACCGAACTGATGGAGGCGGAGACGTTCCGTGACCTCGTCCGTGCGGTACACAAAGCTATGGGAATCGACACACTTGATGAGGCAGAAAATATAGATGAAACCAGCGAGAGTGGCACTACCTCTTATACCGAGTGTGAAACAGAGTCGGATGGGGCAGTTGACGCTGGTACCACCGAGTCTGTGACTAGCATGAGCACTGACACGCCCGAGCTACATCTGCCGCACGACATAATCTTAGACGCATTCGCTGAAACCAAAGCCTTGACAGATCAGTTTCTCTCGGAGAACAACTGCAGCGGGCGCGTGCTTAGCTTCAACCCAGTCCAGATGCAACTTTGCGTGACGATGACTCTGGAGGCATTCGAGGAGCTGGGTTCATTCATTCGAAGTGCGCAACCAGGTCAGCGGCTCGAGAGGATCAAATTTGATGCCCAGCACGAGGAGTTGGTGGAATACCTCTATTCCCGGTTGGAGGAAGCTCGCCTGGTAGAGTTGGATGAAGGAACGGTGACTCGTACGAGCTTGGAGTGGACCAGGATGTCTAGCACTGCCATTCTCGACGAAATCAGTCGGACCTACCCTGAGTTCGTAGGTGCCAGCAAGCTTGCCTTTTATACAGGAAGCAAACTGGCATCGGTGTTACGCGGCGAACAAGATGGTCTTCAACTGATTTTCGGGACAAAAGAAGGACAGGAGCTTGTGTCATGGATGTACGGTGATGAATCGCACAACGTGAGTGGTTACAAGCAAATGCTGGATTTCATTCAGCGGCTCGTACACAAGCTTGGGAGTCGTTCGGGAACAGGTCAGCTGAAGATCCTCGAAATGGGCGCTGGTACCGGAGGAGGTACAAAGTGGTTCCTTCCCGTGTTGGCCAAGTTTGGGGTTGCCGTCGAATATACCTTCACCGACATCTCCCCTGCCTTCCTGGCGCAAGCCCGTCGGCGCTTCAAAGAATATCCCTTCGTGCAGTACCGTGTTCATGACATTGAGAAGCCTCCAGCAGACGACTTAGTTGGGACTCAGCATATCATTATCGCCAGTAATGCTGTGCATGCAACCTCGAATCTGCAGGTGTCAACCGGAAATATGCGTCGGGCATTACGACCCGACGGGGTGGTCTTGATGCTCGAGATGACTCGACCACAGTTCACAATTGATATTGTGTTTGGGCTCTTCCGTGGCTGGTGGGTATTCAATGATGGGCGAAACCATGCTATCACCAGCGAGAACCGCTGGGAAGCCGACCTCCATGCCGTCGGTTACGGCCACGTGGACTGGACAGATGGCCATTCGGCTGAAGCGAGCGTCCAACGGGTGCTCTTTGCTACTTCTACCGGAGAGCAACGTGAACGGCTTCCGCTGGGGCCGAATATGTCTCATGTGAGCTTCCTTGCGAGTGTTGACAATGTTGCTCGAAAGCAGGCGACTGACAAGTATATCCGTCGCAGCATTGAAGGCTTTACCGGACCGACAGTGACCCATAGTCCAGTGACTGGACGGGTCGCTGTTTTGGTTACGGGGGCCACAGGCAGCTTGGGCTCTCACATAGGTGCATATTTGGTGCAGCTGCAGGAGGTTAGTCGGGTCATCTGCCTCAACCGACGGGGTAAGGAGGATCCATTTAAACGACAGAAGAAGGCTTTTTCAGATCGAGGTCTTGGTTTGACCTCCAAAGACTTGGACAAAATCACAGTGATTGAAACAGATACGCAAGACGTAAAGCTTGGGCTGTCAGACGAGCAGCATCGATTTGTACAGAATACCGTCACACATATCATCCACAACGCTTGGCCGATGAACGGTGCCCGGGGCCTGTCCGGGTTTGACTCTCAATTCCGAACCATGCGGCACCTGGCCGATCTAGCACGCGACATCGCCTCTGTCCGACCTGCAAAGACCCGGGTTGGTTTTCAGTTCATATCTTCCATTAGTACGGTCGGGCTTGCTCCTCTCGTGACGAGTAAGCCAGAAATTCCGGAGGATCAAAGCGTGATTGACTGGGTGTTAGCCAATGGATACGGCGAAGCAAAGTTTGTCTGTGAGCAGATTCTTCACCAGACCTTGCAGAGGTATCCGGATCGATTCAATACCATGGTGGTACGACCTGGTCAAATTGCAGGGTCATCGCTCAGCGGATACTGGAATGCTGCGGAGCACTTCCCCGCCCTGCTGAAATCGGCCCAAACACTCAGGGCATTGCCTGATTTTGGCGGGGTGTTGTCTTGGACGCCTGTCAACACTGTCGCAGCCACTTTAGGCGAGCTTCTTCTCGCCGAGAAGGCCCATCCCGTCTATCATGTTGATAATGCGGCTCGTCAACCGTGGCGAGAGGTGACGCCCATTCTTGCGCAGGAGCTGGGAATTCCCCTTGGCAATTTGCTTCCGTTCTCAGAGTGGATTGAACGAGTTGAGGCCTTTGCTGGTCCACGAGAAGACAACCCGGCAGGTGTGATGGCGGACTGGTTGGCGGCCAACTTTGAGCGCATGTCTTGCGGGGGATTGCTCTTGGCGACAACGCGTGCCCAGCGAGACGCGCCCACGCTGCGGAGCCTGGGGCCTGTTGATCAGAGGACAGTGCGGGGATACGTGCAGTACTGGCGTCGGACGGGTTTCTTGATATAGATAGAGGTGAAAAGTTTTCTGAACGTCAACAGTGTGATCTCATACTCATTTAGAGGATGCGAAATAATAGACGCAAATGTCAACTTCTAGATTATTAAGTGAAGTTTTCTACACAAATTGTAGAGAAAGCCGGGGGTGGGAAGACGCGGGGAATCATCACCGCCTTGGTCACCGCCTCGGCAGGTTTCCTCCCCCCCGATTATTCTGCCTCGTGGCTGCAATCTTCCGCCGGAACCTGCAACTCTGCCTTTGCCCCTCACTCATGGAAGAACAAACAGAAGCATCGTCGTCTGTGGCAGACTCCTCTCTCTCGTCAATCTCAGCATCAGCTTCACTATCCAACAAACCAAGGAGAGCACGATTGGTACCTTCAGTGCTACCCACGCGCGTCAGTAGCGCTTGTGAACGATGCCGTCTCCACAAATCCCGGGTAGGCAGGCCGACTTGCCGCTCCGGCATAGCTTATAGATCAACGGACTGACCGACTCACGGCAGTGTGATCCATATCGACCATGTTCATTGTGTGTGCGAGCGAATGTCGAATGTCGGCAACGCTCTGCAATTCAACGCCGCGCGGCAAATCTCCCCTCGTAAGCTTTTCCAACTTTTCCTCTCAAGGCTTCAAGGGGGAGTGCGGCTGTCCAGTAGCCCCGAGCTGACCGGAACTGAAGCTCTAGACGCAGACTACCTGGCGCTCGAGGAAAGCCATCGCGTCGCCAAAGACAAATATGCAGTCCTCCACCTGGGGAATTGTTGCAGGGTCCGACCACTGGAGGAAACGATCCGGTTTCGTCTCCCCGACCAATGACGGCGGACAATCGCCGCCAATATAACCCGATCTCATCGTCCATCGAACCTGGTGAAGCCGAGTCTGCTATGGGTATTGCTCGCAAGATATGCGAGCTAGGCAGCCAGCATCTAGACGAACAAACCACATCGGCCATTCCTGGCTACTCGGCAAGTAAAGGCGTCTTGCCTGCGCCTGGCACTGCCGCAAATCGTCGTCCTATTTCCGCCATTCTAGGTCAACCATTCCCTGCCACCGAGATCATCTGCAGTCTATTGGATGATTACTTTGACACGGTTCATTGGTTTTCGCTGGTGGTCTATGAGCCCAAATTTCGTCGCAAGCTTCGAACCATTGCCGACGGTTGCGCCGACCCCACCCAGCGACCCTTCCTCTTATTACTGGCAGTCATGCTCGGTATGGCGGCATGGTACCGGTCACAACGCAGCCGTCAGGAGCTGTCTAATACGAATGACGATTGGGCGGACTGGAGTGATATTCTTATGCGACTGGTTGAAAACAATCTAATAGATGTGATGGACCATCCTTCTCTCCTCGCAATACAGACCTGCATTCTCTTCGGTTCATATCATGTTTACCACGGAAGACCAAATTTGTCATTTACTCTACTTGGGGCGACTATCAAAATGGCACATGCGATTGGCATGCATCGGGAGCCTCGACGCGGTGATATTGATGACATCGAAGAGCGAAAGCGAGTGTGGTGGACAATCTACACATGGGACCGGTTTGCATCCATCACGTATGGCACACCATTGGGCATAAACGACAAGGATTGCAATTTGAGCATGCCTGCAGACATTTACGAAAACCCTTCCTTCGCTCACCCGGCCTCTGATGACTCTGCCTCTGTCTGCTATTCGCCATATCAACGGGAATTGAACCGACTTTATCTCATTGCATCGCCAGCACTTGAGATCATCTTTGGCTCTCGTACTTCACGGACGTCTCAAGATCTAGTCAGGGACAGTTTTGTAAGTTTGGTCCAGGAGACTTCGGAAAAGCTTCATTCGTGGCGACAATGTCTCCCAAGCCACTTGGTCCTCGATCTCCAGCAAGACTTCCGTGCAACCGGTGAACAAAGCTTCAAAGCGTATGCCTTGCAAGCCTTGTCACTTCATCTAACATACGACAACATTTTGATCGTGCTTTACCGTCCTTTGATTTCAAGGCAGGTGGACCATCTTTGGACGAGCAACATGTCACCTGGGGTTGACGATATCCATTCGACTGCTTTTGCGACGGCAGCTGCTCCAGACTCGTCCAGAAGAACTCCCATCCAAGCCAGCACAGCCAACTCGGAATTTTGGATGAAAGCCGCCATTCGAACGTCCAGGATAACTGAACTGCCGGTGCTTGCGCAACTAGCGACCGATAGTCATTTAGTCGCCTTCCTCGCCATCAATCTATTCAACGCCGCGGTTGTCTTGGCAGTAATGGCCATATCAGAGCCGCTTTCTGATACAGCTCAAGAAGTCAAGCGGACGATGACCCGCATTCTGCGTCTACAGGACCTCTTGGGAAAGCGCTCAGCCCTCTCCAGACAGAGTACTCAGGTTCTGAAGAAGGTGGTTACGATGCTTCTCCGCCGGGAATCGGCCGCCATGCTCGCCCCTCTTGCGGAAACCACCACCTTCAGTGAGTACGATACCAATGGCAACCGAGCTCTACCTGATCCGCCTCCCATGTCTGTCGAAGAGACGCTGCGATTGCCGTTAAATGCGACTTTAGACATGGTGGATCCCTTGGTGGGCAGCCAGGGGAGCTCTAATTTCGATCGCGCTGGTCGCGTCAATGAAAGCTTGACTTCCCTTCAGTACGGTAAGCCATTCTCATCTCCCCTCTTTCTCTTCTTTTTTTGTGCTGATGCTGATGCTTGTGAGGAATTCTCAGTCATGGTTCCCGGCCAGGATTACACGCTCCACGTTCCTGTACTAGGAGAAAGTCAGCGGGGTCAATTGCCTACTCATCCTAACATTTCATCGGCGAATGACTGGGCGCTCCCTGCGCCAAGCGACTGGCAACAGCCCAATGGTCTCACGCCACCTGGGGAAGACGGGCATTACAACAACGTAGAAAACGGTCTCTACTGGCTGTGGGATACCACATGGAATGGGCTGTGAATAAACGTTTTTGAAACTGTTACACGGTGTTTCTCTCTATCCCAAAGTTCCATAGTCGCCATAAAAAGAAGTCACCCGCCCCGAAACCCAGCTTCTACGCCTCAACAGCATTGGCTGTTTCTGCATCCATCTCCGGTCCATATATGATACTCTTGATCCCTATCCTGTTTGCCACATTCCGAAATGCCTCCTCGACCTGCGAGAAGGAGTATTCGTGAGTGACAAGGCCGTCGACATTGACACGTCGGGCGTCAAGGAGTCCTATGGCGGTTCGGAAGTCTCCAGGGCCGTAGCGGAAGCTGCCCTTCAGAGTAACCTCTTTATCGCAGATTTGACCAATGGGAACGGTGACACTCGGTCTACCCAAGCCGACCTGGATGAAGGTTCCTCCTGGCGTGACCGCATGTAGACCACAGACAAGGCAAGGCTCCGCCCCCGTTGCGTCCAAGATCACATCTGCGCCGTCTTCGAGTCCCGCCGCTCTGAGAAGGTCGGCCGCATTCACCTCAGGCGATGCAGCACTCATTTGGTATGTATGTGTGGCTCCATACTTGCCAGCGACCGTAAGCCGACTGGAAACAATATCAACCGCAACGACAGTAGATGCACCAAAGGCACGGGCAACAGCGCAGCAGAGGAGTCCAACCGGACCCGCGCCGAAGATGATGACAGACTTGGTTTGCATATCTCCTGCGAGCCGACAAGCATGCACTGCGACACTCAACGGCTCAACCAATGCGCCCTGACGCAGTGAAATGTGAGCGGGAAGCTTGAAACAGCACTCGACCGGGACGCGGTAGTATGTGCAAAGTGTCCCGTCGATTGGCGGCGTCGCTGCAAATCGCATGTCACGGCAGAGATTATAACGGCCCCTGCGACACGGCTCGCAGGTATTGCAGGCGACGCCAGGCTCTAGGGCAACGCGGTCTCCCACGGCGATCCCTTCAGCTTTGCTGCCGCAAGAGACAACGATTCCTGTTGACTCATGGCCCAAGATGATTGGTTGCTCTACCACATAGCGACCGATTCGCCCATGTTGCCAGTAATGTACCTGTTGGAGCAGTGGCGCATTAACTCCGAAATGATTCACCAGTGTCAAGAGGATAGAAATCAATACTCACGTCGGAGCCGCAGAGCCCGGTTGCGACAATTTTCACAATGACATCCCTTCCGGACTGAACCTCCGGTACCATGCGCGTTTCATAGTAGAAGGAGCCGCCTGGCTTGAGCACGGCAGCTAAATTAACGCCCTTGAATTGAAACATCAGTGACCCGAACTTGGAAGCTTTAGAGACAGTCCCAATGACATTCATGGAATCCCCTACCTGAGTCGAATCTGCAGCAATCATGTTTCCAAGCCCTGAGCAATTTGCAGCCCAGATATATGAAGATCTGCTGATACGTTCTGGCTCCTCTCTGTCTTTAATATTACCTGCCGGCTGGTTGTGTTTATAAACCAGGGGCGCATTGACTCGCTTCCGGCGGAGCGTGTAGCTTCGGTTCCGGCCTTCCTAACAATAATTGCATTGCTGATTGCTGATTCCCCGCATCGATCGACCATCGACTAGAGCTAGTGAGACATCAAAACGAGGATCTTCCCCGGTCGCCTTCGTCCCCACTTTTAAAGGTACACAGTATCTCTTCTTCTCGTGGCGGTGGTCTCGCCTCCGATTTCTTCGGGTTCTAAGACCTACCCGTTTAGCTTGTCTCTCAATGCCTGGTCACACTTGGTTCCTGCTAGTGGTAAGCAAGGAGCGGTTCCGATCCCAGGCAGAGAGACCACACCTCTTGAATTGCCGTTATTCGACACCGAGCAAGCTCTCTTCCATGGGGACTTTATTCCGACGCAGGTCATCCGGGCCGGTGTTTTACAGCTCTCGTGGGCAGGAGCTCATTGCTGAGCATAGTGGGTCCGGAACCGAATTTCAGGTCGGGCAAGTCAGCATCCGCCGGAACCGAGTGTGCGAATCCGCCTGGGACTACACAATGCGCCCTGAATTGATATAGCATCAGAGCGAAAGCGACATACAAATGGCTCTCTATGACCTGACTTGAAGTGTGGAGTGATTGCCGTCATCTCTACTGGGGATGTATACGCCAAATTTGCACGTGACCTCCGCATCACGGCGGCGTACTAGGGAGACACTGCAGGAAATGGCCGGATTTTCTTCTCCCCGCTCGATGATTCGCCGTAGAATTTACCATTGGTGTGGCCAGTGTTCAATTTTGCCGTCGTACTGGTCGTGTGATTCTTCTACTCGGAGACAGCGGACCGATCGCTGGATGATATCGATCGCTTCTTCCAGTAGAGCAACGGTGTCTTTGTTCACCATGTGCCAGAGGCCATCTCGGGGTCGAACAACCGCTCCGGTATGTTGCGCCGGAAAATGAGCGGCTCCAGCTCGGTGCTACTGCTGCGGGCGCTAAGATTGGGGCTAGTGCGATAGAGCATAAGGCGCATGTTTGAAGACAGGCCCCTACCGCGTCAGGGTAGCGAAACCCCGAGCTCATACTTCAACGGGTGCCATGTCGGTGGCTCACACGGAATTACATGCTTACTTCAAGAACAAAAAGCAGAAAGCGATATTCACATCAAATATATCAAATGTTACGATTTCATTTCATGATAATCGGGATAAAAAGGAGTCACTTAACGACACAAGGAGCGGACCAAGCCCGGAGGTCACTGACATCAAGCCTCACTTCCAAATATGACCCTCCATCTTCAAGTACTCGAAACTCTCAGCCTGCTCCACCACCTCATCCTCCTCATTTTTTAGGAGCCCCTGGTCGAACAGATCAGCACCAAACCTGCACGGCTTGCGACACGCCGGGCAATGCATGGGTAGCTTGAATTTATAGTCGGTGCCCCATTCAATCGCACCGTGCCGGTTCCAGGCGCACTCCAAGTGGAAATAGGTTTTGCAGCCCTCGCAGCACAGGTCCACGTGCGGGTCGGCGCACTCGCAGATGTCGCACGCCGCATCCACGGGCTTGTTGGCTGGGTTATTGATCTTACGCGCTAGGACGCGGCGGCGGGCCTGCTCGGCGGGCTGCAGGCAGTCCCAGTTGCGGAAGTCGTTACTGGAGAAGACCTCTTCGAAGCTGCGGTGCTTCTTGATCTGCTCCAAGCCAGGGGAAGAACATGATTGTGCCTGGCTTCGGAGTGTCGTCGCCGGTACTCTGCGGCGTGAGGATTGCGGGGTGGCCGTCGCTGTCGCTTGACTCATTCTCGCTGTCGGTCTGCTGGGGCGTGAGAAGGACGTCCCCGTCTTCACTGCTGAACCCGGCTCCGTCGTCGGATGTCTGCGTCGCAGCATGGGATGTTGAGGAGGTCGGCACGCGCGACTCAGCGTCAGATGCCTGAGGAGCTGTGGCAGGCTCGCTTGCCGTACTAAGGCGGGCGAGATCCTTTTTCAGCTCGCTGTAGGCACGGAAGCGGAAGTAGGGCATCTTGAAGCTGAGTTGGAGAGGTGAAGTCGGGTGAAGGTGAAGGTGCTCGATGGTTGATTGTTGATGGTGATGATGGCGATGTTTCCAACTAATTTATACGCAGCAGCACGGGAATATAGAGCCCTCTACAACAAAGAGCTTACAATGCCCATTGTATCAAGGATGGAGTATAACAACCGACCTTCACGAGTAAACAATGAATGGCCTAGTTCAGTCCTGATACCCGACTGAAGAAGTACTTGCAAATGCTTTGTTACGCGACTGAAGGCAGTTCATCCTCGTTGATCTATTGCACCGAAATACTCAAACTCCGTTCATTATGCAAATGTCAGCACCAAGCACCCCCTTGTTTTCGCTTTTTCATCTTCACCATCACGCTGAATAAAGTCACAAAACATCTAAACCCAGTTACTCACACACTTCATCCTCTCCCTCCTCGTCCCCAATCCCCTCCAGAATCTATTTCGGATCATGCGCAACAACCTCAATCTCAACGCGCATATCATCCTCGCCCAGCCGCGTGACACCAACACAGGTCCACAGCGGCTCGTGGTCGGGCATCCACTTCTTGAAGTTCCGGACCATGGCGTCCAGCGCCTCGTTGTTGATGGGCACGTGGTACGAATTCACCCGGAACACCTGGCTCCAGCCCTTCCCGCCGGCGGTCTTCAGATTCAGGTCCACGTTCGCGAAGGCCTGGTCGATCTGCGCGTTGATCTCGCGGTGGATCTCGCCGGTTTGGGGGTCCCAGCCGCCTTTTTACCCGGAAATTTAGCATTGCATTGTGTATGCATGATGATGAGGGAAAGGGGAGGACCTACCCTGGCCGGAACATTCGATGCGGTCGCCGATGCGGACGGCCTGGCTGTATTTGAAGGTCTGTTGGTTGCGCTTGCCGACGCCGTCGTAGTTGTAGTAGGTGAGGTGGGACATGATGCCTGATTAAGGGTGTGTATGTGTGTAGGTAGAGGGAATGTCAAGTCAAGGTCAAGGTGAATTGGGAATTGAGCGAGGTTACATGCGATGACGATGGGGTTTTATAGAGTTCCCGGGGCGGATTAGAGACAGCGGAATATATGTTCCGCGGGGAGGAGTAGCCCTGAGGGGATGAAGTCATGGATGTTCTCTCACTTTCTGTCTGTCTCAGATTGCCGTGTTTTATCTCTAGATAAACAAAGAAGCCTCTTTCTAGTGCAGAGAAATAGAGCCTGCCAGGCTCTCCACTTCGTGAAGTGTCGAGTGTGTCAACTTACATGCGGGAACTTGCACCACGCAGCATTCCCTGACTACTCTACCTAAACTCTACTTCCAAAATTGGTCTGAAGTCCGACTTCCTAGGTATATTCCATACATAAACTGTTGCCCATCAATCTACATATGTACATAATCAGAATCTGAGAATCACCGCAAAGCCAAGGGTCAACCCAGCCAGCCCATCAAATATAATCACGTGACCCAGGGTCATGAGTAATCGACTCCCACCTTGCCCCAAAAACTAACCTGTTTAGGAGCTAGTGGCTGGCGGTGACCACACCCTCTGACCGCCCGGAGATATACTGCCGGCGGACCGCATTCGGCGCCAGCAAGCTCCGCCCGGTGGTTCCTCGTCCTTCCCATCCCCCAGCCTTGGAATTATTCGCAACTCAGGACTCAATCTGAACCACATTCTTTTACTTTTCTACTCTTTCATCCAGTTCCATTCACTCCCTTATCCATAAAAACTTTTCCTAACACTCAATTGCATCCATCCAGCATTCATACACTAGACCTCATCACCCCAACCCATCACTCGTATTCTGCCTTGCGACTTTGCGACAACAATCAGCCATTGTAAGCTCGGTAGCACCAGCGCCCCCAACAAAGACAGACCCCCCCCTCACTAACGACCAATCACCGCAGCACCCCCCACAAACCCCAGAGACAAAAAAAAATGTCCATCCGCACCCTCTCCGACACCGACTTCGAAGACAGCACGCTCAAGCGCGCGCGCACAGACCCGACCGCGCACCGGCTCTGCTACGACTGGATGATCGTGCAGGGCAACTGCCACTACGCGCGCGACCGCGCCGCCTTCACGAGCTACCGGCCCGTGACCAGCGTGCGCCTGCAGACCAACATCTTCAACCCGATGGAGGAGCTGGAGGTGGCCGGCGTCGGCACGGTGGAGATACCTGTTATGCGGTCGCTGACGGACCCCAACAACAACAACCACAACCCGTTTGACAGCACCCACCCCGACACGCACACGCACACCCTCGTCCTCGAGAACGTCCTGCACATCCCCGAGGCCGTCTGCAACGGGTTTAACCCGCTGCTGTACGGGAGCAGCATGTCGTGCACGGCCGAGAGCTGGACGGGCGCGGATCGCGCGGGCACCCCGCTGTGGGTGGCGACCCCCTTCGCGGGCGGGTCGCGGCTGGTGCTGGCCGGCGCGGCGGCGCAGCTGCAGCACCAGCAGGGGGTGTCGGAGCTGATTGCCGGGCGGTATTATACGCTGAGTCTGTATATTAGTCCTGCGGAGAAGGCGGAGTTGATGGGGTAGATGGTTGTTTGCCGCAGAGGGGTTGTTTGTGGCAACCTAGGGAGAAAAGGGAAGGGTGAATCCTGTTGGGGCGAGGCACGAGGCAACATGACAGGTGACTGTATGTTGGGTTGTGCTGTACAATATATTACGATACCTATGATAGAATATAGCAAAAAAGCAATACGATACGATTCCGGATAAGTCAAGCGAGATGCATGGCCTAGAAAGCATGGCATGGCATGGCCTGCCCCTCCGTCGGTGGTCGGATGGACACGTGGAAGAGCGGCAGTCGGAGAGCTTCACCCAGCTCGATCGATGCCATGAGTTGGGATACGGAAAGAACTCCCAATAACCTCCTGCAGTAGCTTGGGCGCTTGAACGGTCCGGTCAATTCGATTGTGGATCGAGTGACTGGGAAAGAGTGTCTGTGCGAAAGGTCAGTTAGTCACTCAGTGAGAGTGTTTGGAGGCGATTCACTGATCATCCCGGGGTCTAATTTAGGGCTCGATCCCAAATTCACGCCATGTGGGCAGCAAAAACCGCGGGGAAAGGGAATGAAAGGGGGGATATACCTCAGCCCACTATAGTTCGACCCAACCACTCGCTTAAGACCCTGAAATTCAGTTCACATGTGTCTCTATGAGTCCTTAGGACGGAGTCGAGGGCCGAGAACCTACCAGAAAAGAAAGGGTCTAATCTCGCATCTCGTGTGGCTCATCATGTCTAATCCCCATGGGGTCTCTCTCGTCCGGCTGTTCGGCCCGTGGCCCGGCTGTCACGCAAAGCACCACCCAAACACACCAAGAAACCACCCAATATGGCTCAATCTTGCCCCAACCTTTTTTCAATCCAATATCTAGCGAAATGGCAAATGGCAAATGGCAAATGGCAAATGGCAAATGGTAACTAGCAAATAGCAAAACCACGATCGCGTTTCCCTGCGGCAGTCCGGCCCAGACTGCCACACTCTCTCTCTCTTGCCTTTCGGGCATCCCCAGCTTCCCCGGATTCATCTAATCCCGTTTGGATACGGGGTCTCATCCTTGCTGCAATTAGCCCGCCACTCAGCCTATTCTTTGCGAGTTCCTGTCCCTGCCCTATCACAGCGCGTCCTCCCCAGCAAATTTTCCGCGGCATCTGGTGACAGGAAGGGACTATAGTCAGACATGCAGCGATACCCAGTCTTACCATGCCATGCCACCATCCCTCGCCCGCCCGCCCGCCCGCCCTCGCTTCAATTTTCGATGGTATATATGAGCTCCTTGATTTCCGCTCGAGTCTTCGGTTTCTCTTCTTTTTGTTTCTCAGGTCAGCTTTGAACATCAATTCGAAAGATTGTCTTCCGGAAGCTCTCTCACCATGTCTGAGAAACATACGGCGGAGGTCTCCCACCTGGACTCGTCCGAGGTCCAGGTCAAGGGGGTCCACAATGCGGCGTTGGCGGTGGCCACCATCCAGCAGAAGCCCAGTCTGTGGAGCAAGAGCATGCTCAAGGTATGCCACTCGGTGATGTGGTGCGTGGGCGGTGTGGGTGCTAACGGACAGTTAGCTGTACTGCTGTATCGCGGTCGCCATGCTCAACTCCTGCATCAACGGTTACGACGGTTCCCTGATGGGCTCGATCAACAGTTATCCCCAGTACCGCGACTACTTCGGGTTCGACCCGGACGCCGGTACCCCCTCGACCGGTATTGTGTACGCCATCTATACCATCGGAAACATCGTCGGATCGTTCACGGCCGGTCCCTTCACTGATTTCAAGGGTACATTCTTCTTTCCCCATTCCCTGGGGTCTGGTTACGGAAGCAAGGCTCTGACAGGCGTACAATAGGGCGACGAGTCGGCATGGCGATTGGCGCCGTCTTCATCATCATCGGAACCTGCGTGCAAGCCTCGTGCCACAACCTGGGCGGATTCATGGGCGGCCGCTTCCTGCTGGGATTCGGCGTGGCGACCTCGGCCACTGCCGGACCGGCCTACGTGTCGGAGATGGCCCACCCGGCCTACCGCGGTGCCATGACGGGTCTGTACAACGTGCTGTGGTTCGGGGGTGGTATTCCGGGCACTTTCATCCCCTGGCGCACCAGCCACATCCAGAGCGACATGAGCTGGCGGATTCCGATCTGGCTGCAGATGGTGTTCTCCGGGCTGGTGTTGTGTTTCGTTTACTTCCTCCCTGAGGTAGGTCTTCATGGGTTATCCGTGCCGTGAAGGCAGAGGCTAATCGTGTCCAGTCCCCCCGTTGGCTCATGTCCCACGACCGCCACGAAGAGGCCCTCAACGTGCTGGCCGAGTACCACGGCGAGGGCGACCGCAACGCTCCGATCGTGCAGCTGGAATACCGGGAGATGATGGAGGACATTTCCAAGACGGGGTCCGACAAGCGCTGGTGGGACTACCGCGAGCTGTTCAACACCCGCGAGACGCGGTATCGGTCCATGCTGGTGATCTTCATGGGTGAGTTTCCTCCCCTGCGGTGTCCCAGAGTCCCCTCACCTTAGCCACCGCAACTGACATCGCACACAGCTCTCTTCGGCCAATGGTCCGGCAACGGCCCCGTCAGCTACTACTACCCGCAGATGCTCCGCGGCGCGGGGATCACCAGCAACAACACGCAGCTGCTGCTGCAGGGCTTGCAGAACGTGGTGTCACTGATCGGGGCGGTGTCCGGGGCGCTGCTGACGGACCGGTTCGGACGGCGGCAGCAGCTGCTGGTGTCGACCAGCCTGGTGGTGGTGCTGTTCATCATCGTGACGGCGCTGAACGCGACCAACGTCGTCGACGGGCCGGATGGCACCCCGACCGCCAAGAGCGGCGTCACCGCGCGCGCCCAGATCGCCATGATCTTCATCTTCGGCTTCGTCATCTCCGCCGGCTGGACCCCCAACCAGGCCATGTACCCCGTCGAGTGTCTGCGGTACGAGTCCCGCGCCAAGGGCATGGGCATGAACAACGTAAGTTTCTTTTGACTGGCAGTCTTCCCGTGAAACCCTTTTAATAACAGCCGAACAGTTCTTCGTCAACATCGCCTCCTTCTACAACACCTTCGTCACCGGCATCGCCTTCACCCGCGCCGGCTGGAAGTACTACTTCCTCTTCATCTTCTGGGACACCCTCGAGGTCATCGTCATCTACTTCCTGTTCGTCGAGACCAGTAAGCGCACCCTCGAGGAGTTGACCGAGATCTTCCAGGCCAAGAACCCGGTCAAGGCCTCGCTGAAGCGCGATGAGGTGTTGGTTTCGGGCGGGGAGGCGACGCAGATCACCAAGGAGGCAGAGGCGTGAGACGCTGGGGGAGGGGAGTAATTGAGTTCGGAGTAGTGGAGAAGTAATGGGAGGCTTTTGGGTTGTTGGGATGTTTGGATGTTCGCTGTGAGAGTCGATCAATCCACTCACTCGGTTATGTCTTGGGCGTGAAGTCTATAAGTTATCACTTATCATTAATTAGGAAGGTGCCGCTGCTGCACCGTCCGATTTAGCCACTGCTTTTGCTCCCTGAATACCTTCCGTAGAGCCCAGATCCTGCTCCGTGCAGTCCCCAAGGAAGGTATTCCACTTATCTTATCGCAGGTTCAAGCGTGCGCGCGACCCACAGGTCAGGGACAAGATTCCGGGATTAGGGCTGCATGAGCGACAACCTGCCTGCCTCAGTGGTCATGTATCTTATCGCTGATGGCCCCAGCGTATTCACCTTCAGATAACCACCCATATAAGATATACTAGTACTTAACTGAGAGGTTAGTACGTCCTACCTTAGGTAATACTGTAGTAAAGATGAAAAGATCCCCGATTGGGCATGTCTCGGTCTTCTCGACTGGGCATGAGGTTGTTAGTGCACACGGACTCTGCAGCGCCTTAGCTGTGAAGTATTACCAATACAGAAGAATATAATTAACAGCTACTCTGTACATAAAAACACATTCTCTTGCTACTACAGCAGTGACCGCCTATAGGACTCCTTGCGTCTAGTCACGTGATGTTGGACCCAGTCCGACCCCCCCAAAACACCGTCGGCACTCGAACTCCTCCTTTCTCTCCCCTCGGTAACTTATATACTCCACCTGCAAGGCTTGTTCATCTCCCTTTCCCTGTTATGAGCTGTAAAGCTGAAAGGCCATGCTCCCACCCCACGTTCTTGTTCCAGGTATCATGACTGATACCTACTAAGAACAGACTCTTACTATTATCTCCTTTGCCTTCAACCGAGTCAACCTCTTTCTCTCGCCAAATGTCAGTCACTCAACTAAGCGCATAACTGCTGTCTGACTTCTCAACACTCTGGTTAGCCCACCATGTCTAATACAAGCAACTGTGGGGCAGACGCACTCCGTCCGCGTCGCCTCCAATCATTGAAAGTCTCAGCTTATTCTCAATTATCCTGGAGTGCTCTAATCGCATCGGGTCAATGCGCGACCAAGCTCCCAGATCAATGCAGCCGGATTCAAACTCTCCTCAACCAGACCCCATCCATCCCTTCCGCTTTGGAGGTTCCTGACTCTATCGTAGGAAATAATCTGGTCTTAGAAGGCTATTCTAGGTGGTCAGTCTCTTCGCGTTCTCAGCGGATGGGTAGCGAATGCGCTCTGGATGCCAGCAAAGCTTCCTGTCCTCGAAGCGCGTATATTGGAGTGTCGCGCCCAAGCACGTGTGTGTTGTCCGGGGGATTCATTCCCCAATGGTCCGGCTTCCAATCCTTAGCGCAATCCTCTGGAAATCATCTAGCACTCTGTGTTCTAGGCTGGTCGTACGTCCTCTCTGGTCCTGTGACTTGACATATCACCCACTGAGTCGTGCAATTTCTCACGCCGCATTTTTCGAAGGTATGGACCGTGTTGAGGTGTCCGCAGTCCTGACAGTTTCCCTTGCGACCGGAGGATCTGGAACGCTAGAATTTCCAATAAGCACTAGACATTGAAGCGGGATGCATAGATTCAGCTGTTTACCATGCTGGTGACGTGATCAGGGGAATTGAAGGGATGGTTAATGGATGTCAGTGCTTGGAGAGCAGAAGGGCAGCTCGATATAGTGAGAGAGGTCGGTCAAGTAGAGCCGCGTTCCAGTGGATTTGAACTCTCAGATTGAAGTTGGTTCTCCACTGTGTGCCAGACGGCAGACCCGAATTCACACTCTATATATGGCGCCCGCTCGGTCCTAAGATCGACACAAATATCTCATCGATTCAGCATCGCACTAAAGGGAGAGGAGGAAAAACACACGCGGATAATGTCTGTCTGGCTGCCTTTACTAGGGTTGTGTGGCTGCGAGGGCGACTGATGCGCGACAAGATTCTCCTTGGCTACCAAAAAAAAAAAAACGTCAGCTTAAAGCATAAACCAAGCGCTTGTTACATCTATCTGCGTCTGATTGGAGTACTGTCCAATGTCTACGACGGCGTCAGTACGTAGTAGTGTGGGGACCCTCTCGTGACTAACGTGCGACTGGCACGGAGGCGGCTTACAATACAGACAGAGTCAAGCTTGAAGTTGGAGTATGCAAAGCCAGTAAAAGTCCAAATGAATCGTTTTTTATCCCAAGGCTGAGCCGAGGCGTTGCGGTCGTGTGCATACGGGGAGCGTATCGCCCGGCCCATGCCTCACTCGGACATTTCCCAAATGACCCTAGATCGTCCCTAAAGATAGGATAGTGAGAGGCGGCCATACAGAAAGAAGGACGCTTCTCCTGCGCACAGTTCTCTACCCTTCGATCATAAGCTTATCTTATCTTCGCTAGGCGTACCGACGGCGCTTCCTTTAGGGTTGACTTAATTCTTTGACTCTGGGCAGCAGCCAAGAACTCACCTACCATCCGGTTAGATGGAAGTAGTATACAGATAGGTATGGACACGCCCGCGGCGGTTGCATGGCGGTCAATCAAGCGGCGGCTGGCTTAGTCGATTGGCGGCTAGTACATATGCCAAGAAGGAATCTGTTATCCAACGGTTATTGTGAAAACTCAGACTGAGACTGAGACGGGGGAAGGGGAGAGATTGCACATACAGATCCATCCATGTGCAATTGTCGATTGGGAAAGACCGAAATGCACAACCCTCTCCCCCCGCCCCAAATAAAAGTGAAATGTGAAGGAAGCAGGCGGGACAAATCTCATATAGGCATAAGCCCTCCCCCGTACCGAAGTGTCTCAATCAGATCATCAACCCAGAAACCCCAACAGGGTAGAACTATGAGTAGTGGGGGTTTGTAGTATACTGCCGGAAAGCGGCGGGTCTCCTCTTCTACAAGTCCAGGATTTTGAGATGGAAACAGGGGTCAATGTGTCGGTTTGCATGAATGTAGGGAAGCCTTCGATTGGTTTTCTTGAGGGCGATTCAGTCCGAGCGGCGGGGGAAGGAAGGTGCGTCCACTCTTACACTAGGTTACTCTGAAGTCATCGTCATCGTGGGGTCTTGTCGGTCTTGCTGGGTCACGTGAGTGTGTTGCTGAATTCGGGTCGTTTGGAGCAGTAGTATGGGGCCTAACTGGCAGTAAGCAGTTATCTTAAGCTCTTGTTGTGCTCTATGGCATTATCCTGGGCGATTGGCCTTGTCGCTCCGCCCCTACTACGTCCCAGAGACCATCGTGCTGATCCTCACCCACAATATAGCGAGCGCATGGCACAAGCGGGCTCTAGGACAGAGTACGCGGTTGGTGGTGCATCATCCTTCCATTCGTCAAGTTTGTCCATCAAGCAAGGATGAGTACAAGAACGATCCTGGAATGGCAGCTGGTGGAAAATACAGGAGTCCATTCCAATGCTTTCTCGAATAGAATCACAAGCCTGCGAGTTAGAACCAATGGTATACAAGCATTGACAACCACTTACAGCCGGAGAACACAAAACAAGCTATACCCTAAGAAACAACACTATATACAAGATCACAACGCCGTCACACAATGAACACATAGCACCTCCAGCTCCACCCCCTAATATGACCAATCAATTCCTCGTAATTATCAACTCCTGGACTACATGAATCCCTCCTTCTTCCCCCGTCCGCTGACCCTCCGCATCCACCGCCGCCAGCATGATCTGCTCATCACTGACCGTCGCCAACTGCGTCCACTGCGTATCCGGCAACGACAAGGGATGACGGAACTTCTTCTTCCGGGACTGCGAATGCGCACTCTGATGCTCTCCTTCAGAAAGGGGATACCCTGACCCTCCGAGGCCAGTCGTCGTACTTCCGCCCTTGGCGTTGAAGCTCTGGGAGGACCAGTAGGTGCCCGCCCGTTTCACCATCCGGCGACACACGGGGTAGATCATGGGGAGGTTGCCGATGATGACGGCGACGAAGGTCTCGCGACAGGCCCAGCTGCCGGCTTGGGAGGCGCCGTTTGCGCCGGCCTTGCGTTGGAGTCAGCATCGTCGTCGTTTGGGACGAGGGTTGGAGCAGGAGGTTAAGTCACTCAAGTGACGAAGAAGCAAGTAAGAGGTTTTTTACGCACCGTGACGATCAACACACACCGCAGAATCCCCGCCGCCATGACGAATAACCCGCCGCTGAACAACACCACCAATTCGAGTTTCTCGCGCCAGGGGAGACGGGCTTTGAAGAGGATCTATCCCATCTCGCAATCAGCTTTTGATCCCAAACAACAGCAAAAATCGTCGTCGGTCGGGATCGTTCCGAAGGGGGGGGGAGCGTACAGGAAACGGAATCGAAATCAAATACACGTCCGTCACCACATTCAGCGTCACCGTCACGTACACATCGATATGCGAGACAGCCGGCTGACAGTAATTCCCGGGATCCGGGTAGATCTGCCAGTTTCTGCGGAGCGGACGACACCCCAGCAGGATACTCAGGATGACCGCGAGGTAGGTGCCGGCGATGAAGAGGTAGGCGAGACGGATGCGACGGGTCATGTTGTATATTCCAGCCCTAGATTATGGGGGTCAATCGAACGGAAACCACAGACCCCGATCCATCCAACCAAGAAAAGGGAGGCGTACGTCAGTCGCGAATAAAACACCGCCATGCACGTCTTGAGCAACCACAGCAAAGTGGTATACAGCGACCATCCCAGCACCTGGGTCTTGGAGCCCCCGACGCGGAGCCGGTACTCTTCGGACTGCGGGGAGAGCGCCGCGCGCTGGGCCGCGGTCATGGAGTTGTTGGCGAGGCCGTGCCACCAGGCGCTGACGCAGTAGGCGGCGCCGGTTTCGAGGGCGTACACTACCTGCCCGCCAGAAAATTGGTTAGAGGGTGGACATCAACCGATAGGGTTTTGTATGGTTGTCATGAAAAGGGGGGCCGGGGGAGTAAGCAGCCAAGCTGGTCGGTAGGTAAGTAAGACGTACCCCTGCAACCGGCATCAAATAATCATCCAGTGCGAAATTCTTAGGCCCCGCCGTAATCCACCTGGCCGCGATGCGGCAGGCAATGGTCAGAATGGCAATGGCCAAGAGGGTAAAGGCCTCAATGACGAAGTCATCAGCCATGAAGACGGGAAAGGAAGAAAAGAAGAAGAGAACAAGAAGAAGGAAAAAAGAAAGTCGTCTGTGGAACCATCCTGAAGCAAGGCAGATCAGATCGGGGGAAGAGAGGGGGGTTTATTATGTATAAGACAGGTTTTATCGGGGGAAGAGATAGAGAGAGGGATTTGTATCATGATCTGTGCTATTTTTTTTTTTCGTTGTTTGCTCTTTGCTTCTATGTATCACTTTTTTCCCCTGGACAACAAACCCAAATGCCGACTCGTCAATGGCCCGGGAAAGACAAACGCAGAACCCGCATACGTAGGAAGGATGGACGGACATGGGCTCCACTTTTCCCCGTCCTGGTACTTCTTGCAGGTTGGTTACTACGTAGCAAGAGTACCTTTTTCTGCAGAACAGAACAGGGAAGTGGACAATAATGGGCAAGGCATAACACACTACAAAATAGACTACTGACCGTTTGGTGCCCCATGTCCGATGAACGGGTGGTCCCCCTGGGGTTATAACAGGGGAAAGCCCGACTGTCCCCGAGAGGGGGCACTGTGACACCAGTGGCCAGTGGCCAGTGGCTAGTAGCCAGGAAGTGGGCCCACGGCATGGCTTGTGGCATGGGGTGGTGTGCCGCCTGTCAGACCGTTGCTTCAGCGGATGAGCCGAGCTGTCATCTTCATTCAATGGTGGAGCCAACGGGCGACATTCACTGTTCGTTAACCCTAAGCGGTGTTAGTGGGTGAATTGACCCCGCCACAACAACACCGGTGCAACCTCCGTCGTTATTGCGATCATCCACTTTCCTTGTTCGTGCAATAATGTGAGGAGGAAGAACGAAGGGAGGGAACAGACGGAGATTTAGAAAAACTGCCACCGATCGGCACGTTATCTGTCAGTCATTTCCCCTCCTTTCCCCCCCCTTGCAGGGCTATTTTTATTCTTTCTTGCTGCCTTCCCTCCCGCCTGTTTTCGTTTCTTTTCTTTTTTGGTACTCCTTCCCATCTGGTGTCTGCTATCATAATGGAGCCAGTTGATGTGACAATCATCGGCGCAGGTAAGGTTGCCTGCATCATGCAGTTGCGCTCATCTTGAGCTCGAACTCATACTGATCCAGCACTCAACAGGTTGGAGCGGCCTAGCTGCCCTCAAGACCTACCACCAAGTCCACCCCAATGCCTCCATCCTCCTCCTCGAGGCCGCCGACACCGTTGGAGGCGTCTGGGCCCAGCACCGCCTGTACAAGGGCCTCAAATCCAACAACATGCGGGGCACCTACGAGTTCAGCGACTTTCCCCTCGACGATTCCTACGGTGTCGCGCCGGGCGAGCATCTCCCCGGAGCGGTGATCCAGAAATACCTCACCGACTTCGCAGAGCACTTTCACCTGACACCACACATCCACCTCCGACGACGCGTTCGCACCATCCAGCACGAAGCCGACACCACCTGGACCTTGACCGTCGACCATCTAGACCCTGAAACCCCCGATGCGATCACCGAAACCTCGACCCTACACACCAGCAAACTCATCCTGGCGACGGGGATCACCTCGCAGCCCTACCTCCCCGACTTCCCCGGCCAGGAGCAGTTCACCCCGCCATTATTCCACATCAAGGACCTCCGCCACCACCAGGACCAGATCTTCGCTCCTCCCCCACCAACCACCTCCCCGCCCGAAGACACAAACACCAGCGAGAGCATCGTGATCTTTGGCGGCACCAAATCCGCCTGGGATGCCGTGTACGCCGCCGCGACAACCACTCCCTACCAAGTGGACTGGATAATCCGGTCGACCGGCCACGGCCCGGTCTGGATGGCGCCGCCGTACGTGACGCCACTAAAGAAATGGCTGGAGAGGCTAGTGACCACGCGGCTGCTGACCTGGTTCAGCCCGTGCATCTGGGGCGCCGCGGGCGACGGCTGCTCCACCGTGCGCTGGCTGCTGCACGGCACCTGGCTCGGCCGAAAGGTCGTGGACGCCTTCTGGTGGGTGCTGGGGAACGACGTGCTCACGCTGAACAACTACGCCGCGCACCCGGAGACCCGCAAGCTGGTGCCCTGGATCAGTCCCTTCTGGATCGCCAGCGGGCTGAGCATCCTCAACTACCCGACGGACTTCTTCGAGCTCGTGCGCAGTGGGCGCGTGCGGGTGCATGTGGACGAGGTGGCGAACCTGTCGGACCAGACCGTGGCGCTGGGGTCGGGCCGGCGGATTGAGCAGGTCCGCGCGGTGGTCTGCGCGACCGGGTGGAAGGCCAAGCCGGAGATCCAGTTTGTGCCGGCCGCCCTGGAGCAGGAATTGGGGTTGCCCGAGGCAGAGGACTGCGTGCCCCGCGAGGTGGTGCGGTTGGCCGACAACGAGATCCGAAGACGGTTCCCCCGCCTCCAGCATCCGCCCGCCATGGTTAAGGGATACAAGCCCCTCGCGGACGATGCGCCGGCCGCCGTGGGCCATCCCCTGCGCTTGACCCGGTTCATGGTCCCCGTGGGCGAACTGGGCAAGGAACGCTCGATCGCGTGCCTGGGCCTGACGATGACGATCAACACGGCGATGGTGGCGCAGGCGCAGGCGCTGTGGGTGGCGGCGTGGATGGGCGAGAAGCTGAACCTGAAGAGTCAAGAGCGGTGTCCCGACCCAGCCCGAAAGGCCCTGCAATTGCAGTCTTCTTCCGATGTGGATGCGGATCTGGTCTGGGAGACGACGCTGCATAGTCAGTTCGGCGTGCATCGCTATCCTGGCGGGTTTGGGCGCAGGAATCCGGATTTCGTGTTCGATGCGTTGCCGTACGTTGATCTGCTGTTGCGGGACTTGGGGCTGGATTATCGGAGGAAGGGCACGTCGCTGAAATGGCTGGAACCGTATGGGATGGAGGATTATCGGGGGTTGGTGGAAGAGTGGATGGTGGATTGATTTGGTGATGATGGAAGAACGAATGTAAGCAGACTGGGTCGTTTACAAAAATAGCAGCAAAGGTTTTCAAGCTTGCCTAATTCCCTGCACTGCCTACCTGGTACTCTTCCCAGGCTCCACTACCAACATAGCCCTAACTCATTCTCCCTGGCGGACATACCTGCCTCCACCTCACAGATCAAACTCCTCAAAGACAGCCACTCCCCCGTTCACCTTCTGCCCCAGCACCTCCCCATCGACCGTCCCGGTCCACCGGAAGAAATGCTGCCCATCGCCCGCCACCTCTCGCGTCCCCAGCATCGTCACCCTCACCCCCCTCATCACCACCTCGACCGCGAACCCCGACGCGGCGACATGGCCGACCCGCTGCACGCTGACAATTCCGGCCTCACAGCCGCTCAAGACCGTCACCCCATCTTTGAGGACAGATGCGCTGGCCACGGGGATTGTCGAGTTGAGCGGCGTCTCCTGGAACCAGACCAGCGAGTAGGGGCCGACGTGGGCGTGGCCCCAGAACCACTTCTTGACGAGCGAGTGGAAGGGGCGTTCCGACCAGTTCTGCGCTGCTTTAGCACTGGACTGTATAAAGAGGGAGTGGGCAATACCTTATCATGATACCCATACCCCTCGAACCTGACCTCCTCTCCATCGACGATCAGGTCGACGGTGGCCTTCGCATGCGGCACGATATTCACCCAGCCCACCGACCCGAGTCTCAGCGAGGGATCAAAGCGTTGGGATGTAGTGCAGGGCGTTCGGGGGGAGGTAGCCTGAGTGTCCGCGTCAGCTTGCCCTATACCACCCAACCCAGACCCAGCAAGAAAGCAACAGCAGAAGGGAACCAACATTCTCCAACCTCAACCGCCCACTAACCCTGCTGCCCTCCCACCCGACCCAAACATCCAGGTTGGGGCCTGCCGCAGCACCAGCAGCACCAGCCGCCGCCGTCGACCTAGCAAAAAACCCCCGACTCGCATCGCCATCCTCACGCACAACCACCCTCTTGCTCTTCCCCCATTTACTCTTACCCTTGCCATTGCTCTTCCCCTTCCCCCTCCCCTTCCCCCTCCCCTTCCCCCTCCCCTTCCCCCTCCCCATGCCCTCCCCGACAAACCCAGGATACCCCCCGGAAGAAGCAACCCACCCGCCCAACCCCTCCCAGAACCCCACATTCCACCCACCACCATCCCCCAACACAATCCCCTCACTCTCCTCCCCGGCGACGCCAATCTCACTGACCACCCGCCCATTCCCGGCCACCGGACGGTTGCCCATGGCCATCAGATCGCCGGGCTCCTCCTGATCGCCTTTATCCCCTTTATCGCCCTTATCACCGCGGTCCTTCCCCCCATCCCCACCCCGATCCCCAGGGGAAGCAGGGGCATCCGGCAAACTCACATAAACATAACTCCACACCACGGAGCTCCCATTCCGGGGCGCCATGGGGAACGCGGCGGGACTGCTGGTGAAGAAGGTGATGACGGCGGAGAGGTTGGGGTTGTGGGCGGCGACGGCGTCGAAGTACCACCATTCGAAGGCGGAGGCGTTGACGGCTGAGAGTTTGGGGGCGGAGAGCTCGGAGAGGTAAGGGTTTGGGGTGTTGTAGGTGGCGGTGATGGGGGTGTTTGGGGGGGCGGGGAGGGCGGGGATGGGGGAGATGTATTGGGTTTGGACTTCGGGGGAGAGGAGGAGGCATAAAAGTAGGGAGAGGGAGGTGAGGAGGACTGGGGGGGTGGAGATGGGCATTTTCAATGTCATTTTTTGCTGGTTATTCTTGTAGTAGATTTGTTTGGGGGTTATGGGTGTTGTTGGGTATGGAGAACGGCATATATTGATTGACTCAGGTTCAGAAGATGGTGGGGGGTTTATTAGGGCTGGAGAGTGAAGGAGATGCGATTGCAGCTTCAGGGTACGAACACAGCCAAGTGTCGCGGAGAAACCTATACGGATCTACTTTGGCCGAGTCGAGTCGCACCACCACCACCACCACACACTCGATGCTGTTGTCCGTGTTCCACACATCAGCACGGTAGACGACAAGGAAGCATGGGCAATTGTACAAGGACTTGGGGTCAAACTCTCATATCTCCATATCCCAAACAGCAAGGCCAACGCTCCGAACTACCGAAACAAAGAAAATCGCTCTACTTACATACCACATACGTATACACAACAACAGAACGACAAACTAAACCCATCGCTGATGCCAAACCCAACAGACAAATCCCGTCCCAGTCCCCGGCCCGCAATGAAACTAGATACAAGACAAGATAAACGCTGCGGCCTTAACACTTATAAACAATTCTCACAACGCCGTAAACATGCAATGTTTCTCCGTTTGCCTGCCCCTCAGGCTTGTCCATTGGAGTCGTCGCTGCGATCCTCCTCCTTGACCGTTGGCGGTCGTGTCGTATTCGACTCGGAATCGCCCTTTCCGCACCCTTTGACAAGCATATGTCGCTATGAAGATTTTATCAGCATACACTGTAAACTAAAGATAAGATCCGAGGAAAAGCATACCTTCAGAGCATCCTTGCGGGAGAAACTCTTGTCGCAGTGGTTGCAAGGAAAAGGCTTGACCGACAGATGAATCCGCTTATGTCGTTTCAGGTCGTGGTTGCGGTTGAAGCTCTGGGGGCATTGATCGCACTTGAACGGTCGGTCGTTGGCGGGGCCGGGCCCTCCATGGCCCGGTGGCGGCAGGTGGCCGCCATACATCCGCTGCATGTGCGCCTCGAACCCACTGTTGAAAGTGTGGGGCATCAGCGAATTGGGCGCCGTCAGGGACATCTGGGCGTTCGGGTTGTGCAGGTTTGTCCACACCGGCCCGCTCGACCCAGGGAGGGTATATGACGGCCAGGGCTGGCGTTGGTAGTTCAGGTGATGCGCCGGGTGGGGGTTCGACGCGACCCGGCCGGGGGGTTGCATGCTCATCCCGGTGGGGCCGTAGGGGGAATAGCTGCCCGGCGGACTGGCCAGCTGCTGAACCGTGCTGTAGGCGGGCGCGGACGAGGACTTGACCATGTAGGGATCGTTCGAGGGGAGCGGCTGCGGAGAGGGCACGGGCGGGAGACCGTGCTGTGCAGAGAGCACGGCATGCGTGAGCGCGTGCGGGGGCTGTTGCGCGGCAGTGACAGGGATCGGTTGTTGGAACGGAGGCAGCTGGTTCATCTCGTACCCTTGCGGTATGGAGTCCGCTCCCGTAGGCGAGGTGACCGCGTTGCGACTAATCGGATTATTATTTCCGGGCGGCGAGAACGTGTCGCGACTCGCATAGGGGCTCAAACTCGACGTCCACGAGGGGCGCGCCGCCGCTGCGGCGCCCGACGCACTGCCATACGAGTTCTGGGTGGGCCAGAACGGTCCCAGGTCGGGCGTGGCTGGTACGGATGGGATTATCCCCGCGGTCGTCTGGTGCGCAGTGGTGACGGGGGTGGTTTCGCCCGATTGACTCGTCGCCGGTGGGGTCAAGAGGTTGCTGACGCTGGGGTTGAGGGCCGAGGGATTGGGGAGTTGCGTGTATTTCAGAGCGCCGGGAAACTGTCGGCTGGGGAGCTCCATGCTGGGCAGCGGGGGAGCGCCCGGGCGACGGGTGTTCAACGGCGGGGGAGCCGACAGCGCTTCGAGAGAGGGCCCCATGCCGGGGGCGGGAATAGCAAGGGCAGCCATGTTCGCGCTGGTATCACGAGGGTAGCCGGTAGACGGGAACAGGTCGACCACGTTCAACGGAGCGTTGGTCAGAGTCGAGGGCGAAGGTCCTTGGGGAAAAGCAACGGTTTCGCTTCCAAGAGTCCAATATCGACTGCCAGCGAGGCCTCCAGAGATGTCCGGAGGATCCAGGAGGGGCGATGGGATCGCCACAAGCGATCTCGTGGGGCAGTCGGGATGAGAGAGATCGCGCACGGTCAATCCGTTGTCACGCTCGTCACGGTTGTCCGGTCTCAAGGCGATGCTTGGTGAACCACTTGCGCTCAGTTGGGAGTCATATCCCAGCAGGAGGGAGCAAATGAGGAATCAAGGCAAATCAAGCCACCCGTCGCTTGGTCGTACAAAGGCGCCAAACCAGTCGCCAGCAAGTTCTTGGAAAGGTGACGATTAGACACTCACGCACATGGTGTGAATCAATGAAGATCAGATGAAGTGACAGATCGGACCGAGGCGTGGTCAAGACGAGGCAGGCGATGTGCGGCTAGATGCGACCCTCAGGTCAACACTGACGTACCGTGGAATGACGAAAGGCTAAGTGCGAGTGCGGAGGTGAGTCAACGAGGCGCAGGGAAAGGGTCACACAATATGGGTAATGATGATGTTAATGTTGATGTTGGAGGGGGAGTGGCGTGGGAAAAGAGTAGAGGGGATGATCAAGATGGTGAGATGGTGAGGTGGTGAGATGAGGATGATTAGTAGTAGTGGGAGGAGTAATAATAGTGTGTAATGTGTAGTGTGTAGTGTGTGCGCAGTGGAAGAGGGAAAAGTAGTAGTAGAAGAAGATAAGGTGGAGATAAATGATGATTCGGTGCTGCGGCTGGCCGGTCCGGGGCCTCTTTTGATTTTATTTATTCTGGGAACGGGTGAAGATTTTAGTAGACTAGGTAGACTAACCAAAGGGAAGGTGCAAAAAGTCGATGAATGATTGATTGCTGGTCGGGATGGGCAGAGACCTTCGCAGGCCCAAACAAGCCGGGAATGAAGACGTATCCAGACCAGTCCAAAGCCGGGTCTGGCCAGCGCGGGGGGGGAGGAGGAAAGAGAAAGAGAGCGAAGAGAGAAGAGGGAGGGGAACAAAAGAGAAGAATTAGGGAAACCCCGAAAACCAAAAAAAAATAAAATTGTCAGGAAATGTCAGGAAAAAAATATAACGAGGAAAGGGAAAATAGAAACCAGACAAAACCAAGACAGACAGACAGACGACAGGCGACAGACACAGAGAGAGAGAGAATGAGTGCGAGGTGAGCAAAGAGCAAAGAGCACAGAGCAAAGAGATAGCCAAGAAAGGAAAACGATGGTATTTTTTCTGGGTTTTCCCCGGTCAGGAAATATTACCAGGGAGAAATTACCCACCCAAAATCAGCTAGACTGTCAGGAATATTAGACGAGGAAGTCCAAGGAGAAAATTAGGCAAAGTTCAGGGAAAACGCTGGACATGAAGGAAAAGGCTGGAATGCTTCTGCAATGAACGGTTTCTTCAGGGCGAGAATTCGACTTCTATAGCAGGAGTCCCCTAGACCAGGAAAAGGTAAACACAAGTGGAGGAAGAGAAGTTAGAGGAGGAAAGGAAAACAATCCAAAGAGGAAGCTCAATCAACCATGGATGAAACTGCTGCTGCTGCTGCTGCTGCTGCTGCAGTAGTTCAACAGCAGCAAAGGATAATTTAGTTTAGGGTACTCCGTGCTCCGTACAATCAGTCCACTCCGTAGAAGAAAAGTGAGTGAATGTCGGGTTGCAATACCTAATCTGGGGAATCACTGCTCCTGCAGTCCGGTACGGTATGTACAGTCTGTACAGTCTGTACGGTATGATACATGTCAGCAGGTGGTGTGCTGTATGTGGTGTATTGTCTGGCACGGCTGGGACTGGATCTGAACCAGGTGAGCGAGTCAATGTCTAGACAATCCAACCATTCATTCTTTGCAGTTATTTCCCTCTGTCTAACCGAGAATATTCTGAGAGGAACAACAGAGAGAATGAGAGCAATAGAGAATGAGACAATAAGATCCTGATTGAGAACAACAGCGACATCCAACAGACAGTCAGTCAGTCAGTCAGTCCATCCGTCAGACAGTCTTACCCATCGCCCATGGATCGCAATGCTCGTTTCCCCACCCACCCTTTTTTTTCCTTCCCAGACTAACCAAGGTAACCGAGAAAAAAAGGAGACTAAAGGAGACTTGAAGGCACTAAAGACACTAAAGACACTAAACGACCAGGACGACTGATCAACGGCAACGTGGTTGACAGGGCTCTGGTACCAGACCAGACGCCCGAAAAGGGTTTCCACCTTCTCGGCTCTTCCCATTCCCATCCATCCTCTTGTCTTCCTAGTTCCTTCGTTCGTTTGTTCTTCGGTCCTGTTCTTCCTCCGCTGTGGCCACCCCTAGAGGCCTGCTTAAGTTAAGTTAAATGCTAAGCCTAACCGACCACCACATGATTGTGTTCCACAGCACACGACGTAGGGATGGAGGGGTAGGCTCGAATGACTAGACTACTATCTCTTGTTCTTGTATAGTTGTTGTCATCAGCTGAGAATCATCTCCATCCTCAAATTGACTCTGTCCCAACCAGCAACCAGCAACCAGCAACTCAACAGCGTCGAATCGGCTAGACCTCCCATCTGCAGCGTGGTCCTGACCGAATTGGTAAAGAATCATAAGCCTGAAAATTTTACAGAAACACTATCAAAAGAATGATAAGAATAATAATTCCGGACCAGAGATGAGGAATCTCAAACCCGGTTCACATCCCCCCCTCCCGCCTCCCCCTACTCCCCTCTTCATGGGGGAACCCTACTTTCCTACCGTACTTCCTACTCACGTACTACTGTACCTATACCTACACAATAGGCTCGTACCTGTGTTGAGGTGATTGCCCCTTCAAGTAACCACTCCCTCTTTCTCCTCCTTCTCGGGAAGTAAATTACTCAGCCTGGATGGAGCCTGGAGGCCAGAGTCACTTCAGTCAGGCTGCTCGCGCATCCCTATGCACGCGGAATGGCTGGAATGATAATCATCCTATTCGGCAAGGTACTTTTTTTTTCCCCTGTTCCCCCATGACCCTCTTCTCTATCGCTCGACGGTCGTTCTATTCTTACTTTCTATTGATTTTTGGCACTACTGAAGCATCTTCCCTGTCGACTGAGCTTGGTCAGATAGGCATGTGGAGCGCAGTTCGATGATCGGCCAGCCCGACCCCAGCAGGAATCAGCCCTCTGGTTCTTTTCTGTTTCCCTGTTTGGTGGACTTTGGCTTTAAGCTTAGCAGACGGGGAAGGGAAGAGGGGGCGGCCACGACGATCGATCAGAAGTCAGAATCTCACAGGGAGGAAGGGGGAGGGGGGCACAGGAGATTTGCACGTCACTTGGTTCATTCATCCTTTCCCCACGATACTACAACTGTCATGACGCCGACACAACCACTCCTTGAACAACAGAGGGATTGTCAGACGTTATCCTAGTCGCAGCCAGGATTTCCCCAAACACCCGGGGATGGCTACTAAACCGGGTAGAGAGAGCAAAGGTGTTCCCTCCAGTCCGATGGTCACCGGAAATGCGATTAAACCCCGCGGGCGCAAATCAGATGCAGCGATCGTATCATCACGATAAAAAAGTGGTCTTGGCTTTGGAGGACTCGGCGCGACGAAAAAGGGGCAAGCAAGCGATCTGCTGCTCCTTGCGTCGTGGAATGCATGACAGATGCTGGGCCGGTGTGGTCGTCATGCTATTTAGTTACCGCTGAGTCTAACGCGGGGCGGGGCGAGTCACTCTGGCTACGGAGTACTCCAGGATAATCATGGACCGGTCATTGGTGATTTTGATTGAAGAATTATCGTTTCGGTCGAAGAGGAAGGAGGAGAGGGAGAATCTTGCCATAATCAATCACAATAAAGGATGATGAGTGGATGATGATGATGATGATGTTAGTGGTGAGTTACCAGTCAGATGAAAAATTGGACTGTAACTGTGTCTGGTCAGTTCCCCCTTCTTAGTTAGCGGTCGGTGGTTGACACGCCGGAAAATAAACACGACTTTTTGACGGAAGAGACCCTCCCCGATCCACTCCCCATCGAAGCTTCGATGGCCACTCCGATCCGGTGGAATCATTAATATGGTTGTGATATGTTCCTAGTTACGGAGTACTATGTATAACTATACCTACATTAGTACTGACTATAACCTTGTAGACTGCGTTATGATCATTCTATCTTCCCTCTTCCCCCTTCCCCTGATGTCGATGATATTTCGACTCCCAGGTAAGGATTGCACTGACAGGGCCTGCACGGACAGCCAGCAGAACAAAGAACCTCATTCCCCGTCCCAGCTGTCCAAGGCAAACAACGGTCCCTGGTCCGCCTGGGAGACTCTCCCATTCCAGTGCTAGCCGAGCTCTTCCCCGACCGACCAACCGACCAACCGCCCGCGGGCCCTCTCCCTCCATCATCCATGCATGTATCTCACAGTCACCTGTGAGTGGCACTTACCCTCACCAAGCTCCCCTAATACAAAGTGCTTCCATTTAAGTGACAATCAAGACCCTGGTTGGGCGGGTGGACAGACCACTTGATGTGAGTGAGATTCCAATTCACTCCCTCCCATTCCTCCGAGAGATTAATCATTGCACCATCCGTCTGCTGCTGCTGCTGCTGCACCATAACCAACTCCTTTGGGATGCAGCATGCAGAACCCTCTTCAATTAGGGCCAATAACATGTAGGGACCCTCTGTTCCCGATCGGGGATACGGCCATTGCACCTGCACGCGTCCGCTGGGAAAAAAAATAGAGAGTAGGGCAGATCGAAGCGACTGGCAGGGGACGAGCAGTAAAGTTGCTCGGATCCTGGACCATGGATGAGCTGGGGTGGAGAAGGGGGGGGGGAGGGACCAACTGGTGGTGGCGATTGGTGGATGGCTCGTGTTTTCGCATACAGCCATACGCTGGCCATACAAAGATTGAATACAGCAATAGTACTCCGTACTAACTGGCCATCACCCTCGGGCGTCAGGGCCAACACTTAACAACACTTAACCCACTTTAGTCTAACCCCGATCGGGTCTAATGCCGGTCAACTGCTGCAGCCCGCACATGCCGAGACTTTCCCGCCTGGTCATCTTGCAGTGGTTTTCGATAAGTGATTGGCTCGTCTAGCACCACCTCCCAGTTGGAATCTACGATTCAACCGAGACGCCCAGTGGATATCCATGATTTCGCTATTCTAGTCTATATTGATCGTTTCTCTCCCTCCACCCACCTCGCTTTCCCCGTTTTGTTGGTTTCGGCCGTTCTTCGTGTTGTTTAGGTATTCTTTGCTCTTCCCTAAGCTTCTTTGGATCAAACGGCTGGTGTTGGTAACTTTGGTGCATATTTTCGCCAATCGAATTAACCTGAACTGCTGAACTAACCATCCTTATCAATCGTTCCCACTTTTCTTGTCGCTGGCGAAAGGGGTGGGGGAGAGAAGTGATGGACGGACAGAGGCATCGGCCAGACCCCGGTGGATTTTCGAGCCACCCCCTTGGGATATGCTGCAGTAGCCACTATTGGCCGGGCAGGCCCGCGGTTTGGCTGCATTGGATCCAGCCTAAAGTAGGCTTAGCTGCTTGCCATCTGGTCCTCTCTGTGTCTTTGTGGCATTGTGCCCATCAACAAGCAATAATTTACTCCGTAGATAGTCCAGTGTGGCTGATTCCCCCCGGGGGGAGGGCGGAGTGCCCGCCGTAGCAGACCGGCCGGAGGGCTAACTTTAATTAACTCTCGCAAGTCACAAGCCAGCCAGCCAGCCAGCCAACGGTCCACCACCAGTTGGCCTCTACCGACGGGAGGCGCGGGCAGCGACCAGGCTGTCGGGTATTGGTGGAGGGTTCGCCTCCGCGGTACCATTACCGCCACCCTTACTACACCAACATCAACCATTGCTGCATCCATCACCAGCACCACCACCACTACTAGTACTAGACTACTCCGTTTTAGGGTATCATCGCTTCCCCTCTTCTGCCCCCCACTGCAGTGCAAGATGGCAGATGCCTGTCCGAGGCTCATCACTCCACATTGGCATGTGTTTCCCCAGCATTTCTCCCATCCCCTGCACAGTGAGCACGGCTGCTGGTTGGATGACAAAGGTCCCTTTTCCCTCCATTCCCCCTCCCGACTGAGGCAAACATGACAGGACCGGAGCACGGATGATCTCCTCCCCACCGGAATTACAGGTGATGATTACACCACTACCACCACCACCACCTGGCAAAAAGTAGCCTTCCAACTCAATTCCGATCGGAGACAATGGTCGAATCTCTCCCATGGCGGGTTGCGATTCGAGAATCTTACTCTTTCCCCCTTCCCCGTCCCCCTCCTCCCCCAGTCTGTGCAGGTCAGGTCCCTGAAAAGGCCCCTCTGCCACCCGTGCTGGCCACCACGGATTGACAGGCACGCCTTCCGACCGTGGAGAACGGTTAACGGGTCGGAATAACTTGAGGATCGTTGGTGCAGGGCGGATGTTTCACTAGGTTATCTGTTGCTGCTGCTGCTGCTGCTGCTGCTGCTGTTGCTGCTTTATTGTTCGTCTTGGCTCGCTTAGATCGATAGACCAAACGCACTCTTTCTCCTTTCTGCTCTTCGTCCCCAGCTTGCAGATACGATCCCTACAGGAAACCCTCACCTACACCACACCACATTCCTCAAGCCTAACCACCTTACCTCCCCTTCCTTTCATCCTGCAATATTGCGCATATCCTTTCCGAACTCAAAGGCTAGACTTCTCATGCCGGAAAGTGACAGATAAGAATCATACGACAAACCACACAGCAGATCAAGAGAGACAGGGAGAGAAAGGGGTCCGGTCGCCCGACACACACCCTCCTCGCTTACTGTATGTGTATGCTGTCCGTACACAGCCCAGGGCAGATGCTTATTACAGTACATCAAGGCCTAGACTAGCCCAGATGATCGGCCTGCAGCGTGCGGCAGAGGCGTGTCTGGATACCTCGTACGGGGGAGGAGGATGAACACACCCAACAGCCTTTTAGCCTTTCATCGGAGCCGAACGGCGCGCGTGAGTGGCTTCATTGTCATCTACACTAACCTCAGTTGCTATCTCGTGGTCCACGTCTCGGCTGCCCCTGCCTGTAGACGACATGTACTCCGTACTACATCGACACTACTACCTCTTGCACCTTTGCTGTATCTTTGCTAGGTACCTACCACTACTGTAGCTCCCAAGAGAGGCCTTCTAATGGGGCACGCATCTATTGCGGCTTCTATGTAGTGTAGGTATAGTCCTTCATGAGTTTATCCCAGGCCGACGGCTCTTTGTCTAGTCCCGTTAGCCACCCCCGCTCTGATCAACAAAGAGAAAGTAACTCAACTGTGAAATACTCTTGACTTAGGATGTAGAGCTCGCGATGTAGAGTCCCTCCCAGATCAACTCTCGCTGCTGCTAACTTTCAACCCTAACTGCTGATCACTCTATATGTGCTTCCTTCCACCTAGTGTCAGTAAAACCAGAGATAAGGAATTTCAGAGTGGAACTGCGAGCCAAGTAACGTATAGGTTTCTAGTGTAGGACTATCATCATGGCGAGCTCATCCCAACTATACCCTGATCCGCCTTCCTCCGCTTTGGCTGAGACTGAAGCTAAAAGACTACTCCTTGCTATGGGGCCTTGTGGAGTGAAAGGCTGCCAGTGCGCCTCCGGAGAAAGCACATCCAATCTGCATCGCCTTCCCAGCAAAGCAAAGTGTAACATATGCTCACATCCCCTAAGCAAGCATGACAGCTATGGTTCGTTTTGCTCGTGTTTTCATCCAAGCTATATCATTGATTTAATCGCCAGGTTCTTCCGGCTCTCGACTTCCCGGTGGCGCAGATCACTGAGCCCCAAGGTGCGTACGTACCGTTCTGATGTGGGAAGGGGAACCTGTCTTTGACCTTTTGCACCTGTGCCAACGTGGACTGCTAGGCGACCTCACTTCGTCCATGAATTGATCACTCGCTTGGACCGCTACTGCCTGATTCGAGTGAACGGGACCCCTGCCTCCGGGAAGACCACGATGATGAATCTCGTCGCCAACGAGTTGCTCGTTGCGCCACCCGACCACTCCGATCTATATCCGGGACGACTAGGAAGAGGCAAGGGTCGAGAAAGCCGGCGGCTGGACCCTTTATCTGAAAGCACTGGTCGGGGTCCCCGGACGTTCGCTCCGGAATCATCCGTGTTACATCCTGGTGGACGAGGCACACGAATCATACTGGGACAAGCAGCTATGGGGTGCGCTCTTCAAGTCCTGCGGGCCCGGCGACGCGGCGAGGATCGTCCTGTTCACCCGCTACGGCACGACCGAAGGCTATGACCATCAGCCGGAGAAGGTCTTTCAAGACCCCAATGACCTTCCTTCCGCACCAGCAGATATCACTCCGGCCGGAGGCGATGGACCCAGAGTGGAAGCCGATTGGCTTGCTGCTTGAGGAGAGCGAAGCCAACGACATCCTCCCACAGTGTCTGCCCACCGTGATTCCAAATAGTGAGAAGCTCTTGATGGTCGCGAGCTGGTGGGGGAGGGATGGCCTGCATGCCCTCGCTAACCGGTCTTTCCCAAATAGATAGAAGCTCCAAAAACCGATCCAGAGCCGTCGCCCCCTCGACTGGAAAACCGCATGCGACGGGCTTTTCAGTGATGGTCTGCTGTTCTTCGAGCATATCAGGACCACCATCTTCTCCCGAGGCTTACCGCAACTGAAGGTGATGCAAAAGTCCGCTTACGCGACGGTTATCAAGCATGCCGTTGCTTGCGACGGAACGAGCCGGTCGAGCTTTCCCAGCGATTCGGATGAAGAGAGGGCGCTCGAGGATATCTGGAGACACGGATGGCTCCATGCAGAGCAGATGAAGGGAGGAGAGACAGAGGAGAGACATACTACATGTTCCCCACACAAATTCATCGGTGGTAACTTACTTCACTCCTGGCCGATGACTGTAAAGCTTGCTTAAGAGTATCGCCAGATCTTGCTGGGGCTGATCAAGGTGGCGTGGTTCTCCTACCTAGGTACTGCCAGTTCCTCTTCAAGCCAAACAATCCCCGGAAAGAACTCGTCTATCAGTCCCCCCTCGAGATGGCGGTCGACGCGATCCGCAGATTCCACCCCGACCAGCTCTCAGATATTCCTGATCTGCCGATTGAAGACCAGTATCAGCAGGAGTTCTACCGCTGCCTCTTCCCACTGCTCATCGAACGCCACATCACCGTCGCCCCGGAGTATCTGATCAAGACGGGGATCCGGAGCGGGCGGATCGATTTCCTGGTGCCTCAGAAGCAGTGGGGGGTGGAACTGCTTCGCAGCGGCGACCGGATCCAGCAGCATATGCAACGCTTCAAAACCAAGGGGCCGTACTTCCCCCTGCTGAGGGAGAAGCTGATCCAGGAATATATTGTTCTGAATTTCACCCGAACACCACCGCGGAAAAGCTATCCAGGTAAAACATCTCTGCAGTAATCCTTCATACTCAATACTCAGGGTTTGCATTGGTTTCCTTTCTATGGTTCTAGCATATCGCGGTCATCTGTATCACATTGTCTTCTCGGAAGATTTTCGAAGTGTCCGCGTCGTCGACGCCTCCGATCTGAGCGAAGTGATCGCCTTCGTTCTGGGCTAAGAACGCACTCTTTCTTTTTTGTTTTCTTCTTTCGCTAGAGCAACTTTATGTCTAGCATAGATTGAAGATATTGTTCTCTTGTGGGGGGAAGAGATGGAGCTTGCCCTAGGGGGTTGGTTTCTCTCCAGAAATAATGCATAATGCAGGCATACACACACTTGTTACTGGTTTCGCTGTAGATAGTTTATGAAGCACAACAGAACACATTGTTCTGATCCACCATGTTTTGATTTCCAATGCAGGTGGTTCTGGTGATTAGTATATATATATATACCATAAGAGGGCACTTCTCCAAAGCACGACACACCTACGAGCACAGGGGGGCCAACTTGATCACGGGGAGGGTGGAATGGTCGGTTGTTGAACAATGTATCTACTGTACTCAAACACTTAAGTTATACGCAAGTATCTGGTGTGATTTGTTAGGATAGATAGGTAGGTAGTACCCTTCTTTGTTTCGCATTGTACGGAGTATACGGAGGAGGTATGTACCTAGTACCCGTGACTGGTTCCCGCCTGGTAGACACCGCAACCGGGCCACTAAGCTAGAGTTTTGATGGGGGACACTACGAATGGGTGCGGTGCTGTGCTGCTGCAGAGCCGAGCAGAGCAGAGCAAAGCCCTTTCTGGACTGTCCGTGTGACCCGGCCTCAGCTCCAGGCTGACTTTCCAAGTTACCATACAGCCTAGGCTGGTAATTCATGGACTGTAACATTGAATGAATGAATGGTATTGATTCATCCTCCCCGCCCTCCCTCCCTCAACCCCAAACCAAAATCCGAGGACCGTTCTCTGCACTCACTCGGCTAAACTTGACCTGACACTCACTCACTCATCCCCTCACTACCTACTGGATACGAGTGACCCCAGTAAAAGAGAAACTAATCCCCAGGGAATAGATTTACCCCTTAATCTCAACTCGAGAACAAGAAAACCTCACCGCATCAGAGATATGCTGCCGTCCTCGCCCTGGGAAATCCCTCCAAGGTTCGGTCCCCCTCATGTAATAGCGACGCGAGTGGG
Source organism: Aspergillus aculeatus ATCC 16872 (assembly GCF_001890905.1). NCBI lineage: Eukaryota > Fungi > Ascomycota > Eurotiomycetes > Eurotiales > Aspergillaceae > Aspergillus > Aspergillus aculeatus. Next base: position 510,875 of record NW_017962992.1, read on the forward strand.
AAAAAAACAAACCCATCACATGACAGGAATGTCTGCAGCGCATCGGTATGGAAGAACGACCTAGACCGGTCCAGACCGTAGTGGGGTTGGGGGACTCCGTACAGTACCGGGAGTAAGAGCTGGGGGGCAGACAGACAGACAGATGCATTGATGCGGTGCAGTGCGCAGGCGGCCGACCGCAAGGCAAAAAGCCTTTTTTTTTTTCTCTTTTCCCTCTCTTTTTTGATTTTAACTTTTTGGTTTGGTTTGGTTTGGTTTCTGGTTCGGTCTTTTTTTTTTTTTTTTGTTTTTGTTTTTTTTGATTTTCTGGGGTTGACGGGAATGGAGCAGGGCGGCGTTCGCCGTGGCGCGGTGGGTGTGTAGCTTATCTGTTGATGGTTTGGGGTTGGGTGCAGAAATCAGGGATTCGATTTATCTGACCTACGGAAGACCACTACTTACTTACTAACCTGGATGATTTGTTTGGGTGTGGTTACAGTTGTTAAGTCATAGCATGTGAACAACATCTGGAGGCTCTCTCTTTCTGATCTTGATCCATACAATCTGAGGAGCAGTAACAGCAGCACTCACCCGTCAGCTACTATTGCTACTGTTGCTGCTGCTGCTGCTTTCCCTCTCCTGCCTCCCCCTCATCCCCATCCTCAACATAAACATGGTACTTATACCGACTCCCCGCATGATCCGCGCGTAACTCCCTCTGCCCGATGCCATACACCTTCTCGCGCATCGTCACCCCTTCCTCCGGGACGGAATCAGGATACAACCCGCGCCGCCGCAGCTCCGGCACCAACAACTCGACGACATCCTCAAACGTGCCCGGGGTCGTCACATACGCGACGTTGAACCCATCGAGATCGGCCTCGCGCACCCACCGCTCCATCTCATCGGCCACCTGACCGGGATCCCCCACGGCGACGGGGCCCAGCCCCCCGATCGCCGCCTTCTGCGCCACCACGCGCGGCGTCCACCGCGGCACCTCGGGGCTGGTCGTCGTGAACGCATCCAGCATGCTGCGCACCTTGTGCGCCTCCGTACTATCCGCCGCCGTGATGTCCTGATCGATCGGGATCTTGGAGATGTCCACCCCCGTCCACCCGCTGAACAGCACCAGCCCGCCCACCGTCGACGCGTACCGCTGCGCCTCGGCCAGCTTGGCCTGGGCTTCGCGCTCCGTCCGCCCGAGGATCGGCGTGAACGTCCCGAAGAACTTGAGACTGGCCGGGTCGCGCCCCTGCGCCGCGGCCTGCGCGCGGATGGCCGCGATCTTCGGGCGCAGCACGCTGGGCGCGTGCGCCGACACGAAGATCGCCTCCGCGTGCGTGGCCGCGAACTGCGAGCCCGCCGCTGAAGTGCCTGCTTGGAACAGGAAGGGCGTGCGTTGCGGGGACGGGTCCACGATGTGCCGCGTCGACAGCTGGAAGTATTTGCCCTGGTGGTGGATCGTGCGGACCTGGGCTGGGTCGATGTAGCTGTCTTCGGCCGGGTTGGGCGATAGTGCGGTCGGGGACCAGGAGGATTCCCAGAGTCTGTTTACCGGTTTTAGTTAGTCCGGGTTGAGAGGGTAGTCGGGGGTGTGTGGCCTACTTGTATAGCACGCGTAGGTACTCGTCGGCTTGGGCGTAGCGCTCGTCGTGCTCGATGGGAGTGTCGATGCCGATGGCTTTGAAGGCCGCTTTCTTCCACGAGGTCACGATGTTCCAGCCGATGCGCCCGTTGGTCAGGTGGTCGAGGGTGGAGAAGCGTTTCGCGAGGAGGAAGGGCGGCTCGAAGGAGGTGGAGGCCGTGATGCCGAAGGCGAGGTGCTTGGTCACCGCTGCCATGGCGGAGATGGGCTGTTAGGGCTGGTTAGCGTTCAGGGCATCTAATATATAAAGCAGAAGATCTGCATTGGGTGAGGAGAGGTGGGATGTCTCCTCTCAAACAGCCAGTGATCACTCGGTGTAGACGAAGCTGTTCAAGAGGCCGGGGCGGGGCTTCCTCGTCGTTGACATCTCGAGGAAACAGGGGATTCGAGAGGTTTGTCCCTCGGATGTTCAGATCTGAGAATGAAGATGGATGGGAAAGTGGAATAGTGCAAGGATTAGGGTAACTCATTCCTCTCGCATGCATGGCTAACCGACAAAACGAGAGGTTTAGGTCTCCTCGTGTCCGAGAGGAAAGCCAGGCTGGATCATCCGCCACCAAACAGCTGAAAAGAACGTACAATCGTGGGATCCGTCATCGGCCACTGCGCCGCCCGTCGGATACATTCATCCAGACTGCCCTCGTACGTATCATATCCCCCATACGTGTCCGCCAGGAACAAGGCCGTGATGCCCCCGCGCTCCAGCAACTGGGCCAGATCCGTCCAGTACTTTAGCGTGCGCTTCGTCCCCGACCGGTCCTTGGGGTTCTTCCACTGCCCCGGCGACAGGTGGCCGACGGTGGACATGTCGAACGCGTTGAGCAGGATCTGCTTTTTGGGTGCATCGTGGGTAGCGGCGGTGGATGACATGGTGGTTGGCCTTTGCTTTGCGTTCGCCTTTTGGTGTTCAATCGTGAAGGATGAACGGTTTGAGGTACAAGGTATACTCATATATAGCTGGATAGTGTCGATCGCGGCGACGAGCATACCCCTCACGCGCCATCAATCGATCGCATTGCGTGACATCGTCGAGGATGCTCTTCATGAGTTATTGATTTAGCACCGGTTCTCTCTCCGCACTGTAGCAGGAGGATGATTCAACGGAGTAGTTCCGAGATAATGCATGTTGGGAGATTAGCTGGTGTCGTGAGGAGATGGGGTTATGGCGTGCTGGGATTCTCTATCGGTCGAGAGGGATGCTGAGGCTATACGATGTGGATGCTAAAGCTGTATAGTCTAGTATCATTAAGAAACAAAAGTAAGCATGATTAGAAGTGTATTCACTTCCTATTTGATTGAATACAGTCTTGGTCTGTGCGTGCATGGTTAATGATTATATATAGTTGGAGTCCGCGCGGGCATGTGGATAGCTCATGCTGGACGAATGATGGACATGAGAAAAGAAAAGAAGAAAAAAATAAAAATAAAAATAAAAATAAAAACAAAGATAAAAAAAGGAAAGAAAGGAAAAGAAGAAAAAAGGGTTTGCATGAGCAACATATCATTGGAAATCCTATCTTCATGCAGATAGATGCCTCTGGATATTTCGCCCGATATGTAGTTCATAAAATGAACCTGCATTGATCACCTTCGCACTTCATCTTAGGCAGACAATAAACCAGCATTCCCATGGCATTAACACCCCAAATGCGCTGGATACTTCTCACGCCAAATTTATCGACTGCATTGATAACACTTGCACTCGTGTAAACCCTCGTATAGCTCGTACCAAACCCCGATATTGAAGATCTTTGACGGGCGAAACCGGAGAGGTGGGGGACTCGGATGACGTCGGTGGGGAATCCCCTCAATTCGCTTGCTCTCCTGCAACTCTCGCTGCTCGCTCCCTCCATTCCTCCTTTGATTCACAACTACAACCTCGACGATTTTACGTCTGCCTCAATCAGTGCGTCCTCCACCAACACCTCTTCTAATATGTTCACCAGACAGATTCTAACCCACTCTCTACGAAGGTCCATCTCATCGCTGACCAGATCCCCCACAACCACTTACCATCCTCTCCGTACATTCCACTGCTCCACCACCGCCATGTCGGGAGTCAACAAGGCCTGCTGCTCGTGAGCATCATATCTGTCCCGGTCTATCTGCATCAACTGACGAACCAGGATCCCCCCTGTCGTCGCCAAGGGCTACCAGCCCAAGGGTGAATACAAGACCATTGGCGGTTTGAAGACTTGTCCGTATCCCAGCTTTCAAGCTCATCTCCAGCCAGCCAGCCAGCCCAGCTAATCACCAGCAGATGTCACCGGTCCCGAATCCGCCTCCAAGGCCATCCTCGTCATCTACGGTCAGCACATCTTCCCCCTATCATCTCTCTCCACCACATCTAACCGGACACAGACATCTTCGGCTTCTTCGACCAAACCCTCCAAGGCGCCGACATCCTCGCCCACTCCAGCACCCAGAAATACCGGGTATTCATCCCGGATTTCTTCGAAGGCAGCCCCGCCCACATCACCTGGTTCCCTCCGCAGACCGACGACCACAAGCAGAAGCTGGGCCACTTCTTCCAGACCAAAGCCGCGCCGCCCAACAACCTTCCCAAGATCCCGGGGATCGTCTCCGACGCCAACAAACTCGCCTCTTCCGGGAGCTTCGAGTCCTGGTCGATTTTGGGGTACTGCTGGGGCGGCAAGATCGCGACGCTGGCGACGGGTCAGGAGAACTCGATCTTCAAGGCGGCGGTGCAGTGCCACCCGGCCATGCTGGATCCGGAGGACGCCAAGAAGGTGAGCGTGCCGATGGCGGTGTTGGCGTCCAAGGATGAGAAGCCCGAGGACGTGGAGCAGTTCGGCAATAATCTGGGGCAGCCCGGGTATGTGGAGACGTTCCCCACGCAGATTCACGGGTGGATGGCGGCGCGGTCGAACCTGGAGGACGAGGAGGTGAAGAAGGAGTATGAGCGCGGGTATAAGACGGCGCTGGGATTCTTGGAGAAGTATGCTTGATTTAGTTTGTGCTGCACTAGTTTGTACTGCACTAGTTTGATGTGTAATGTTCAAAAGTCAGTGTGATTGTTGAGCAATCGAAACACATTTACTGCTATCCTCATCTAATCGTATCACTACTCCAGTGTTCCCCCTCTTCCAAAAAGAGTAAATAGCTGCTCAGCTCAGCTTGGAAAGCAAGCGGCCACTTTCTGCCCACCCGTCCGAATCCCCACCCAGCCATCCAACCAACCACCACCCACATCCTATCTCACCGCCTTAATCCATTTCATCACGCAGCCTCAACTCCAGGCTGTTGTTCCCTTCCACTCCAATCCATTCTATCACCAACCACCAACCACCAACCACCAACCACCAACCACCAACCACCAACCAAAAAACCATCACAACTCACTCACACATCCCACCCGACCTCTATACCTACACAAGAAACAAGAGCGCAGACTGGACTAAGTCCACGTCGGTGCCACCGCACCGCACCACACATCCAACACAACACACACACACACACACACACACACACACTCCTTCCAGCCAAGGCAACCACACAAAATGCCCGACTCCCCACCACAACAACGACCACGCTCCCGCTCTCGCTCTCCACCCCGCCAGCCCAAGAAGTCCTCCACCGGCGGCTTCCGATGGAAGGAGAAGCGTCGTCCGGAGCGCGGGGACGACGACGACGCCCGAAGGTTGGATCGGGGGTATCGCGCGCGGTCGCCGCGGCGGGAGTACGATTCTCGGGATGATGCTCGAGGGGGTGGGGGTAGGGGTGGGTATGATTCCCGGGATCGACGGGACTACTCCGGTCGAGATGGACGGGATGCGAGAGACCGTGAGCGTGATCGTGATCGGGGGTATCGCGATCGCGAGAGGGATGACCGGTACCGCGACCGGAATCGCGACAGCTACGCACCCCGAGGTCGGGACGACCGCGACCGCGACCGCGACCGACCGGCCGAAAAACCCACCTCCACCGACGACCCCACCAAGAAGGAGAAGAAGGAGACGAAGAAGAAGAAACGGCCGGCGATCCCCTCCGAGCCCATGATCCTGGTGCATGTCAACGATCGGCTGGGCACGAAGGCCACGGTGCCCTGTCTGCCGTCGGATACGGTGGGGGATCTGAAGACGCTGGTGGCGGCGCAGATCGGGCGGGCGCCGCGCGAGATTCTGCTGAAGAGGCAGGGGGAGCGGCCGTTCAAGGATTTTATCAGTCTGGGGGACTATGGGATTACGAATGGGGTGCAGTTGGATTTGGAGATCGGGACGGGGGATTAGATCCCTTCCGGGGTGGGGGTGTTGTATCATCTCATGGTTATTCGGTGGTGGACAGATCAGCTAGAGAATAATCTGATGATGTGCTTCGGGGGTTAGTATCGCCTGCGTGTCCCCCCCGTTGCTGAGATCTTCTCCCAACTCCTCCTCCTGTAGCTGTAGCTGTAGCCGTAGCTGGGTCTCGCGCCACTCGCCCAACCACCCGCCGACGAACCCGATCACCTCGCCTTGGGCTTCCCGCACGCCCCTTGGAGGCACCACCCTCTTCCCCTCCCAGTACTCCTCCGCCCCAAACACCCCGTTCTGATCCCAGTGATGCACCCCGCCCTCCATCCCATCGTAGACCTCCTCCGCCGGCACACTGATGAGAATCATCGGCTCCTCCGCCGTAGAATCCCTCCCCGGCAGCCCCGTCGCGAAGGGGCTCGCCTCCTTCCAGGGATCGGCCAGGCCGCCGATGTGCGCGACCCGGGGATACGAGAACGCGAAGCCGCCGTACCGATTGATGCGGTCCGTGTCCGGCGGGCTGGTGATGCCGTAGGTGGCATTGCACATGTCGACCCAGAAGTCGGGGGTGAGGAGGCGCGAAACGAGCGGCGCGATGTGCGCCGGCACGGTCGAGCCCGGCATGAAGTAGCCCCATTCCGTGCAGACCTGGTAGTTCCAGCTGGTCGAGGCCGTGCGGGGGAGGCGGTTGTCGTCGTCCTCGCCTGCACCTGCCCCTTCACCACCATCTTCCTTCCCAGCGTCCGAAGGAGACGACGCAGAGGAAGAAGGGGGAGAGAAAACCCCCTCCCGCCGTACAAACCCCACCCAATTCACCACCCCCGTCGCCAACTCCTCCACCTCCTCCACCTTCCCATCTCCATCGCCAACCACCTCCCTCACCAACCCCCTCACCCTCGCCCCCACCTCCCCCTCCAACACCTCATCCAAAACAGCAGGCGCAGTGATATTCCCACAAAACCACCCAAACCCGCGCCCCCCAACGCTCGGCTCCCAATTCCGTTCCTGCCACAACCCCAACGGCTCCGCCAACCCGGCCACGAAATTCTCATCGGTGAGATTAGGCGCATTCCCGCCGAACACCTCCTTCAGCACGTCCGCACGGTCTTTTGATTCGGAGGAAGACTCGTTTGCGTTAGAGGAGGCGGATGCTGCCGCCTTCGGCAAGAGAAGCACCCGATCCACCCAGGCGATGAGCGCCTGCTGCGCCGCCACGCATTCCCTGGGCGCGTGCACGCGGATCGGCTCGTAGTACTCCCAGTAATCCTCGATGGCGGCGGTGACGCCGGAGCTGGAGATGGAGGCCCAGAAGAGGTCCGGGTAGGAGTGGCGGAGGAAGGCGACGAAGGCGCCGGCGTAGGAGCCGCCGTAGGCGATCCAGGGGGTCTTGGCCGGGGAGAGGTCGGTGATTCGGGGGATAATGGAGGAGGGGAGGTGGGTGGCCAGGTAGGCGTAGTCGGCGAGGGCTTGTTCGGTGGTTAGGTAGGTCAGGTCGCTGAGGGGGATGGTTTGGTCGTCATCTTGGAAGGTGGTGGTGGTATTGGTGGTGCTGGTGCTGGCAGGGTAACTCGTCCCGTAGTACCGGTGTTCGACGATTAGGGCCACCCCCTGGTAGATCCGCGCGAGTTCGTGGACGATCCCCTGCGATAGGAAGGGGAGGCGGTTCAGCGCGGAGGTCTCGCCCCCGGCGATTATGAAGACGGGGCCGCCGGGTTGGTAGTGGCTGGTGTCGAGGATGTAGCGGAGCGGGAAGGTGAGGTTCGTGGCTGGGTAGCGTGGGGAGGTGGGGAAGTGGTTGAGTGGGGTTGTTAGATTGTGGATTGGGAATTGACTTTGTTCACGGGCCGTTGGGGTGTATTCTTGGTTGTTGAGGTGGGAGTTTAGCCCGCCTAGGGCGAGGGTGGTGGTTGTGTAGTATAGGAGGAGGAAGAGGTTCATTGTTGTTGGTGGTGGTGGTGGTGGTTTGTGGTGGGAGGGGAGAAGATAGGAGGATGGGTTGCGTGCGGGGAAATGCGTTTACTTATACATGATTACTTAAACTGGTTATCAGGTGCTAGCAAGGTATGGTGCTAATCTCCTTGCTTGCTCCGATTGTCTCCGAGTGGGGACGGAGAGGGCTGGAATGTTACAGTTGTTGTTGCAGATACCCTCCATGTTCTCTTGGCTGTTACACGGCTATATTTATCTATAACCGCTTAGGAAGTTACACATTAACTTAATCCTAACTAGAGATGCTCATCGCCCTACAGCTCCACGCGAGGCCCCGTGAAGTTCTTCCGGCCATCCACCACCCACTGGATCAGCGAGATGATCAGGATGATCCCAAATGCAACCACGCAATAATCTACCCCAGTCAGCAGCTGCCAATACACTATGCATCAATCCAGCCAGGGAGCTTACTCATGTTGCTGCCCGTCACGGGCCGGTCCGGGGGAAACACGAACAACACTGTGGTCAGTGCGATATACGAGAGAGAGATCTGGCCCGTTAGCAGGGAACACACCCCCAGTAGCAACCCACTCACCATATCAATCACCCAGCCAATCTTGTTGGGGATCTTCCATTTGCGATCGGGGAGTGTCCGTCGTCCGCGCAGGCAGTTCACCGCGATCGGCATCGCGTACGAGAGATCCAGAAGCACGACTGACGCCGAGACGATGGCGTTGAAAGCCCTTCAATAGTCAGCGCCGCTCATTTGATCACACGGCACGGGAAAACATACGAGCTCGAGCCAAGGTAGATAAAGCCGAAGATAATCACCACGACGGTGGTGAGAATCAACGCGTTCAGTGGGAGTCCGAGGCGGGGATGCACCCGCGCGAAGAACTTGGACGCCGGCAGTCCGCCGTCTCTGCGAGTTCGTCAGTTGCGATCTTCACTCATGGGAGACAAGGCTGCCTACCGTGCAAAAGCAAAGATCATGCGACTGCTGGTCGTCATCACGCTCAGCGTTGCGAACAGCAGACAGATCAGGGGAAGCCTGCATCGGATCCGTTAGCAACACTCTCTGGTAGCAGTGGGCTGCACATACATGAGGAGGCAGATGGCACCGGCGCGGTTGTTGGTCGCGTGGATGAAGATCTGCAGCAGGGGCCCGGCGCTCGAGTTGACCACCTCGTCGATGTCGCCGGCCACGAACAGCAGCACGATGAGGAAGATCGCTCCGGTGAAGGTGCCAATGCCCACGCAGATGACCATGATTTTGGGGCCTTTGATGGACGGTTGCGGGATTTCTGGACGGTCAGTTGGCGCTTAGGAGCTACAGGAGGGCAATCTCACCTTCAATCATGTGGCAGACCGCATCCTGGATCGATTAGTGGTTGATTGACAGACAGTCGATGGGGAAACTCACAAACGCGGTCACTCCGAGTCCACCTTGCAGCAACTGCGTCTGTTAGCTACATCATCATCACAGATCGACGACTGCACTCACACCCAATAGCCAAGCCACACCATCCGGCCCTAGGAATGTTAGCGATGCTTGTAAACATCCAAGCCTCGGACTTACAGCCAGTCTGGTTGATGAAGTTGGTGAACACAAATCTGCAGCAGTTAGTAAGCTAGTCCCAGCGGCCGAGCATCACAGCTTACGAGGCAGAATTATAGTCCGGCGAGGCACAAGCCAGCACGGTAATCGACACCAGCACGAATCCACCAATCGACCAGGTGACTTATCTCATCAGTTCAAGCTCATCCACCCCCAAATAGCTCCCGGTAAACGTACAAGCACCACGGTAGATGATCGGAAGCACCGAGTTCATGAACCCGTTCACCACAAACGCCAGCACCGTGTAGGCAATGTACATGAGGAAGTACTGCCATCGTTGCCACGCGAAATCCTGGGATCGTCAGTCTGCAGCCCATTGCCCCACAGAGAAGAAATGAAAAGACGTACAGGGTAAACCGAGGAAACAATCCCAGCGATCAGCTGACAGGAAAGCAAGGCATTCGTAGCCACCAGCGCAACCTAAACTGTTAGCCTCGCATACACTCTCACATAATAAAGGAGCCTCACCCATCCAGCCACATTGACCCAGCCAGTCACCCAGGATAGAATCGGCACCCAATTCGGCCAGGAAACTGGTGATTCGATGAGAAACAGCGATACAAGCGGGTGACCAGCACCGAAGAATACATACTAGCTGCGCCGTCGTCAGTCAAACAGACACTATAAAGTTCCACGAAAAATAGGGAGGAATGAGAACGCACCAGCCACCCAATGATACTGTCCGCCCGCCGTGGGATACGCCGAGAGGAATTCTGCCAGCGAGATGGCGATGCACAGGTTACATGCTCCGGCGGTTACCAGACCTGGTCGTGTTGCCGTGAGCACAACTGCGTAGATCGACCCGACGGGCAATCCACCCCGGAAAGGAGCCAGGCAGCCAGACAATAACTTACCCCAGACAACACTCACACTGCCCCCAGACGGTAGACTGAGCGATAAACTGGCCGACAGAGCCGTCCACGACTACCCTCTATCATTAGTTCCTCCGTTCTTTCATGCGTGTTGGCTCTTCGGTGATAGCATCGGAAACATACATTCAGCACCGCAAACGCTAAACCCAGCATCGACCTATATCACCCTTCACAATTAGCATTACATTGGCTTTCGTGGTTAGACAATTAGCAAAACCAGGGGCTGACCGCACAGGGTAGAAAAGTTCCGATTCAGCTCGGCCTTATGCCCCATCTGGGCCAACTGGACGTCATCATCCTCATTCTCGAGATGCGGTTGCTTCTTCTCGTCCATCATTGCTGTTGTCATGATTTCGAATAAAGATTGTCAAGAATTGACATCAGCAGAACACCGATTGAAAATTTAGAAGTAGACGTAAGGCGGGTGGTGGGGGGGGGGGAGGAGACAAATAACTTAAATCGCCGAAGGGGGGGGAACTGGTACTTGGTTGGTATCGGCGATTGACACGGCATCAAATCTAAGGATGCATGCGGTATGTCCACCCAGGGTTGCGGGGGAAGCTTATTTTGCTTTGCGGGCCGGGATGAGATGACACAACGAGCCAGACGGTACGCTAAGGCCCATAACCGTTTCAAATTGGTTGGTGCATTCACTTATCTCCTTATATATGATTTCTCCCATGCATGGGGAGACAATGTACGCGGTAGTCATCAGGACGATAGCAGTAGTTAGCATCTTGAGCTGAGGCTAGCAAAGCCCGCGGCAGGCAGAATTCATCGCATGAGGGCTTATCGGGCCAATCAGCGGCTGGGATGTCGTGCCCCGCCTGGACATGCCCGATTGGGGGATCTTTTCGTCTCCGACGGTCTATCTTATGTAGGTGGTTATCTGGGGGTGGTTATTCTGGGGTGTCATCGGTGTTAAGATATATGATCACTAAGGCTGGATAAGATAACTACTGTAATAAAATAAACTAATTATCTGCTGCAGTCAGGGGGATATGTTGTTGCTCATGCAGCCCTAATCCCGGATTCTTGTCCCCGAGCTGTGGGTCGCTTGCCAGCTTCCCGGTTGAACCTGCGATAAGATAAGTGCAATAGCTTGGTGTCCAGTCTTTGCGAACTATCTCCGGTTCAAGGTATAATCCCGTACACGGCACCTCCCAGTATGGTGTCCAGAGTGTCTGTGAGCGCTAGAGATGTTTCAGACGGATGGGCAAAAGGATGTTGGATCCGATAGAGGGTTCTGATTCTGTAGTAGATGCCTCGAAAGGATTGGCATGGTTGCTGAGGCCTACTTGCACTCCGCAAAGCTAGTCCTTACAGGCTATCACGATCATGAGAGAAGCCTTCACTACAAGCATCTTTACTGCCTAAGTACATCCAAGTCTTTCACCACTCTCTCTCGTAGTGAGGATCAAGATCTACCCTAGCGAGTTCGAATCAGTCTTAGCCTCGGATTCGCTGAGTCCGCTACTGGCAGAAAGGGCTCAGCGCCACAGCCGGCCGCAGACTGGCTCGACCATGGAATGTATATGAGATTAGTTTTACCGACGACGACTGAACCACCAGTCGAGACTTCTAGGTCATAGCTTTAGCGGTCTTTATCCGTAGCCTCCCTCGCTACGAATTTCACGACTTGTAAAAATCTCCAAAATCGATTGAAATTCAACCAAAGTCTTCGATCGGAGTTTGAGGTGACGATATTACTTATTGCATGCTACGAGATTATTTTATCCAATTTTTGATGCGATTATCTATTTACTTTGGTGCTGGAACACCATTTGAAATTTATTACAAGTTGTGAAATTCGTGGCGAGGGAGGGTACATACCATAGTATGCTACAATGCCTGAGTAGACTGAATGATGATCAGGAATTTCATCTTCAGTCAAGTAGTTGGGGGAAGAAGGAGTTTATTGACAAAGGCGAGAGAAACCATCCATTAATTCTGTTTGAGATGAAGCATGTTCAGTAAAAGCGTGCACCACACACTCCACGCGGTTAGAGCACCTACCCCCTAAGGAATTGACGCCTCTCGAGAAATAGAAATGCTCAATTCCTGTTTCCGGCATTGGGTGTGTGTATGAGCTGGGAACGCATCAGCGAACGGTATACCCACGAAGCAGATCCCCAAAGTACCAGGATAGAGGCACCTCCTCGATGGGGGCGAGGTGATAGTATATCCAGCCATCATTCTCATCGTTCTGGTAGTACCCGAGACGCCTAACGAACTTGTCATGGTAGGCGTCGGCCTGCTCCTCGGGCCAATCCACCGTGGTTTCGGCGCAGGCGCACTGGAAGCGCAGCCGGTAGTGGCCCGGGGCCAGCGGCGGCGCGGTGGGCGGGAGGTCCTCTGGCCTCCAGAATTGGACAAGATGATGGTCGTCCAAAAAGAAGTAGACTTTCTTTTGCCCTGCTGCGAATCTGTAGAGTTCTATTTTGGTCACGGAGGCTGGTCTGGGCTCTCCATGGGTGTGCTCTCCTTCGCCGAAGAGATGGACTTTGATTGGGTCGGGCTGTGGTTTAGCCTGGTCAACGAGGCCTTCGGTGGTGGGAGACATCTTTGCGAGTCGGAGAGTTGATTCGTGAAGTGGGGAAAAGATGCTGGTGTTGGGGTCTGGGTCTGGGATATGGGTCATTATGAGGGGCAGACATGCTGAAAAAGGCACGGATATTTATCATTCCAGAGGAAGGAGCTGCAAAGACAGCTGTATCATGATCCGCGAACTTAACCGTAAGGCTCGATACGATTCTTTTCATTATACTGATTACTTCCAGTAAGTTCATGATTATTTTGTCGGGCACAAAGAGACAAAGAGGCAAGAGGAGGATGGAGCCAGGACAGGATCGCAGAGAATGAGACAATGGTATCTTACTCCAGGTCAAGAAACCAAGGAATATGATTGACCGTGAACCTGACTTCAGAAAAACGATGCCAGTGAGTGCTCAAGACAAAGGCATCGGGTATCCTTCACTTGTTGCTTATGGAGAAAGAGGAGAGAGGGAGAAGAGCGTCTCCCCACTCGACCAAAAGGAATGTCTGACACTATCTCGCGGATGGCCCTTCTGGAGAGAAAGGCTTGCCAATGCCTGGGGACCAGAGCATACAAGCTTCCATCTTTCCTGCTCTTCCTTCGTCATCGCGCCTCTTGAGAGCTCGTATCCGCCACAGAAAGATATACCGGCCATTCTGCAAGAACGAATTCCCTTAGTGTATGTCCGCTAGGTCCGCTAGATAGGGCTTGGTGCCACAGCCGGGTGGTACGGTACACACATCAAACTTTAGTTCTACCTCCCAAAAGATAATACCAAAGCAAGATGATCAGTTGCTTTTTGGTGAATAGCTTTCACAGCTGTACATCTAGTAATGTCTGGTATACTGCAACACCTGATTGTGATCAGTGAGGGTCGACCTCTTGGCAATGAGTAAAGTACAGGGCGGAGCAGTCCAACCCACTCGGTGGCCGACATAAGAGCTTGGAAGGTATAGAGAAAGTAATCGCTATTGCTATGGGGTAAGGTCTACGATTCGCGGTACTGGAGGCTCTTTCTTACTCCGGGGGAGCCTATAAATCAATCTACAAACTGATACCACCGCAAGTCCCGGCGAGAGTCCCGTGTGGATTGAATAGAGTCTGATAAGAATCGCTATGAAATGCTATATACCCTTTACCCGCCTTCATCTCTGATGACTCAGTTGCAGTGCTACAGTAGTATGCGAAAACTGTATATTGCCATTAGTAGCTTGCAAATGTAAACTGAAACCTCTAAGATACTGACTGTCGGACTTGGCATGGCATTTTTGATAAAGAAGTGACTGAATTGGAAAGGTAAAGTTTATTCGGAAAGACGAGAGAAATCGTCCGATTAAATTTCCTAAGAAGACCCAAACAGTCAAGCAGAAGCACATATTGGTCAGTGGCGGGGCAGCGGGGTGGCCCAAGAGCTGGGAGCCTTTAACTCGCAATTTCTGAAGAGGCGAGCGCTTAAGGTTCTCGGGCCCCCAGACCTGCACAAGGTGGTGGTCGTCTGTGAAGAAACATGTCTCCTCTTGCTCCCCGGCGAACCTAAGGATCTCCTCAACGGTCGGGTCCTCTATGGGCGGACCGTGAGTGTGTTCCCCTTCACCAAAGAGGTAGATTTCTGCCGGAGTGGATTGCGACAGCTGCTGCTGCTGCTACTACTGCTACTGCTGCTTCTCTGTATAGTCAATCGCTTTCTCAGTGTTGTTAGACATTTCCACAGGGTTACAGAGTTTGTTTAAGACAGGCGTTGGGGTTTTAGTATGAGAATTGGTCCTACACTTTGTGCGTGACTTGGTTGACGAAAATAAGCTTGATTGGTAGGACACTGTTTATATACTTTATCAGGGAGGGCCTGAGAGGGCAGCTTGACTCAGTCATGGTTGCTTTCTTTCAGTAAGAGTCTTCGTCATACATCAATAACAGTCGGCTTCCTAATAAATGCCTCCGTCAGAGACAAACAGACAAAAGGTCTCGGTATGAAGCCAAGGCAAAGATTTGCAGGGCGAGGTCTTTGACTTTCCTCCGCCATCTCAGACATAATTATGGACCTGTGCTGTGAACAAAGTAGAACAACAAGACCACTAAGTACCATCTAGACAAGGATATTGTTTATTCTTCTAGTACTTAATAGATATCTCCGTCAGAGACAGACAAACCAAAGCTTAGAGTATGGAGCTAAGTCAAACCTCTGCCGTGAGTAGAAGTAAAACAATGATGGCATTGAGTATAATTGTGGACAAGGACATTGTTTACGCACTCTTTCGGCACTAACTGCTTATGACGTCAGTGCTATGTTGACGTCTGGAGACCTGAGGCACCAAGGTTTCCTTTTTTCCCTCCCTCTCCCCCTCCCATCACCACCGAGGCACTGTTTCTTGCATCCTTCCACCATTCTACCTGCTCTCATCTGCGATTGCAGACTTCCTCGTTGATCCAACAATGAGACATCCCAAATCTCAGCATCTGGTGCATCATGTTCCACCATCTCAACCTTTCTTCAGCTGGAGGGGGGCGGGTCCCGGCGGGATCCCCCCTTTCGTTCCATTCTCTCATCATGCTTAGCATGCTTGGTCTTGCAAAATCAATTCTTCATCATCCTTCGTACCGCACATGCAGAAGGGAAATGCCGTCTAGTTCAGGTCCCAGTCCGGGGCCCCGCACCCCAATTCGGCATAGTAGCCTCAGTCCGGCGCTAAACAACCGGTTTGTGTCGGGCAATTGTCGCCTGCTGTAGAAAAATGGGAAAAACCCCGGCGGCACAAGGCCTCGGTTAGCCCTAGTCCGCGATATCTTCACGATGCTGCCTGCCACCATGCGGGGTACCTGCGACTCGCCTCCAATAACCCCGTCGGGATGAAGTTGTCATTCTGCAGCGTCGCATGATCCGCTGCCAACAATTGGGCATCAGAGGTGGAACAAAATGTTCCGTCCAAATGGCTGGAATTGAGTGTTCCTGCCACCGTGACGCATTGGGATGTTGATGGCCGGGAATCTGCAAGGGACGGGCGTGGTATAAAATCCTTTCCTGTTCCTGGGTTCCTTTCAGGGGCCGCTCAAGCATCTCTCACAGTCTCTCTCCACATACAGTCCTCCAAGATGCCTTCACGACGAACCCTCCTCGGGCTGGCGGCCACGGGCACCCTGGTCAGCGCCGGACCCTGCGACATCTATGCCTCTGGCGGGGCGCCCTGTATCGCTGCGCACAGCACCACTCGTGCCTTGTACAGTGCCTATTCCGGCCCCCTTTACCAAGTCATCCGTGGCTCGGACAGTGCCACCACCGACATCAAGCCCCTCACCGCCGGTGGGGTTGCCAATGCTGCCGCCCAGGACACCTTCTGCTCTGGCACGACCTGCCTGATCTCGATCATCTACGACCAGTCCGGCAGTGGGAACGACCTCACCCAGGCTCCTCCGGGCGGCTTCGATGGACCCGAGTCCAACGGCTACGACAACCTGGCCAGCGCGATCGGCGCCCCCGTCACGTTGAACGGACAGAAGGCGTACGGTGTCTTCGTCTCGCCCGGCACCGGCTACCGCAACAACGACGCCAACGGCACTGCCACCGGCGATGAGGCCGAGGGCATGTACGCCGTCCTAGACGGCACGCACTACAACGATGCCTGCTGCTTCGACTACGGCAACGCCGAGGTCAGCAGCACCGACACGGGCAACGGTCACATGGAAGCCATCTACTATGGCACCAGCACGGCCTGGGGTTATGGGTCGGGCAGTGGCCCGTGGGTCATGGCCGATCTCGAGAACAACCTGTTCTCCGGGCAGGCCGAGGGGCTCAACTCGGCGGACCCGTCGATCTCCTACCGGTTCGTGACGGCGGCCGTCAAGGGCGAGCCCAACCAGTGGGCGATCCGCGGGGGCAACGCGGCCTCGGGCTCGCTGACGAGCTACTACAGCGGCGCGCGGCCCACGGTGAGTGGCTACAACCCGATGAGCAAGGAGGGGGCGATCATCCTGGGAATCGGCGGCGACAACAGCAACGGCGCGCAGGGCACCTTCTACGAGGGGGTGATGACCTCGGGCTACCCGTCGGACGCGACGGAGAACTCGGTGCAGGCCAACATCGTGGCGGCCAAGTACGCGACCACCTCGCTGACCAGCGGGTCGGCGCTGACGGCGGGCTCCTCGATTTCGCTGCGCGTCACGACCACCGGGTACACGACCCGCTACCTCGCCCACAACACCACCAACGTCATCACCTCGGTCGTCTCCTCGTCCAGCTCCTCCACCCTGCAGAAGCAGGCCAGCTGGACCGTCGTCACGGGACTGGCCAACTCCGGCTGCTTCTCCTTCGAGTCCGTCGACACCCCCGGCAGCTACATCCGCCACTACAACTTCGAGCTGCTGCTCGCCGCCAGCGACGGCACCAAGCAGTTCAACGAGGACGCGACCTTCTGCCCGGAGTCCGGCCTCAGCGGCTCCGGCACCTCCATCCGGTCCTGGAACTACCCCACCCGCTGGTTCCGCCACTACAGCAACGTGGGCTACATTGCCAGCAACGGCGGCGTGCACACCTTCGACTCTCAGACTTCTTTCAATGCGGATGTGACCTGGTCGATCAGCTCGGGCTTTGCGTCCGCGTAGATTGAGGTCTAGGCATTTGGGATGACTGGTGGGAGATGTTTGATGATTATGCTTGATGCGAATGTGGAAGACCTTTCGAGGTGGACCCTTGTAAATATGTTGTTGTCGTCAATACCAGTCCAACTCCAGGATGATTTGGAATTGACCCACGCTCTTTTGAGTTTTTGACTTAGATTCTCGTAGTATCCGACTGACTATCCCAAGAAGGTTGCCCTAGCGTTACGGGTGGTGCATAAAATATCTATGTAGTAGACCCTGTCGCGAGCATTGATGTCTCACAATACGCACAATCTGTGCAGAAAATGACAGAAAGGCTTGATAGGACATGTAGACGTCGGCATTGGATATAGGCAACCGGCCATCGAGCGACCCAACTACACAACCCCATTATCGGTGCATCGAAGATGGTCAGGGGCTATGATGTCATTGTGCATGGCTTCCATGCCAAGTTTTCATTCAAAGGTCAGTCGTCGACCTAGTGCTGGAGAGACACAATCGTACCGCAAATCCACGGTGCTTACTGTAGCTTAGTTGATGGATCGACCGGGTCTTTGGATTGATGGTCCAGGATGGAGGAAGTGGGATGTGTGGACGAAGCAGAGAGACTAATGTGTTGGCCGCTCTTATGGCTAGCTTCTGCCGGCAGGATCAAGATCGGCTGACCGCCTGCGTGTCTCTCTCCACCATCTCCCTTCGTTGTCAACATCACTCGTTGTCGAAATGTATCTGGATTCGAATCTACCATCGAACAAGTCAATTATCTCAATCTGAGAAGCATGAACTTCTAGGAGCCTTTCAAGTGGCGGAGGCTTTACGCCATCCTAAAGCATGTAACATCCTGATAAGCATCATCGCGAAATTGCGACAGACAACAGGTGAGGGAACACATGGCACGCCATCACGACCATGATAGCCACCGAATTCTGTGACTACTACGAGCGATCGGTGCTCTAAGGTTCACCAGGTTGCCCGCGAAGGCTGAGTGTCGACTCTGATTTCAGGATCCCGCCTCGTCTGGCCAGGATGCTAGCTTTGGGGCCGCCCCCAACAATGCAACACCAGAAGCCGTCCCGATTTGCCCCCGGGCGCACCTCTGAGTCCCAGCGACCTTGCGCCTCGATATGTGTGGTCCGTCGAATGTTGTGTCTGGTAGCGAGGATCCTGTTGCGTGAACTTACGCAGGAACAGCGAGCCGGCTGCCGCGTGCCCTGCCTTTCGCCCCCATGCGACGCAGGAACCGAACTCAGCTCAGGGGAACTTCTTCGGAATGAGAGCTCTTCTCTTTCTTCTTTCTTCTTGCAAACTCTGCCAGTTGCGTGGTCTTCATGCCTGTATGGGCTGTCAGTCTTTCATTCACTCACTACATTGACATTCATTGAAACCCATTCTCGCAGGTCACTCATTTCCTTGCGGGAGCCAGTCATCCTTTGCCCGCAGTCTGTCGTTACCACAACTACCCCACAGATAATCACAATGGGAAGCAAGCTTGCACACACCCTTTTCACCCTCGCGAGCGTGGGGGTCCTCGCCTCCGCCCAGCTCGCCGTAGACACCACGCCCGTGACGGCCGCCGCCTCCGTCGAGACCGTCTCCATGATCGACGCATCAGGGCTGCCCATCACGACCGTCTCCGACGCCGGCGACAACGCCTGGTACATCCCTCTAACGGGGCCCGCCAGCGCCGCGACCGCCGCGTGGGGCGCAAACGTGCACATGCACAGCGACGCCGCCGCGCTGCTCCCCATCACCTTCGGCACAGCACCAGCACCCACCAGCACACCCACCGTCCACACAACCCGAACCCTCTCCCAGGAAACCAGCGCCTTACCCACGGCAACTGTCTCCCCAATAGGCACGCCCTCCGGCGACGAATCCACGACCTCCACCCTCGAAATCCCTCTGAACCCCGAAGCAAACGCCCTCCTCCTGGGCGCCGACACAGCCCTCACCATCTTCAGTACCGTCATCGCGACCGCCGAGAACCCGACGAACATCAGCACCACGAACCTGACCACCCTCCCCGTCGGCATGAACCTAGGCTTCGGGTCCCACTGGCCCGGGGCCCTGGTTTTCGGCGGCAACTACGACGCGAACCGCATCTGGAACGAATCGCACTGGCAGACCACCCCGGAAACCAGCGCGGGGAATGGCAGCTTCGCCCAAACCGGCACGCAGCTCCTCGCCAGCGGCGTCCAGCTGAAACTCTACCCCACGCCCAACCTTACGGGCGACACAAACACAACCTACTACCCCTTCGACACCTCCTCCAACCCAACAACCACCTCCACAACCCTCCCCGCGACCCTCAACTTCACCGCTGAGACCCTGACCGTCCCCGACGCGAGCTTCTGCGATCGCAACTTCACGGTGGTCTTCAACCCAGCCAGCGCGACGTACCCGCTCTTCGGGATCCCCATCTGGGCGGATCTGGTCCCTGCGGGGTCGCGGTGCGTGGTGGGGAGTGGTGGGGACGAGATCATCCTGGGGAGGCCGTTCTTCCAGGCGGCGTATGTGTACGTCACGGACGTGGGGGATTTGTATTTTAGTTCGATTCGGCGGGATGGTTCGGTTGGGGTGGCGCCGAGGGAGTTTGATCTGCATGCTGTGTTGGGGACCGGGGGGGGCGGTGGGGATGTTTATGCTAACGCGACGGCGGAGGAGGCGGGGGCGAAGGCGAGTGCGGTTTCGGGGGCGGGGAGGGTTGCTCCTATTATGAGTAGCAGTGCTTGGGGGGGGGTGGTGCTTGTTGTTGGGGTGGTGGTGGTGGGGTGGGCTGTTTAATTGGGGGGTTGTTGGGGGTGGATTTCAATTTGTTTTTGTTGGATATAAGATGTATCATATACTATATATACCCGTTCTTAAGATTCTATGGTTGATTTCCTGCCCGAGTACAGTACGAGTACGAGTTTAATCGAAAGAAACCTTGATTCCATGATCAATATCCGCAGGGCAGGTTGCGAGACCTAGACCCAACCCCTGTGTTGTATGTAGCTATCTGGCAAAGAAACAGAAACAGAAACAGACCAGCTGCATCCATCCGTCCATCCCAGCCAGTGCATTCCGGTTCATCCCCAAATATCCAAACCCGCTAATCCAATCGACCAAAGAAATCCATCCCAGAACGCCGTCCATAATCATGATACCATGCAAAGGGACTCAATCCCACTTCATTGCCGCCCTACACCCATACCGCAGCAAGCCGCGTTAGGGCCGATCCGCACCACTTATGCATCGCACAGCACGCATCCCACCCCATCACTGGAGATCATACACGACCAGCGCGCGCTCGATGTCCTGGAGGGTCTCCTTGTCGCCGTAGGCGTCCATCAGGGCGCGGTTCTTGCGGAGGCGCTCTTCTTCTTGTTGTTGGTAGAGGTGTTGGTTTTGGAGGGCTTTGGTGGTGGTGGTGGTGGTGGTGGCGGGGGCGGGGGCGGTGTAATGGTTGTAGGCGCCGAAGCCTGTTCTTGTGGTTAGTTCGGGTTGGGATGGAGAGTGACGGGGTAGGATAAGTGGTGGGCAGAACGCAACGTACCAAGAGCGATGGCCGCCATCAGGGGCAGATACCAGCGGCTGGGTTTCTTGAGGGAGGCCGGGTTGATGTGGGGGTGGCTTTTGAAGAAAGGGCGGGGGTGTGGGGGGGAGAGGTTCATCATCTTGCTTCGTTGAGTTATTTATGGATTGAAAGAGTTGTTAGGGTGGTAGTTGAGTAGAGGAATGTAATTGAATGAATTGTGCTTGGATGATGGGATTGTTGCAAGTATGGTCGACCCAGATCCAAAGACCAGTTGGTTGTATTTATAAAGTCAACTCAAGGGAGGACTGGAATGCATCACTCCCACGTATTGGTGGCCTGATCGGGGGTAGTCGATCCGTCATACGATGCCAGGCCCGCCCGCCCCCCGTCGATCCCGCTTTCTGGGGTATACTACTCATATATACGAGTATAAGTAAGAGCAACATCATTGGCTGAGTTGGTGCGGAGTGGAGCCGATGATGAAGGATCGGATGCACCCATCATCTCACTCCACCGTCGAAATCCTTTTTCCGGGTGTGCTGATTGTGTTGTGCTCACTGTGCTCACTGCCTTGGGTGCTTGCCGGGGGGGGATTCGGGAGGAAATATCGGGTGATCGATCCTACGGAGTACGGAGTAGTATGGTCTGTGCGCTCTTCACTCGGTGTGGACTCTGTCTTCTCTTCCTACTATGCGTTATTGTTTAGGAAGGAAATGCTAAATCCATTTTCCGGAAGAAATACTGTAGTGATCCTCCGAGATGGAAGAGCGGGGGGTGGGCGTGAGGGTTGCCAAATAGGGAGTTGGTGCCTTCTTAGGATCAGTCGTCAGTCAGGACTGGACTCAGGCAGCTGCATCACACTCTCACTGTATACGATACACCTATCGCTTTCTCAGCGCGTACAGCGACAGAGCCTGTGCCATTGTTAACTGCTAGCTACCGTCACAATGTCCCACAACTTCATCCTATCGAGAAGTTACAATCTGCTACCAGGAGCATCTCCAGCAAAGGTGACTGACAGTACTAATGCTTCAAGCGTCTACCTATATACATGGGACCAGAAGGTTAGTTACTCCAACGGCACCGTATCCACAAAACACGTCTTCAACGTTTCCTCCCCATACCTCCCCCCGAGCACCTCAACCTCATCCACCACCGCCCTGATCCTCGCGACCTCCTCCACCTCCAACCTCACCCCCAACGCGCCCACATTCTCCACCAACGCCTCCGGCCTTGTGGTTCCCGGAATCGGAAAGATATCCTCCCCCTGCGCCAACAACCACGCCAACACCAGCTGCCCAACCGTGCACCCTTTTTCGTCAGCAAACCCCCTCAAGCGCTCCACCAACGCCAGATTCCTCCCAAAGTTCTCCTCACTATACCGCGGCATGATCAACCGTATATCCCCCGCGGGGAAGTCCGCCCGCGACCGGACCCGCCCCGTCAGGATCCCGCGCGAGAGCGGCGAGTACGCCACAACGGCGACGCCCAGCTCGCGCGCCGTGCGCAGCAAGTCCGTCTGCGGGGACTCGATCTCCAGCGAGAAGGGCGAGTACTCGACCTGCACGGCGGCGATGGGGTGGACGCGGTGGGCGCGGCGCAGCGTCGCCGCGCTGACCTCGCTCAGCCCGAGGTATCGGATCTTGCCGGTCGATCGCAGATCGGCCATCGCTTGGACGGTCTCCTCGATGGGGACGGTGGGGTCGAGGCGGTGCGCGTAGAGTAGGTCGATGGTCGGGACGCCCAGGCGTTGGAGGCTGCGCTCGCAGGAGAAGAGGCATCGGCTGCGCGAGCTGTCGATGATCATTTTGCCGTCAACGAACTCGGCGCCGAATTTCGTGGCTAGGAACAGGTGCGGGCGTTTGCTGGGGTTGGCGCGGAGCCAGGTGCCCAGCAGGGTTTCGCTGTCGCCGTAGAGGGCCGCTGTTTTTGTGTTCCCATGTTAGTATGGGGATTGTGGGGAGGGCCACTTGGGGCTGCTATGGAGAAGAGGGGGGGGCAGTGGAAGTACCGGAGTCCCAGAATGTCTCGCCTAGTTCGTACGCTTTGTCGAGTAGGGCGAGGCGCTCGGAGTCGGGCTTGGGGGGCCCGTAGAAGGCACTCAGGCCCATCGTGCCGAAGCCCAGGCGGGGCACGGAGGGGCCGTCTTTGCCCAGGGGCCGGGTTTCGAGGTGCGCTGACATTTTGCTATTCTTTATGGTGGAGTTGAATCGGCGTTCTGCCATCTCATTGGGATGAACGGTGCTAGATATACTGTTCTTCGGCACAACCAAGTATACTTCGGCCGGATATACCGGATTTTACGGATTTGCCGCTGTCATCATCGACTGGCCGTGCGGGAAGAGGTCGAAAGTGGGTCTAGATACATGTATCTGGAATCTCTGATTGGAAGGTTGTGAGCTTTATGCACCCGGCATACGGGTTTATGCTCGGTCTACGAGGTAAGGGTGTGGTGGTCGGAGTTAATCGGTTGCGTAGGTGGTCTGCGGGGGCTCAACCTGAGAACGTCGAGTCATGTCTTTCCCCCGTAATGCATTTGTTATACACCGAACCAGGACATAGAGGGGATTGTCTTGGGCGAGTAAGAAGCTGATAAGGAGATTTGAGGAGGATAATGCTTGGATTATGACTACGCCAGGCTATCTGCGGAACTAGCTAAGAACCACCCAGGTGGGCGGAGAGCAAGCAGTCTATTCACTAAGGCCAGAGGGCCGCCGTCAAGACTTACAATGGGCAATGCTTGCTAGATATCTATGCTAGTAGATAGACTCGGCTGGCTTTCTATACTGAAAGCAAACCTCCAACTCTCAGTGGTCAGTGCCTGTCTAGACGGTACGCAATACAAAGGTAAACACCATCTTTGTAAGACCGCAATCTCTTTCGGCTATTGTCTGCCATTGCATTCACAAAGCGGATAGCCGGCGATCATCATGAACAATCGACGTAGGCCTCATCAACCCTCAGATCAAAGGTCCCTGGCAATGGATATAAATAGGTAATATCCACACCCAGCCGAGCAGACCAATGACTGATCCCAATACCAACCCCACGAAGAAACAACAATCGGGTAACCACTCGATTGACTAACATTCAAGGTATACCGATAACCCAGATTCAGACCCACTGATTTTGTGTGTCCAGACCGCCACCATGTCAATGTCCCGGTCACAGTCCCATGTCCCCGACCAGCCACGCCCCTTTCTCCAACGCGTCACGGACATCGGGCGGCTCCCGTACGGGGGCCTGCCGGGCCGCTGCGTGTACGGGCCCGACGATCCGCCGGCCCACTTCGACGCGACCCTGACCAACCACTTCGTGCGCCAACACCTGGAGGCCAGCCTCAGCTGGGACGGGCACCACCTGCTGCAGCTGCTGGAGCAGAACGATGTGGAGAACATGCGGGTGATGGACGGCTACCGGCCGCTCGTCCTCGAGCTGGACCAGTACCTCGCGCGCTTCTGGTGCCGCGCCGACAACGGGTTCTACTACTTCGTCTGCACCAAGCTCCAGGGGCTGGAGTACTGCAGCCGCTTCGTCAAGTGGGTCAACGTCAAGAGCACGCTGCATCCGGTGGTCGAGGCCACCACGGGGCCGGGCTTGCAGCCGCTGAGCCAGGAGCTGGACGACCAGTTCAACAGCGTGCGTGACCAGCTGCTGCACCAGATTGTGCAGCTGCAGCGGACGATGGAAACACGTCCGTCACCGCAAGCCCTGCACGAGCTGCAGCTGCAGAAGGAGCAGTATGTCGAATCGGTGGTGCTCGAACAGAAGCATCGGGTGCGGGCTTCACAACAGCAGCAGGTACAGCATCAGCAGGTACAGCAACAGCACCCGCAGAAAGAGCAGCCACACAAACGGCAGCCAAAGCAGCAGATGCAGGGGTTTCACAAGTTCCGGCTGGTTCAGCAACAGCAGCCACAGCAGAGGCAGCCGATGCAGCCGATGCAGGAGTTTCACCAGTACCCGCTGGTTCAGCAGGAGCTGCAGCGGTACCACCAGCAGCAGTGAAAGCAGGCGCTGGAGCGGTCATCACGGCAGCGGGAGCAGAAGAAGGAGCAGGGGAAAGGTAACTTAGAGGATCTGACCTAGTCCCATGATAATGGGTTAAGGTACGCACCTGCCCTTGCCCCCTCCGACTGAGCCTTCGGTGTCGTGCACCAAATACAGTACCTGCTGTTCACAAAATGTCAGGTAAGGCCTCCCCCGTTCCCTACAGGTATAACTAAACCACACCAGCAATTAATTTCACCCTCCTTTCGAGGTTCATTCATACTTAATCAATCTCCATACACAGTAAACCCTAAACTCTCAGCAATCCCTCCCTCCACTGTCCCAAAATCCCAGAAAAAAGAACCCCAGAGCAACCATGCCCCTTACCCCCTCCCCATCTCATCCCATACCGCAACCCTAATCGCATCCCCCCCCTCCCCATCACCTCTTTCAAATCCACAACATCCACCAACCTCCCCAATACCCTCTCCAACGCAAAACCCCCCACCTCCCCTTCCTGATCCATCACCCCCGCCCTTACCACAACAACATGCAAATCCATATCCGCCCCTGCTCATCTACGTCCGGATTTGCCTCACCACGGGTACCACCCTGTGACGCAACGGCACCAGCCCCACCTTATCCTGCACATCCCCCGAAAACCGATCCATCGCCGCATGCGCATTTATGAACGCCATCCCCGGAAACACATCCGTCCCGCGGCCGAGTCTCTCCAGTTGCTCCCTCGCCCAGCACCGGCACTCCCCCTTAAACCCCAAGTTCATAGACTGAAAGAGCACCATTTGCATCACCATGCCTACCTTGGGGTGTCGGAACCGCGCACACTCTTCTGTTGTGTGTTCTTCGTCCCAGAGACCCAGGTGGATACGGAAGTTGCGATGGATTAGTTGGAATATATGCTGGTCGTGGTCTGCTGTATCCCTGAGGTGGAAGCGGCGGCTAAGGCGAGGTAGTATTTTCTGAGTGTCATGATCGGGTGGCAAAGGCACTCGTTCCAATAACACTTAAAGATCAGGCACAGCCTCCATCAGCTGCAAGAGCAAGAAGCGATACATACCTTCGGTCGTTCTTTCAAGCTGCTCACCACGCGCATTTAAGAAGAATGAAACATTCACAGTTCTGTCATCCTTGGCCGCATGGGCTTGTTGGGTTGCAAATTTCATGATTGTTCACTTGCCGCTTCCTGCTTCGCCTTTGACCCAGAGAAAGCCATGATGATCGACGTTCTTGGCTGTGTCAAACCAATCCAAATATTCTTGTTTCTCCAAGAGCCATCGGCATGTCTTAGCATGGGCAGCTTTGATTGTCGCCTGTCGACTCTCTATTTGTTCGAATCGCACTGCATCCATGACACACCTGCGATGGTCGACGCCGCCGGATATTTGCTTTCTTGTTGATTCCCGAGCTATCCTAGGCCCTGTGGCGTTGATAACCGCCAACAGCTCTTTGGCATAAGCAGCAGCCGTGGCGGCTGCGTATCCCTGTCATTGCTTGTTATGCGAATCAGCAGAGTCTGAGATTCCTCGAATCTTTAGGCAAGGGAAGTTATTCATCAGGACGGCGGCTTCCTTCTCAAAGCACAATATATCGAACTTCGCAGCAGTCGGTCACGGGTGCCTGCATGCTTGATCACCTGGTTTTCGGAAGCGATCAAGCCGTAATGGACAGCTGGCTGGGTGTCCTTGCATGCTGAACGCAAGATCAATTTCTTTGCATCACAATTAGCGCATGTGCGCTGGGATGGATCATGTTCGTAGTTCGCATGGAACAGCCTGTCAGGCTCGTTGTCGGGACGAGTGAATTCTCGTACCATCGGAGGGCGGTTGGCTAGCATTTGAGCCACGAGTGCTGCAATCAGATTCCCGCTGCAATAGTGGTCGGCTCGGAGCTTTGTGACTGCGGCCAGGAGGGATGTGGAAGGTTTGCTCAGGGTTCCTGTTCTCTCAAAAGTATCCTTTCCTAAATTGTCTTCCCGTAGTCGTACTGTATCACACCCTCACATCATGGTGTCGGGACGCTGACGACGACATCACCAAGCCTCAGATCGTTGGGTTCTGATGGTACCCCTCCGCCAATCCCCACCATGAGGAGATGCTGTATGGAGCCAGAACTAAAGAACATGGAGCTCGCAACTGTCGCGGCTGAGGTAGTGCCATAGGTGCCAGCGGGGAGACAGGCGCTCACCACATTGTGCCCACTGATCGCTCCTAGGATGTATGCATTTGTCATTCGGGTAGGTTTCGAGGGCCGAATGGATTTCATCAAGCATTGCTTTGGCAGCAGCAGCTTCGAGAGCAAGGGCGCAGACCCAACCAATCGTGTAGTCATCATGGCTGTGTGAATGACCATCCTCCGCGTTGAGTTTCCCCTCTCTTGGTGGGGTTGTGAGGGAATGCGGCTGCGTCGCTCATGTCGACAGAAGGACATAGAGAGATTCTGAAATCAGCAGGAAGTCACACGTACAACCCGCCACGCCCTGATGCTTGAGCTGCAGTTGAGAAGGGCGGCTAGAGGCGATCACAACACCAAGCTTTCAGCCTCGCCGAGCCTTCCGATCGAGCTTATCCCGCGAGGCTGTATTGAAAGGCATACGCATACATTATTGAGATCTCGCTCCCTAGACATCGAAGGCACATTCCGGCTTGGTAACCATAGTGGCCAATTCAACCATGAATCTGTGCACGTGGATAGGAAGCTGAAGACTAGATTTATGTTGGGGCAAAAAGCGGAAATTGTTGTTTGTTGTCAACATTCACCGAGGGTGGAAAGAGTTGAGAAGGAAAGCGCCCGTGAGGGGATATTTGGCCGCCTGAGGCAACCACCACCTTACAGCCTAAACTTATTGTGGCCTGAGGCCGAGCCAGGTCTTTTCCCCCGCCTTGCCCGTTTGGGACGGATGCACATTACGTCAGTTCTCGCTTGATCTTGTCATTGTTCTTATACAACCTCACGACATCTTTTGATTCCTGGATGATAGGATCCTTCCTCCCTTCCGTCATCCAAGGAATCTTACTTGTTTTCTGTGCTATACTTTAGTCGGAACCACTTTCCCTCCACTCTGAATACCTTCATTCTTTCCGCTGTCAGAATATATATCGTGGAAACTGCCAGGCGGGCAAATTCCCAGCATGCGAACTCAGGCTTTGGAAATTTGTAGTCGATTGGTTATCGCAATACTGCCGATGTGCAAGAGATTGTGCAGCAGGTCAGGAGAAAACAGGATGTCTGCAGCGAGGAGTTCTTTTTGCAATGGTCGGCTGGCTCGAATACCTTTTCCCGCGTAGAACAAGTTGTCGTTGGGTGGAGGTCGGAAAGGAACATAATTCGGGAGACTCTTACCATTTGCAAGTTTGCAAGATGATTAAGTGGGGCCCCCTACGTCCGCACTTGAAACCAGGCACTCTGAAAGTCGACGAAACCTAAAGTTCAGCCCAAATCGACTAGAGGACCCCGTCGATAACTGCCAAGCGCGCTACCGGAACACGAAGCAGTGCGCGACAAGGGGCCCTTGAGATAACGCAGGATAAACCTCTATATCTTATTACAGATGTCCTCTCGTCCAAATTTGCACAATGTGGAAAGCCAGGCATGCACTGAGTTCGGACACATTCCGAGCGGCGGAATGAACTCGACCGGGCCGGCCAAGGCCTAGAACCCCCGATGTAACGCAATCTGCCCTGCACGCTGTCAGGAGCACTCTACGGCACCCCAGTTTGCAGAGATAGCGAGGATTTCATTGAATCAACATTGCTGGCACCCGTTGAATCTCGATCGGCGAAGGGATTGGAGCGATGAGGTCATTGCCTCGTCGACTGAGCGGGCCCCATATAGGGGGCAGGATAACAAGACTCCGACAGCGATAGCCGTAATGCGGGGATGGCTAGTCTGATGAGACGTTGCCAATGCAGTAACTGACCAACTGCAGCTGCAGCTGAGCGCTGATCCTTGCCCAATGGGTGGTGTTAGCCAAGTTAGTGGCAGTGATTCCCCAGACAGGTGCAATTCCCCCGCATTTACGGCTATTGAACTGGGGCCAAGATCGACTCGGCCTGCCGATTACGGCGATAGCGCCCGTTCCCCAATGACTTCACAGTCTGGGGTATAAATACCCACTGCAGAACTCCATGGGGGAAGAGAATCAAGGTCTTCTCTCTAGATCCATAGCCTTTATTTTTCGATTCCTCCAAATCCCTCTTCTCCGTTTTCCTGGCCGAGTTGCCATCATGTCTCGAGACAGTGACACCTACAGCACCAAAGCGGATTCTACCGCGAAGGACAGTCTCGATGCCAAGCTCGACACCAAGCACATCGAGGTTGCAGCATCCACTCCAGGGTCAGATCCCAATGGGCTTGCAACCAGTGTCGCCGACATCCCAATCACCTGGTTTGTGTGGCTCGTGGCATTCACGGCTTCAATTGCTGGTATGCTCTTCGGCTACGACACTGGTATCATCTCCGGGGTACTTGTCGTTCTTCACGATGACCTGAACGGTCGGCCTACTACCAGCTCCGAGCAAGAGATGATCACGTCACTCTGCTCAGGCGGAGCGTTCATTGGCGCCATCTTTGCAGGAAATACTGCTGACCGCGTAGGTGTTGCCGTTCTCTAAACGCAAGAGTTTGTCAGCGCTAACAGCCCATAGTGGGGCCGCAAAATGGCCATCTATCTCGGCTGCGTTCTATTCGTCGTAGGCTCAGTCCTACAAGCCGCTGCGTACACGATTGCACAGATGGCGGTGGGACGGGTAGTGGTTGGCCTGGGCGTGGGGTCCGCCGCGATGGTAGTCCCACTCTACATCGCAGAAATCGCACCGGCGCGCGCCCGCGGTCGCCTTATCGGACTCAACAACATGTCCATCACCGGTGGGCAAGTGATCTCGTACGCCGTGGGTGCGGCCTTTAACAATGTCAACCATGGTTGGCGATACATGGTGGGCCTGGGTGCCGTGCCCGCCATCATCCTCGCTGTGCTCATGCCGTTCTGCCCCGAATCGCCCCGTCACCTGGTCTACCACGGACGATTTGAGGAGTCGCGCGCGGTCCTCCGCCGCGTCTACGGCACCTCCGCTGCGGAAGCCCAGATTGATGCCCAAGTAGACTCCATCCGCATTGCCTGCGACGAAGCGCGCGAGCTCGCTGAGACCGGCAGCGGATGGTCCAAGATCGTGCAGCTGCACACGGTCCCGCGCAACCTGCGCGCGCTGATCAGCGCCTGCGGACTGATGGTGATCTCGCAGATGTCCGGCTTCAACGCACTCATGTACTACTCGTCCACCCTCTTTGCACTGGTTGGCTTTGACAACTCCACCGCCGTTGGACTCGTCGTCGCCGGCACCAACTTCATCATGACGGGAGTGAATATGTTTGTTGTCGACACGATGGGCCGCCGGCGACTCCTCCTCTCCACGGTCTGGGGCATGTCAGTCGGTCTCGTGGCTGTAGCCGTCGCCTTCCACTTCATTCCCCTTGACATGGACACCATGCAGCCCATCGGCAGCGGGGTAGGCCCCGCAGCGATCGTCGTGCTCGTCTTCATCATCTGGTTTGTCATCTTCTACGGCGTCTCCGTGGGTAACACTGCGTGGATGAGCACCGACTTCTTCGCCCTCGAGGTCCGTGCCATGGGCACGATGTGGATGACCTGCTCCAACTGGGGTAGCAACGTGATCGTCTCCAGCACCTTCCTCTCCATGGCCAAGGCGATGACCCCCTCCGGCGCCTTCGGTTTCTACGCGGCTATCTGCGGAATTGCCTACGTCTGGATCTACTTCTTCTACCCCGAGGTCTCTGGGCTGGTGCTAGAGGAGGTCCAGGAGGTCTTCGAGCATGGCTTCGGCGTCAAGTATGCGAGGCAATTGCGGAAGGAGCGGAAGGATATCATTGAGGAGAGGTTGAAGAGTGCGGATAGACCGGTTCCGATGGGACATTGAGCCGACCTGCGGCGTACTGTACATGAATTCTCAGACCCTTCAGACACTGATGATGAAATTCACTCTGGGAGTGAGGAAAGGTGTATGTGGATTTTTATGAGCAATGACATTTCTATTTTCAGTATTCCAAGTCTGCTTCGGAGCGTATTTTCCTGTCAAACCTAAGGGATTCACACTAGATTGCCCTTCGAATAGCCATGCCTCCTAGCCCGTAGCCAAATCCGCCACCGTCGGCGTTCATACCCTAGGCACGGAACCCAGGTCCCGAGGCCTTGGAGTCATTTGCCGCCTGGGAAGGGCGAGGTGACACAGAAGGATAGTGTGAGCGGTTTAAAACGATCCTCATGTTAAATGATACCCGACTATTTGGATCTGAAAGTCAAACACCGACAGAGCGAGGGCATCGGAATCACGAAACCGAAAGGTCCGGCAAGAGTTATTATGAAGGAAGCTGAACTTCCGGTGACTAGAAAAAAAAAAAAAAAACCAATCAAGCATTTCACTTGCAACTCCAGAACGCAGAATATCTCATGCTCCACACCATCGATTCTCATCTCCAGAAACCACCGATTCAGTTGCCTGAAACCAGAAACTACAATTCCTCCATATGATGTCTCTCATCCGGGGTGACCGGGAACTTCTTTGTATCGACGTTGGGGTTGGTGCCACCGGCAAGATAGCGCACGAGCGTGTCGTAGACATCCTGGGACGTTGCGGAGCAAGGTATCAGACCAGACATAGAGATCCTGATCTTTTGGCCGTCGAAGATTGCCATAAGGACGCGCACGTGGGAGGGGGGCATGAACGAGAATACCATTACCTTAAGAAAAAGGTCAAACGTGTCAGCAAGACTGGAAGAAGGGATTGATCAAAGGAAACAGAATGGTAAGTTTAAAGAAGGAAGATGAAAGGGAAAAATCGTACTGGCATAACGACGTGTTCCAACATGGACTCGACCCGCAAACGCGAGTGCATGACCGCCAATATGATTAACAGCTCAGACCGGAGCAGATCCTGTTCTTTTTCGGGACCAACCGCACTGCTCATGATGAGCTTCACGTGGGGGTGCTTCGAATGGACGAATATGTCGTAGGCTTGGTATAGCCCGCTTCCCGACCGAACCTCCGCGTTTGGAAATCCATCGATGTGAAAGTCGCTACCTGTATGCATTAGTTTCTTTGATGAAATCCTGAGTCTTTGCGCGCAATTTATGAGGGACTCACGTGTGTGAACGCCATTTCGTTACCGTACGCAATGTGCTGTCCCCGTACTCCGGGTCGAGGTTCTTGCGCCTAATGCTCATCTCATCCCGGAATCGACACGCCAGAATTGCCGAGCGTCCTTCTGGGCTCAGTAGTTCTCCATTGCCGGCAGGGGAGTAGTTAGGTGCAAGGCAGGTTCGATGTAAGTTTAGGCCGTCTTCGGTCTCCTTGTCAACGATTCTTGGGTGTTTGTCATGGAAATCCACGGGAAGCGGGACGAAGTAGGCAGCAGGATTGAGGCTTGAGGTTGTGTCGGGTGACCTGGAATCGAGAGGATCGAAGCTTGTTATTTCGATATTCCAAAGACTCATTTCGTCCCGTGTGAACGAGTCTGAGGCGGCATCCTCGGCTCTCCTGTAGACTTTCCAGAGCAGTAGAAGAACCCAATCCGAGTCAGCGGCTTCCTTAGAATCTCCCTGTACGCCAGAGTGCTTGGCACGAGCACGCGAGAGAGTGAGGCGCGAGAAGGTTCGACGCAAGAAGGAAGCCATGAAGAAAACTCAACTGAAATTAGAGCTATGAAGAAGGCGTGATAGATCTCCGAGTTATCTCGTCACAGCGAGTCAGATAAGGCAGACAGGGTCTTGCGAAAGTTAGACAACAGAGTGCGAGGATGTTGAACTAGATGTGTTTTATAAAGAGAGGAAAGAGTCTGGCTTCTTGTGAGTTGTGAGAAAGGTGAACCGGGTGTGTTATAACCCTGATGTCAGCGGCCGGGCTTTTGGTTTTGACTCACCCTGCTGTCACATGATTCTCACCCAGAGCTCTTCACTCCACTGCACAAGTAAATATGCCAGTAGCTTAGCGCTCACATCCCAGGAGCCTAGCCTGGAAGTGGATGATGACAAGTTAGGTATAACTCATGTAGCGCTTCGATGTCTTATGGGAGGAGCGTGCAGGTGCTTCCTCGAATACGGGTGCTGTGGGCTGCTTTTCAAATTCCTTCATTTCGAACACAGTCATAGTCTTCCTGGTGCTGTACTTTCGAGAAGGTAGTTGCGAGGTAGAGCAAATGCTATTTTCCAACGTCCATAAGATTCGAGTGCTGGATTCTAACGACAAACGCGCAATTGCGATAGACCTTGCGCGTACCTCTCTCGATGCAAATTGTCTGTTCCTGATATCATAACTGTCAACTTCATGAGCCCAAATCTCACCTTCCACGGACACGGTGAGGTTTCATCCTGAATAACAGACGGTGGGTGTACAGCTTGATTCGCTCGGAGTCGCAATTTGGAGATAATACATCTGCAACTACTGTCGGACCTGAAGTCATTACTTATCTCTCACCTCGAGGCTCATGCAACATCACATCACTTGAACGCGACGCGAGCTAGCCAGTGTTACTCTGACCCTGGCGGGCCTGCTCTCTCTCTCTTTCTCAACTCTCCTCAAGCTACTGTTGATCTTCACCTCCAGTCCTGAGTATCGCCTTCCTCCAAGTTCTTCCTCGTTTTCCAAATCTCTTGTCAAGTGCGGCACTGCAGCCATGTCGCGCTTCATTCCGAAGTCCAAGAAGGCGAAGCACGAGAAGTCTGAGGAAGAGAAGCCGGAGAAAGAGAAGTTCAAGAAAATTACATACGCTGATTCTTTTACGGGGAGCTTCTCCATTGCAGCAAATAAAGACGACTTGCTTAGCATCCTCCGAACCAGCAAGCTGAGTGGGAAGAGTTTACACGATCTCATAAAGATGAGATCAGGATCTAAGGCCCTGAAAAAACAGTTCGTTCTCTTTCGTTCCGTATGGAAGGCTGCTGTGGAACCCGGAGAGTCGTTAGCAAACATGACTCGCTACAAGCTGGGAGGCGCTCTGGAGCAAGCCGTCAATCTCGTGAACGGGTCACAGGAAGTGGAAAAATATCTTGCATTGCTCAAGCATCTGCATCTTGTCCCCGATCTGCAAGAAGGTGACCCACAATGGGCAGGGTCTTGGATGCCAGTGTTGAGATTTCACGCCAAGTGCGTGGCTTTCTCTCGCAAGGAAGACGATACGCGTGTGGTTCCAGTCCGTCTTCCTGCGCGTCGAGGTCTCTCACCCCCCCTGAAGAGGAGAGCGGAAGGTGAGAATCATTTAAGATCCAAGCTTGTCACTGTGACTAACATTATAGAAAGAGGCAGCTCGCCCCCCCACCGAAACCGGCCTTCCTGGAGATGACGAGGACCCCACAGGAGATGAGTCGATAGTTAACGCCGCACTTATCCTCTTTCTCGATGCCGCCGCTAGCCTTGTACGATCATCACAATGCGAGTTCACCATGGTCCGCGTCCCGTTCATCGCCAATTTCCAACACGCAACATTTACAGCCCTGACCGACGGGGCTCTTTGGGTCCGAAGTACTGAAGCTATCCGTGGCATAATTGAAGTCAAGAAGGCTCGGCGATCAAAGATCGGTGATAAAGTTACTATGCAAGAAGCTGCAGAGTTGGTGGGATGGATTATGAACAGCCAGCCTTGGGAAGAAGCTTACTCCGGATAGTAAGTCAGTTAGCTTTCATGGATGGATCATGTCACTAACCAAAGCTTATCTGATTAGTAAATGCCTGATATGCGAGGATGGTGATGAAGCCTGGCTCTCATTCGCCAAGCCGACCGAACCCTATGCCGCTTACCTTCGTGATGGCACCGTGGATGAAGACGCGTTGCTTATTGTGGAACGATATGGACCGTATAGGGTGGATAATGCGGAGCACATGTTACTCCTTCTCTACGCAGTTGTCGCGATATACCTTCAAGCTGTCACCTTCGATAATGTATCCCAAGCCTAGTGTCCGCCCAGGTCTTGAAGAAGACTCTCTACCGAGTGAATTGATCAAGACGTGAATGTATGCCGTCATCCTTAAGGGACAGTCCTTAGGGCGGGATGCTGTTTCGCTGGTGAAGAGCATGGATCTCGCTTTGTTTTTCTCTATCTTTTTTACTTTGCTTTGAAGAGTAGGCATCTGATTGAAGAAGAGCCATACGACGTAATCATCGAGAAATGACACTTTGATTGTTGAGTTGTTGAGGCCGGCCATCTGAGCCGTTGAAATTTGGAGAAGCAAGGCAATCCTGAGCCGCAATATTGATAAAGACAGGATTTAAATGCTTGACAACCGTGTCGATACTATACTGCACATCATCTCTGCTGAATAGTTCGTGTGAATTGATAGATACATGAATCCAATCCGCAGCATACGCTGCCAGCGTGGCAATAATGTATTCTGCCAGATTGCGGCAGAGGACGAAGAGGATTGAGCCCGATTCCATGCCGTGGCTTTCAAACCAGGGCACAAAACTTGATACAGCACGCAGCAGTTCCTTGTACGTCCCTTGGCGAAGACTCGATCCTTGCGGCGGAGGTTCGTGGCCTTTTACTTTGCCGATCTCAATGAGAGCTGGTCGACCATGTTGCCGACGAGCAATTGATTCGAATTGCTCGTATACCGTCTGTGAGCAAGCTGGTAATGGGTCACCTGTGATGTCGCTTAAACTCTCCATAATACCCGGACCAGACCGAAAGGAACGCTTGCAGCTCCGCATAACAGTCGGGCTTGACGGGGAGGTTTTCAAAACGGCTTATCCAGCCATGAACCTGTCCATTGCCGACCGAAAGAGAAGAGAGACAGGATGAAAGGAACGTGATAAGATCGGCATGGTTCCGACAGGTAAAGCAGACAAAAAGGTAAAAGTTCGACCAAAGGAATCAGGCAAGCCAGTGACCAGCTCCATGTTTGCGGCCTTTTATACTTCGTGGCTAGCGAATCTACATGTCTGGTGCCTGTCGTCGGTTGACCTGCGTTCTTGGTGGGTCCAGTTGACCCAAGAGGCATCCAGGCGGCCGGCCACAACTCTTCGCCTTAGCCGTCTAATGCTCAATGATGCGTTGTTTCGGTATGAAAGAAGGCCGATTCTGCGACTCGGGGGAGAGTACTTTACCTCGATTCATGGCCCCAGGCAAGCCTGACAAAGCTCACCAACCCCAGAGGGAGCCGTATGAATGATACCCATAGAAGAGAGCGTAGCGTGTTTTTAGCGAATGCGACCTCTGTAACCAATGCTGCTTGAGCGCCATGATCGTTGAACTCCCATCATTCGTGGAGACGGTCAATCAGGCTCTGACGCGGAGAGTTTTCTCGACTTCTGCCAACGCTCGCGAAGCTCACGAGCCTGAAAAATGACACGATTGGTCGAGGGCGGAGATTTTGCTCGGCATCCTCATGACGACACGCTGCAGAAATGGCGCAGAGAATGATGGCCAGAACACAAGTTCCGGTAATGCACACCTGGATGGTCATGATCAAGGAACGGACGGCGTGAGCCATGAAGGCTGCAAGCCAACTAGTATCCGTGCACAAACCAGGATAATTGGCACAGACCAATGCACGACACCTTGAGTGGAAGCCCTTTGTGTCACACCATCCATGCCCAGCCTAGTCCTGACATAATGGAAGAATCTATGATCCCCTCAGCCGCGGATCCTTCGCGCTTGTCAATGAGTAGGCAGGTAGATAGAGTTTCCGCCGCAGGTTGCATCTAGATGGTGGAGAGGTTGCTGACATTCAACCTGAAGGAATTTCCGAAGGATATTGATTTTAAAGCTGGACGTATAATTCAGTCGTGAAGACACCACTGGGTGAGGTGGGCCTAGCTTCGACGACTGTCGTCTGCACTAACCAGGGTTCCCCTCTTTTGCACCTCCACACTTCATCAACTTCCCCGCTCGGCAAGGGAACTATTGCTGCAGAGCTCTCGTCAACGAGCATCAAGGCATCAAATAGAATGCGTCATTTGAAGTCCTTTATGGTAGCACATCCCTGTTGTGAAATGGCTTTCGGCACAAAGGTGCCCATCTACATCTTGTTGGTGGGCAGTTGACGGTCGCTTGCGATGGAAATGGAGCGTTGCGACAAGGTACTCGGCCAGGGAGATGAATGGCTAATTCAAGAGTTTCGTGGCATAAGCGAGCGTTATGCCGGCATTGATAGGCATTTGTGTTCCGGCTGCGATTTGTAGTGGTGGGGAGAGTGAATGCACGGGCGCCTTATAAATATCAGTCCATTTTCAGTGTATCTGCGCAACATGTTGTAGTCTGGTATTTGATGTGAAAGCTAGCGCCACCTGAATGTGTGGACGCATTGGAAATAGACTGCTTTTCTGACGACCGAGACCTTGGGTAACAATGGCTGCTTACGTCCTGCAACATGTTGTTTATGAGCATCATCATCTTCTGCTTGCCATCGGAGTGGTGGGTAACGATCGTTGACGATGGCTTTTGCGATGGATTACTGATGCTGTATGGTTCGATCTAGATCCTCCTGGCGGGGGTGATGAACGGCTGCTACGAACTCCTGTTCAACCCTCTGAGAAGGTTTCCGGGGCCGAAATTGGCTGCGGTCACCTACTTACTTTCCGCATACCACACTGCGAAGGGTGACCATGTGCTCTGGTTGCAGAGCCTGCACCGTACCTACGGTGACGCTGTCCGTTTCTCTCCAGATGAGCTGAGCTTCACTTCGGCGCAGGCCTGGCGGGACATTTATGGTCATGCTAGTGGCGGTAGAAGAAGCACCGAAAAGGACCGCCGCTTTTACGGACCGACCCCTAATGGTGCGCCGGATATCATCCGTGCCAATGCGCACGATCACTCGCGCTTCAGGCGGAATTTCTCCCATGCGTTTTCGGACAAAGCGCTCCGAGAGCAACAGCCCCTGATCGCACAGTACGCGGATATGCTTGTCGACCAGCTGCAGGAGAGCGCCCGGGAAAGCCCGGAGGCCAATGTTGAGATGGTCCGCATGTATAATCTGACCACCTTCGATATCATGGGAGATCTGACCTTTGGAGATCCGTTGAACCTGCTCAAAGGCACAGGGTATATGGAGTGGGTGAACGGGATTTTTGCCAGTGTGAAGGTGCTCTGCCTCCTGCGCGTGAGCCGTTACTACTCCTGGCTCACTGCGATTATGGCTCTTGTTGTCCCTCGCTCCCTGCGGGAAAAGGCCCGGGCGCACTACAAAGCCTGCAAAGCACGGGTTGATTGGCGAGTCAATCAAACCCTCGACAAGCCGGATATCTGGGGACTCGTGATGGAGCAGAAGGAGTCCCTGCAGCTCAGTCGCGACGAGATGTACTCCAACTCTCAACTCTTCATGGTGGCTGGGACTGAGACGACCGCCACCGCGCTAAGCGGCCTCACATATCAGTTACTGAGGCACCCAGAGAAGATGCGGAAGATCACGCAGGAGATTCGGGAGGCATTCAAAGACGAAGAAATCGAGATGACTCGCCTCGCGCACCTGAAGTATCTGAACGCATGCATCGAGGAGGGATTGCGGGTTTATCCACCCGTGCCTGTTGGCGCCGCTCGTCGGGTGCCAGAGGGAGGGATGACGGTGTGTGGAGAATTCATCCCAGGAAACGCAAGTGACCCCATCCAGCTCCTTGTCTATATGAGCACAAGCTTACCGGGCTGCAGATTTCACTCTCCGTGCACCACTGGGCGACATACCGTAGCTCGGAAAACTTCAGGCGACCGAACGAGTTCATTCCGGAACGATGGACTGATGATCCGGAATTCGCCAACGACAATAAGGCCGCCTTCCAACCATTCTCCTATGGACCACGCAACTGTTTGGGCAAGAAGTACGTATTGTCGCTAGCTTGTGGAATACCCTGCAGTGCCTGTAGCACGATAGCTGACATCCGAATTAGTTTGGCTTATCACGAGATGCGGATTATTTTGGCGAAGGTGCTGTACCATTTCGACTTGTCATTAGCGCCAGAGTCGGTGGATTGGGATAAGCAGAAGGTGTTCTCGCTGTGGGAGAAAAAGCCACTGATGGTGAAGCTGCATCCACGGGTCTAGGCCTCGGGCCGGTCGCGTGTGCCGCCGAGAAGAATTCTGGGGACTCTCTGACCAGTGCAAGATCAAGTGGATGATCGTCTTCGCATCGTATTACCCTACGGATAGAACGGAAATACCAGCGACTTTCTTTGATTCCTCGGGTGAGCCAGGAATGTAGGAGAACATAGGAAAGAAGTAGCCGAAGTATTGAAAGCTGCACTCGTACTCTCAATGCAACACATCAGTGAATCTTACGGCAGCAGGGCGCACGCGGAATGGTACACACCCATGCATCACTGAGCAGGTGCACCATGGATCCGATCCGTCTCGACGTCTTTCGCACACTTGATTCGAGTCTCCATGTAGACGAACAGTTATTTGCAAACTGAACGGGCGGGCAGTAACCTACGAGTAGCTCTTCTGCGGGCGGTGAGGCGGGCTCAGTTGGAAGATTTAGAAAACTCCGACGGCAAAATCTCGGGCCGAAGTGGGCGTGCTTGAATGCCGCCTTTTACGGGACTAGGAAAGAGAGAGTTCGGGTTCGCAGCCTGAGGCAGAAAGGCTCCTTGCTCCTTTGAGTATCCCCACACCCGGAAGAAAATTCCCTTATCCTTCATTAGGGTTGAGACAGTGCAGTCCAGTACTTTAGGGTAGGTACCTAGTGACAATCCACCTAACCACCCCAAGCTACTGTGTGGAAGCCACTTAGCTTAGCGTCTATTGTGTAATCTTCAAGCTGCACTCGGACAACAAAAGTACCTCATTACCTACACAGGTACCGTCCCATGCTAGACACTGGTGACGTCAGGGATCGTGGCCACCAATGATGAGGGCGGGCAAGATAGTTCCGAATGGTGGCGTTCTCTCCTGGGATACTTTCAGGCCCATCTGGCCGTCATTGTCCGTTTTCCCGCGCGACGAATGCCGCTGGTTCGCCTATCGTGCCCACACGGTGGCCAGACGCGCTTCTTGAACATTCCCCCTTTCCAGTTAGAACTTAAGATATATTCCCGAGGCCGCCCAGCTCCCTTCCCAGTGCGGCCCCAGTCTGTCCACCATAACAGAAGATCTTCGTTGATTTCGTGAGGACCGATCGCACTTGGCAGGTCTTTGAGGAGGGACTCTACTGAACACTTGTGTCTCCGATGATCAGTCGGAAACGGCGACCGGGTCATTGTGTAGCTGCATGGTTGGGTGGTTTTCGCCACTGCCTTCCTTCTTCTTCTCTTCACCTCCCGGTTCCCTTCTCCGTGGAAATTCTTTTATCTTTCCTTTCACCTGAGCGAGGGATGTCAACAACCGTATGCGAAATGACTGTGTCTTGGGCCTGCACCATGGTTCCTGCGCCACACTGAGGTGCATAGCACACTCTACCAGGACCCTTCTGTTCGACGCGAATCCTACCTCTTTGAAAAATAATGCAAACCGAGTTGGTTTTGTTTACTCATATGTGCAGTCGAAACCCCATCAACTTATCGCATAGTCCAGAGAACATGAACCAGACCAGTGACCGGCCAACCGAACTTCCAATTCTCCTCGAGGCCTCGGCTCGTCTTCGTTTTGCGTTCATGCACTGTACAATGCCGT
The DNA here is from genome assembly GCF_001890905.1 of Aspergillus aculeatus ATCC 16872. Lineage (NCBI taxonomy): Eukaryota > Fungi > Ascomycota > Eurotiomycetes > Eurotiales > Aspergillaceae > Aspergillus > Aspergillus aculeatus. The sequence continues at coordinate 551,428 of NW_017962992.1, forward strand.
CTCATCTTGCAGTCCCGGCGTATATTCGTAGTCGCCGGAGGGGTTTCCTTGTTCTGTGTCGTTCCGCTGATCAGCACGCCAATGCACAGGAGCAGTATGCGACAATAAATTCTCATGAGCGATTCCTACCGTCTATTCCTTTGTCGATCATGCTCTAACCGCGGAAGCAGTCAAACCTGGGGCGTGCATGTGTTGTCCTTGCTCACAATCTTCGTTCCTCCGCACTGGGTAGTCCGGGGTGCAGCTTCAGTGCCCCGAGATGGGGCTTTACCATGACCCCTCTGCAGATGACCATTAGGTCTCTTGTTCAATAACACGACTGTTTACTTAAAAGAAACATGTGTGACTCGTTGCGGACAACATCATCGTCTCGTGGCTCTCTCATGGCTCTCATCTCCTAATGTAACAGGAGAGAACGGTCCGGGCGGATAGGCATCGGTTCTGGTAGTCTGAAATCATCAGGGGCATGGTTTTACATGACGGCATCGAAGCTTTGCGCCTTGAGGGTTCCAGTGATTTACGGATTGTGCCATTCTCGTGGTTGTGAGGCGCTTCGCGATATACGACGACCGGTGGTGAGGGTGAATGTCTGTCGGGCGACGGGCTGGGAAGACAGGAGACTCTTCCATTACGCGAGAACATTCGACGACTTTGGCGTTTATTACCGGTGGGATGTATATTTGATGCGTTCAATGGCATTCTTGCATGGTGTGCGGTGGCTTTGAGACTTTTCGGAAGGCTTTCACAACAACCACTGTCGGAAGTATCATGTGTTGCTGGGATAGACACAATGTGGTTGACAAGTTGTTATCCACGGTTGACCAGGCCGCCGACGTGGGTGAGAAGCGGGTGGACGGTCGGTGTGGCTCGCTTCCTCCCCGGTCCCAGCCCATGCCTCAGGCTCTAGTTGCCGGATGACGGGAGTTGCCTTCAAGCTGTTCACTTCAGCACACACGGACAGGGAAGGATAAATGAAGATCCATCCCGTGAGGCAACCCTTGCGTCAATCACTCAAACCAAATCATGTCAAAAGAAAGAAAAAAAAGAAAAAAAAAAAAGAAAAAGACATCAAGGGAGGTGTGACCCGTTAACCCTGTCGACTGTTGATACCTCGTGCAGCTGAGAGTTTTGGTGGTGGAAAGAGACTCCTCTCCCCGGCCAGATTGGTGACATGGATTGGCGGGCCCGCAACGGGGCATGCAAACCGCACAACAATAATAAGACCCCGGTATAGCAAACAGGTAGGGTCGAGGGGGTAGAAGAGGGCACAGATGGATAGAATGAAGCAGGTGGGACACACGCGCACAGACAGATACAGACAGAGACAGGCAGAAAGAGAGAGAGAGAGAAAGAGAGCGTGCAAACTTCCGAGTGCTGGGAGTTGGTCTGGCCAACTGAGTTTTCGCTTCACATGATTCAATCATACTTACTACTTCCAGCAGGTCGTGGTCTATCAGTTATTCTCGGCCCAAACTTGCAGCCATTCATGTCGCTTGCACTTGACAAGCAAGCACTTCGTCCAGTTTTTGCGACGGGACTTTTGCTTGCTTGCCAATTGGCATTCGGGGATCCTGGATGTTTGCAAACAGTTGCATCATATTCGGGAGTTTGATGCCGAGCGGACTGTCAACCATGACCATCTTAGTCATTTTACGCATCCGTGGTCTCTCCAGTGGCGGGTTTTGTCCTTCACGGCCTGGGACAGGGTTGCTCTGATTCCTACCTGAGTTGCGTTGCTCATACGCATCTCGAAACACCTGACTGCCGGTACTCTTTTCCATGATCGGGATGATTTACCTGTCTCACCTGTCTCTTATCTCTCACATTCTTGGTCTGACCCTTGGCGGTCTGGCACCATTCGTCCCTAGCGCTATATGGATACAAATCCTGGCCGCTTGTCCGGATTCTACCACTTTCTATCGCTGTGCTGACAATTGGGGGATTCTTGCCGTCTTGGGCTGGGATCTACGGGCCGCCAACCGGCAAAGTTGTCCATCCAGCCAAGACCCCGACATTAGACTGGCATTTTTTTTCCTGTCATGGTGTCTCAACTCGATGAATCCTTTTGAGGTTCGTCCACATCAGAGGGTCGTGATTGATAATGATTGCTGATTTGTTCTGTTCATCTGCCACCTGGAAAGGTCACCATGGGGGGACAGTTGCCTCGCCCGATGCACGAATATGGTCACCTCGGTCTGGACCATTGCACACGGCAAGCATCTCACCTGGCCTGGCGTCAGGCGGTGCGATACATCACCTCATCATGCAGACTCATCTCCATGCATGCTTGACTTCACAACCTAATGATCATTGATGGAAACCGAGCAGGAAGAGAAAAATCCTTACGTGTCCTCTCTCGGTAGCGGATACAGAAGCCCACTAGAGAGGTCTTAGGTCTTCTAGATCGTCAGTAGTGTCGCAAACCCCGTACGGAGAATCCAAGGTGATTCGAAGAGGCCTCCATTTCAGGCCCCCGACAGTTGGTGGAACAGCTCGGTCGCCTCTGCGGTCGATAGATACGAGCCTGTTTCCGGTCCTAGTCCCATGTCTGCTATGTAAGACACCCAGCTTTCGGTGTCGTGGAAATCGTATTGCTCGCCTCCTTTTGGATCTGCAGACTGAGGTGAAATTAAAAATGATTGCTCGTATGAGATCTTGGGAGTGACCGACAAAGTGTTTAGGAAAAAGTGCCGCACGGGTTGACATGAGTCTGGGCCGGCTTTCGGTAGCCGGTCTATGATGTTAGCATGCAGGAGTGGGAATGGGTGGGTGGATATGGGTTGGAGAACTATTCGATATGTTCGAATAGCGAAAGACTGATCCTCCGATAGGGGGGGGGAGAAGAGGCCCGTTGCTCAGCAATGACAAAAGTATTACGCCATAAGCATAAGCTGGAAAAGTGTTCCGACCGGTTAATGGGATGAGAGATAGGAAATGTGCTTTGGTGATTTTTTTTTTGGGTTCGTTTTTTTTGCCATTCTTACCCATTTTGCCTTTTTTTCCTCATGGGACAAGCAGGATTGACTGGCAACGGGAATCAGGTGACCTTCAAATCTGACTGTCAACTGGCAGGTAAGCAACCATGTTTAGAGTAGCCATGTTTGTCTCCCGAACAAACTCGGAGGGCGATCGACCACAGAGTGCCGACTCAGTCCACTTCCACACCACGCTATGACGTTATCATCCGTTCGTCCCTGCTCCCATCCAACCTCAACTCTTTCCAACATTCTCTCCCGAGTCCCTTTCGCAACCACCGCAGCCACTCACGCGCTCCTCTCTCTCCCCCATACCAACCCATACCAACTTAACGCCACACCACGTTTCGATCCGAATTTGGGGGATGGGAGGGAGAAAAGCATGGGTGCACGGCTCCATGGGTTCATGATTGGGATTGGGGTTCCTAGCATCCTGACTGGGTGGAAAATTGTACCTTTCTGTGGCTCGTCCCCCGGATCACCAAGCTAACCTGAATCAGGTAGTGAGAAAGGTACCCAAGTTCCCCAAAATCCCAAAATCATTCCTTCCGAATCCCAAGAGATTATTGTTTCCAAATCACGAAAGGCTTGAATGATGGCTGCTGGGACCCGCCCCTCCCCAACATTATCCTCCGTGCACGCTTGGCCCCTGGCAGTTCCCCTTTCCCAAACATTAAAACACTGTGACTTTTGTCAGAGACTGAGAATATCCCGGCTCCGAAAAGCCCAGTGGCGGCCGAGGACACTGAAGGGCCCCCTCTCTTCACCCACCCCTTCCTCCTCCTCTGGGCTCTCCGGCTCTCCGTTTCTTTCTTTATTTCTTTCTAGCCCCAAAATGAGGCTAATGCAAAGTCCAGGTTTGTTCTGGGCCAGGCCTTGATTGGGTGGGAGTTTCTGCCAACCATCAGCAACCCGCCGTCAGCCCGGCACGAACCCCCCCCACCTCTCTTAGCCTGTCTGTCCTGTCTCCTCCTTCGCCTTCCTTCCATCTCGTCGCTCCCCCGACCCGAACAGACCAGTCCTAGCTGGTTAGGCCCGCGGAGATTCAGTTTGCAACCCAAGATTCCAGAATGATCGGACGTCTTTCTTCTGATTGGAGAGGATTTTTAAGGTTCTTGTTCCGGTTGTGCCCTTGCTCTATTACAGGGGCCAAGCAACGAAATGGGCAGGACACAAAATAATATTATCGTTGCAATAATTCCACATCGACAGTGACGAAGCGTCGGTTACAGGCTATCCCTCGGCCTCATTCCTTATCCGACCTATATAACAGTATCGTCAACACGATTGCTGCAAGGTCCGTTTCCCCCTCCCCTCCCGCCCCGTCTCATTTTGCCACCCGGTGCGCTTTTCATCCCAGGACAACCTCCTGCTTGTTGTCTTGACTTATTATTCACTTGGTTCAGTCTGTATTAATGTCCGATCCGCAGTCCGCCTCCCGCTCACTCGCTCCCGCTCCCGGCCTTCCGCAAAACACGAAGAGTCCCGACAATGTAGTTCAGGGTCGGAAACATAAAACCACCGCCTGCACGGCGTGTAAGCAGAAGAAGCTCAAAGTAAGTGAATCAAAGGAAGACATGACTATGATAGAGTGCGAATCTGATTATTCTTCAGTGCAGGGGAGATCCACCATGTCAACACTGCGTGGCCAACGGCATCGAGTGCCATGTCGACGAGATGGCTGATATGCGTCGCAAATTCGCCATGAAACGGAAGCTGGAGCGGCTCGAACAAGCCGAAGAGACTCTGACGCGGCTGCTTGAAACGCTCCGAGATAGCGAAAGTAAAGATCTGGCCCAGGTGCTGAATCTCATCCGAAGCAACGCCTCATTCGACGAACTCCAATTGTATCTTGACAAGCAGTTATCCGGGGATGGTTCTGAAATATCACCGGGCCTGCAGCAAGTTCGAAACCAACTTACTCGCCCATCCGAAGAAGCTGATGAAGTTGGTCGGTCTGCGCGCAGTGGCAGCCGCCGTATTCTGGATGTGCGCCGCCTCGCAGACACCCCGGTCTATCGAGTACCCGCAAAGCCGTGGACGAGGGTCACCGACGACGATGAATTGGTATCTCATTTGGTCTCGCTCTGGTTAACGTGGACCTATCCGTTCTTTGACTGGTTGGACAAAGACGCCTTTATCCGGGATATGCAGGCAGGCCGACTTAACTGCCAATTCTGTACACCATTCCTGGTAAATGCCATCCTCGCGGAGGCTAGTGTATGTTGCCTATCTTAACTGTTGTGCTTATAGCGTCGCTTGGTTGAGGTGACGGCTCATTCATGATTCTTATGCGTGGCACAGTACCTTTCCGACTACGCCGAAGTATTTACCGTCCCAAACGACATGTTTTCTCGAGGTGATCACTTCTATGAAGAGGCGCGTCGGTTGTTAGAGGAAGAGGAAGGGTCAGCTAGTCTACCGACCATTCACGGCCTCCTCGTGCTATTTATCCGGTCAGTGCTTACCAGTACCACCTTTGGTCGTCCCACCTAACGCTGCGTCGTGTCAGTCTCACTCTTATGGGAAAGGATAGATTGGGTTGGATGTATCTCGATCTAGCCATCCGAGCGGCCCAAGAATATGAAACTGCACATCCACCTAGGTCGACGAACTCGGAATCTGATCGCATTCTTGAAGATGCGGCGAATCGCACTCTCTGGGGCGTCTTCTGCATGGCTTCGTATGTACTTCGCACCTGTTGGTTATGCTTTTGACTGACCAAGCCAGCACGGCCAATGTTTCCCTGATGAAGCACCTTAGTATTGACCCCCCACGGCGCCCACGCATATCGATGAAACACGGCGATCCTGAGGACATTTGGTACCCGTATCCTCGCGAAGTGGAATCCGTACCAGGCCACCATACCTGTGTATTCGACCGCTGGTGTGATCTTTCTAGCATCCTTATTACGATCAGTCACGCATTTCATGATTACGAGCGTCGAATCCCCCGGTCGGATATTGCGACATTTGTGCCGGCCATCTTTACACAGCTCCAGGGCTGGTATACCAATCTGCCGGAATGCTTACAGGCGGAGACAGCAACTGTTCCCCACGCCTTAAGCCTGCATCTGCTATACCATACGACTGTGATGCAGATTTTTGGGTTTATGCGCGCCAGCAATGACCTGGTTCTAGATCCGGCCACAGCCAGTCATGCCCGAGAACTCTGCCTCGCATCCGCCCGCCGAATCACCCATCTATTAGGTATTCATCGCGCCAAATGGGGCATTGATCGCATGTCACCCTCGACGATCCAGTGGTGGAGCATTGGACTCTTCACGCTCATGGAATCTCTCGACTCCCAGGAGAATAGGAATGCCTTTGTCGAATTGTGTATAATTGCCCGCGCCTTTGCTCGTCGGATGCCTCTCGCAAAGGGAATTCTCCGCATGATTCAATTGTCCGCCAGTCAGATGCAGGTTGTTTTACCGGAGGAGACGGAGGCGCTCTTTGAGGACTTTGAGACTCTAGCTTGGAAGGCAACCGATTCTCGGGGATTCAGCAGTTTCTACCCACACTTCCATACGGTGGTTCAGCAAGGGTCTTTGCGGCAACCCGAGATGGATTTGGATCAATTTCTGGCTAAATGGGATTCGTTGAGTATATCCAAGCTCAACTCCCACGATCACGACAATAATCATGACGCCGACCCTCCTGGTGGGCCATGAGTCTCGTCTAGTATCATTATACCATAATTGGACAAAAGTTGTATTGGGTTAAAAAAACCAAACTATTATTGGGTTGTTCTGGGCTGGATTCCGCCTATTCTGTCGGTGTAGAATCGGAGAAGTATTTTTGGTGGCAAAAAGTCACGCGGCGGATACCTACGTTGTTCGACGTTGGAGGGATCCTCGGTCGGGTCCTGCATCAGCCTCTCGGAAATGACTTCCTGCAGATCTCACAGGGAGCAGGCCACGCACAATAATAGGCAGACTAAGCCGGCGCCGAATGTCGTGCTGCCCATAGCGTGGGACTAGGCGGACTGGCAGCAGTACAGCACAGTACCCAATGCTAGCCTCGGAGGTTAACCCACCCCACCGGTAGAGTGATCAACGATTCATGGATCATGGGTCAGGGCTCTAGACCGTCGAGTGGCATGCGGCTAGCCCTTATCTCCCTGCATCAAGCCACCCTAAGATCTGCCGAGACGTTCCCACAGGTGTCAAGCGGAGGAGGGGTGGCGACATTTGGCGAGCCACGCGCCCACATACACAGTACTAGCACTAAGCCACTCTACGTTACTCGTACTTGAGGACTGTTTAGCACACCTGCATATCCACCGTCCCAGACCAGACTGACTCTGACTTGCTTCGTTGCCACAAACTGATAATCGGTCGTAAGTTTTACTCCTCGGTCGATCGCGGTGGCAAGGTCAGGTGATGTGGTCGGTACTGAGCAAACTGGAACTGGAGCCGATCAGCAGCAATCTACCCAGCACGGGCCCACTTCGTTGCATCTTTCCTCCTGACATTCATGACAACTGACAGGAGCAAATCGCCCGCCAACACTCCAGATGAGGAGCAGATCTTCGTTCGAACATTTCGATCCTCATTGAGTACGAGTAAGAGGGTGGAAAATTTCTTTACTCCTAATTTGCTCTCTTTTCGTATCTATCCGCCTCGGTGTCGTGTCAGACAGGGCGGTGATCTCTCCGCGGGAATTCGCACTATCAATGCACCCAAGACTTAAGGACTCAACATGTGTGGCAAATCTGACACCCATCATTTCCGACCTGTCTCAAATCGCTCAACAATTCCGCTCGTGTGAAACTGGCCTATGATGTGAAACTGTGATCATGATCCACTATCGAAATAGGGCAAAGATTGATCCCAGTGCTTAACTCCTGAGCTTCGTCTGCGACCGTGCCGAGCTCCACGCAACACATACGCATTTGACCGAAACACCGCCCGTCGCATGACTTTTCTTAGCTCTTCGGTGACTGCCATGGCAAAATTATTCCAAATCTCCGTCGTTGGGCGCACAATCCCTGGCCTGGGCATTTCCGCCATTCTTGCTGCTGTTGATACAGCAAACATGCATGTGCTTGGGTTCCTGGCCGTGCACCCGATCGGCCACTGCCCCGAAAGAGTATGGTATTGGGGAATCAGACTCTCATTGGAATTGAGTCTGACGCCCTCACAGTCGCACCGTTCCCATTGTACTCCGTATGCTCACCAGATATGCATCGCGACGTGTTTGCTTTTACATCAGTTAGGCTCGCAGGATGATTCCAATTGTTGCCGTGTCGGTTTTGCTACCTCTACCGACCTCATTTTCTTTGTCGGCCTGGAATGGCTATTTTTGTGCCTGGGCCGTGTGTTTGGTGCTGGCACGGTGCTTCCGTGCTTTGATCTCGAGCAACTTGGTTATATCCTCCCTTAGATCGCTTTCCATGATGGAGCTATTCGCGGTGTTAAAATGATGAACTCGCGTCCCCCCGACCAGTTCCGCATTCTTGGTCTCATTTTCGGGACTGCATTTGCAGGTATAGCTACCGGTACAATCAGCTAACGCATGCCCTTGAGATTGCGATGTCGCGCCCTCATGGTTGCTGGTGCAGCTGCCGGCATTATCATCAGCTATTCTGATGGCTTTCCAGCTATCCAGTGGTGTTTTAGTGTTTTACTCTGGTCGGGGGGTTGTGTCTCGGCAGTCTATTCCGGCCGCTCAAGACTTCATCGCCGTGATGGATGGCAAAGGTGATCTAGTTATCACCGTCAACCTGACATAGCTTCCGGGGTATATTCTCCCTAGGCGGAATGTGTTCTTGGTCCGGCCTGTGTAGGGGTGGTGTTCACTTGCTTCAGATCATTATTCCGTTTGTGAACGCGAGTTAAGCGGAGACTTTGGGATTGAATATCTTCGCAGACCTCCCCGGAGCATTAAAGGCTCCACGGTGCTTGGATTCTTCATGGGGCAGGCGAAAACTCATATAGTATGATCCGGAGCACACCCTTGCCTGGGCAGGCTACCACCGTAAGTCTCGCCGCGCCTTCGCCTTCACCTCCTTAATCGGTTCTTCCTTTCATCATTAAGACATCTCGCCCCATCACTTCCGCGCGTAGAAGTTGCCAAATTTCGTGTAGCCGAAGTTGAGATGAACATGGAAACTGTATTTGTGGACTGGTTTGCGTGCCTGGCACAGATCTCCGTCGTTACGGTAAGCTTATTCAATTCACCGGAATACGAATAGCATAATTCAATGCAAACTTTGTCATGCCATATGCTATTATGGTCGAATTCGCACTGAAGGAGTGGGGAATCTGCAGTGCCGGCGAAGTCTCCGAGCGGGCATCTCTAACCTGCATAATTACATCTAACTATATATCTTCATGATTGGGCGATACTAGATTGCACATATCCCACACACCTCAGGACCGTCCCTCCGGCGAAAAATCTCATTTATCCCCATCGGCATTTGACGCAATGAGTCATTGAGATATAAGTTTATGCCAAACCTACACCCAAACTCAGTTACCAACGGAAATGCTCAAGAAAAACAAGCTTCGGAGCGATGAAGTCCGCGGGTAAATAAACAGCAAAGACCAAATTGAACGCTTCCCGACCGCGCGGGATTTGACTTGTTTGGTTCTCCGCAATCGGCGGCAGAATTTTTTCCTATTCACGAGCGATAATCTTATCTATACATCACTCCAACAATAAATCCCCGGCACTTTTGAAAACTGTTGATTCCTCTTGTTCGTAAGGAAAAAAAAGAAAAGGATGATTCAGGTCCCCGGAGCTGGGGGCGATGAAGCCCATGACCGACACAAAGATGAAGCTTTGGAGGTAGTCAATAGCGAAGAGGGGTTTGAGATTGACCCCGCGGTGGAGCGACGGGTCTTGCGCAAGATTGATCTGTTCTTCATGCCTGCAATGTTGGTTGGTGCGTGAGATATACATCTGTCATGGAAATTTTGAGAAAGTTGAATGGTATACTGATAGGCTGAAAAGGCTATGGCTTTGTTTACTGGGATAAGGTCTGGTTTAACTACTTCTTTGTGGCAATATGATTCTGACTACAAACCACAGGCTATCCTCGGTAGTGCCTCGTTATTTGGCATGACCAGCGACCTGGCTCTCTCGGTGGTCGACTACAGCACCACCCCCCCGACCAAAAACACCTCGCGACTGAGCTGGGCCACCTCCATCTTCTACTTCGGCATGATGGCCGGTCTGTACCCGATGACTCTGGTGCTGCAGCGGTTCAAGATCCAGCATGTCTTGGGTCCGATTGTCATGCTGTGGGCCATCACCTGTGCGGCCACTGCCGGCGTCACGTCGTGGCGGGGTCTATTTGTCCAGCGCTTCTTTCTTGGTATCTTTCTCTTTTCATCCAGTTCAACTGATCCGTGCTCCTGACACCATGATGTAGGATTCGTCGAAAGCGTGATCCCCACCGGCTTCATGACTGTGATCAGTGGGTACTACACGCAAAAGGAGCAAACCCTACGCCAGGCGATCTGGTTCTCCGGGACGGGGTGGTTCACCATCATCGGCGGCGCGCTCAACTACGCCTTCGGCCAGATCACCACGGGCGCGCTCCGGCCGTGGCAATACATCTACATCTTCGCGGGTGTCCTCACCTTTCTCTTCGGGATCTGGTGCTGCATTCTCCCCAACTCCCCGGTGTCCGCCTGGTTTCTGACGCCCGAGGAGCGGGTGGTCGCCGTGGAACGCCTGCGACGCGGCCAGACAGGCGTGCGATGCCAGACGATCAAGACGTCGCAGATTGTGGAGGCATTCACCGATGTGAAGCTGTATCTGATTGCTATCATGATGGCTGCTGCGTGAGCTTTCCTCCGTCTTCCCCTCACCTGCTTCTCTGCTAAATGATCTCACAGCTACACAATCAACGGCGCCATCTCGGGCTTCGGCCCCCTGATCGTCTCGACCTTCGGCTACAACACCCTGGCCTCGATCCTGTTCCAGTTCCCCGTGGGCGCCATCTGCATCATCTTCATCCCGCTGGTCGGGTACATCCCCACCATCCTCCCGAACACCCGCATCCTGTTGCTGGTGACCTGCTGCCTCCCTGTCATCGCCGGGTGCGTCATGATCTGGAAATCCAGCTGGGGGTACCGGCCCGCCACGCCAGTGGTCGGCTACGCGCTGACGGGCTTCTTCGGCCCGGTGGTCAGTCTGATCATCACGCTGGGCGCGAGCAACGTCGCCGGCGCCACCAAGAAGACCATTATGGCCGCCACAGTGTTCGTGGCCTATGCCGTCGGCAATATCATCGGCCCGCAGCTGATCAAGTCCGAGACCGTGGGGCAGCACTATCCCGAGCTGTGGACGGGGATGGTCATCTGTTACTGTATTGTGATCGCGGCTGCCGGGGCGTTGTGGGTGGTGCTCTGGCGGGAGAATCGCCGCAGGGACGCGGCCGGGCTGGATGAAGGGTTGCGGGATAAGTTGGGGTTCCAGGATCTGACGGATCGGGAGAATGGGTGGTTTCGGTATGTGCTTTAGTTGGACAGTGATGTTGTGGGGTTGATCATGTCTGGTTCTGGCTGGTTCGGGCGATACTTGTATGGGGAAGCTGTTGGCTTGATTGAGCAATGGACTCGTCAGGGTAGTCCTCGGGAGCAATGATTGTGTTGTTTTGGGGCTACCCTGTTCCAGTCTGTCTGTACAACATGTGACGTGGTCCTGCATTTCGGGATTTTGGTAATGGGTGAATAAGCAGATTTGACATCCACTGCCAATGAAATGTGTAACTTCCATACAAGCAGAGCCCGCTAGGAGGCTTGATCTAGAAATGTTGGGCAGAGAGTGAGACATAGCCCCCTTGCGGCCTTTTCGTGAATGAGGATTAGATGCACCATGCATAAGAGCTGTTTGACGAACTGCAACCATCGAAGCATGTTCTACGGTCATTCGCATACCCTGAGCGATACACCTCTTTAGTGTGTAATATCCAGAAATCCATCTCTTTTCCGTCAGCGAGTGATCGTCCATTCACCCCGCCATACACCCCTCACCCCGCTCCACCCCGCTCCACCCCGCCGGCTTCGGCTGACTAGCTCCCGATGAGTAAGCGGCTATTGCCCCTGTTATCCACTGGAACAACCATAGGGGTTGGAAGGACGCAAGAAATTGACTGGGAAATGAGAATAGTCGGTCCGCTAGACCAGTGTCCATTTTTCATTTAAAGAACGCCAAAAGACTCACCCCTCGTTTTCATCGCACTGATTTCTCCAGTAAACACTCACACTGTCCCGCAAAATGGCCACTGCACGGTTCCAGACAGGCTTATATGTCGACGACACCCTCAACTTCACAGTCCGACGAGACCTCCCCATCCCCAAGCCAGCCGCCGGCGAGATACTAGTAGAAACGCTGTACTCCGGCGCCAATCCCGCCGACACCAAACACGCAACGCAGCTGGGCATCTCCCCCGCCGTGCTGGGCTACGACTTCTGCGGGAAGGTGCTCGAGGTCGCGCCGCAATGCCACCGCTTCCGCCCGGGCGCGATCGTCGCAGGCTACACGCCCACAGGACTGAACCGCCCAGCCAAATACGGCACACACCAGTCGTACCTGGTGTGTCCGGAGGAGATGGCATTCCACGTGCCCGCCACACTCCCGCTACCGGACGCCGCGGCTCTCACCGTGGTCACCATGACGGCGGCAGATGCACTGTTCAATTTGCTGGGGATTCCCCCTCCACAGGAAGAAGCCCCGACCGGCGGTGTACAGGCTGGCAGCAAGGGACTCCTCATCTGGGGCGCCTCCAGCAGCGTGGGCATCTGCGCGGTCCAGCTCGCGCGAGCCAGCGGGGTCTCCCCCATCCTTGTGACGGCGTCCCCGCAGCGCCATGCCCTGCTCATGAAGCTGGGCGCCACCCACTGCTTTGATTACCGGTCCCCTACGGTGGTGGACGAGATCACACGAGCAATTCAGGAGAGCAACTCCACCGTAGCTTACGGTCTCGACGCCGTGGGCAGTGACACGGGGACTGGGGACTCCTCAGCAGCCCTGCTGGCTCGGTGTCTCACCCCGGACGCGGACCTCGTCTCGCTGGTCGTTCAGGACGATCCCCGCTTCCGTATGCCCCTCGCGACCCCTAACCGTGATGTGACTATTAAGGTTGCAGCGGTCCCGCGGCCCGTTACCATCCCGGCGAGGCCGGCGGACTTTGAGCGCGCGTGGCGGGTGCTGGAGTGGGTAATGCGGGGTTACCGTGTGCGCTTCCGGCTGCCTCGCGTTGAGGTCTTCGGGGGGTCGGCGCAGGATGCGCTGGAGGTGTTGACGGGGCTGGCGGAGGGTGGGAGGATGTTTGGGAAGGTGGTGCTTCGCCATCCGTTGGTTTGAGGGAGGTTTAGTTTGAATAGGAGGAGGGGATAGTAGTGATGGTGAGGGGGTTGGTTGATGGAGTTATGAGTGCATTCTTTAGAGTTATTTAGGGCTATTGTTCCAAACTACACGCAAACCCATGTTGGCTTTTCCCCCCTCTGAAGCCAACCCAAAGAAAAAAAGCATTATTACTATATCTATTCACAAAGGTCGAAGTGAGCTAGAAAGGCAAGAGATACCATTACAGCTACCATTAACCTACCCAGCAATTCAACAAGCAAGCATCAATCAATACACCACCACAGAAGGCGGCCCAAACGACCCACGATCATCCCGGGGCCTTTTCAGCGCGGCCAACTCCGTCTCCGCGAGCAGAAAGACCATCAACTCCAACTCCGACTCCTCATCCACAAAGTGACAGTGGTATCTCTTCAGCGGAAACGTGCAGTCCAGACACTCGTGCCCGCCCAGATCGACTGCCAGCACGTCGCGGGCCTCGTGCCATTTGGCGTCCGAGACGACCACAACGCACCACTCTATCCCCGGTGGTGTCTGGCCGTTGAAGATGAACTCACGTTGCGGCACGTATTCGTAGTCGAAGGGGACCTCCTCTTCGAAGTGTTGGATAATGGGGGTGGCTGCCATGGTGTTGAGGTGCTTTTGTATATTATATGACTAGTTCCTACTTGTGAGTTGGGATAGCTGTTAGCCTCAGGTATGGGTGTCTTGGAGAATAGAGGGGTTTCTGGTCCGTTTTATATGTTTCGGGTTGGGCTACGCTGATTACTGATGCATAGAGCTTGTTGTGGTTTCTTTGTGCTACTGCTTTCGGTATCAAAGCTGATTGCTAGCATTGTTCGGCAGGCTTTGTGGGAGGAAGATCCCCAGATGATCACATTGTTGGCTAGACTACAGGTGGTTGGTTGACACTTCAATGCACTTTTATCACGGTCTTTGTCTATTCACGGGGGTCTAAGGAAGCTGTTCTTTCGGCGTCTTTACGCCACTGACACCCCACCCCGTACGCCCCTTACCCAAAGGTCGGACAGAATACTTAAGTCTTGAAAACTAGTATTCTTTCCCTAACCTATATCTATGAACTGACAGCTCAATACTATAACTCAACTCATACGTACGGGTATTCCTGATTGTGCTGTGGAATAGTTCTCGGGGGGTGGAGGGGGAAAGGGATGAGGTCACGTGACTGGAGATCCCCCGCAATCGGACCGACCGGAAATACATTGTAAATCCATCCTTCTGTCGCCATCGTCCCTTTGTCATCATCGATTATATCCCGCCAACCGTTCGAAAATGAGTGCTACGCGCAGTAGAACATGCTTGAGCTGTAATAGGACCTTCTCGAAAGCCGAGCACCTCACGCGACACTTGCGGAGTCACACTAATGACAGGCCCTACGAATGTCTGATCTGTGGCAAGTTGTATTCCAGGAGGTAGGCACCTGCTTTTCTACATCCCACATGTCGTTGGTTCTACCGGATACTGATCTCGCTGTTGCAGTGATGTACTACGCCGGCATGAAAAGATTCATCAGACAGCCTCGCCTCAGTCTCGAGAGCGTCCAGCAGGCGAGAAGGCAATGTCGACGCCATCATCCCAGCAGGCAATCAACCCTTCAGATGCACCAACAGGCACCTACCTGGTGCCAGAGCATCAGCTGCATTTCGTCAACCCCATTCAGCATAGTGAGCCCAGCTCTTCTTGGTCTCCAGGAGCGCTTCTCGATGTCGACGCGCTGGATTTCACCTTGACCTCGGCGATTTCGGAATGGGCGCAACTGCCCCCCATCCTGTCCATCCCGAGCTTGACTGATACCGGCCCCTTCCTTACCCCCACCTCAATGCAGACTGCGGAATTGCCAGGTGACGTTGTGAAGCGAAGATGGTTTACGCGTCTGACTGTACCGGAAGACACACCGGCTTCCCAGAACAATTCCGGCACTCGGGGCGGGGAGGTTGGTCAGGGAAACCTCGCGGCCGATGAAACCTATCGAGCAGGCCTCTCGCAGAAACTCCAACCTCGCATGCACGATGAGGCTCTTCCCTCAGCGGAGCAGCTCAATCTCTTCGCCAACCAATTCTTCACTCGCTTTCACCCACTTCTGCCGATCGTGCATGTTCCCTCGTTCAAGCCCACCACTGAGAACTCGTTACTATTCATCTCAATCTGTTCGGTTGGAAGCCTATTTGTAGGGTCGTCACACGCGGTCGCGCAAGGGAATCGACTGTTTGAGAGGTTGAATAAAGCGATTTTGGCGTCCTGGGAGTCAGTTCTGGCTCGCAGCTGCTCCGACGCGTTGTCCATGGTTCAAGCAGCGATCATCGGCCAGACATTTGCCATTCTCTCCGGCCGTCCCAAGGACCTCATTCTGGCGGGTGTTCTGCATGGCACGGTCATGGCCTGGGCGCGTGAGTCCGATAGGAGTGCACTGCCGCTGCCCGTGACCCCCCGAGGTCTCGACCTCGATGAAGCTTGTTTGGGCGAGCAGTGGAGTCGATGGATTGATCGCGAGCAGCGATTGAGGGTCAAGATCGCCCTGAACATCCATGACGCGGAACTCGCGAGTCTATTGCACCATGAGCCCATCTGCAAACATCGGCTCACGCAGTACCCTCATTTGGCCTCGGATGCATTGTTCACGGCGCCTACGGCGGTGAAATGGGCCAGAGCTTACAAACTCACGACGACTCCAACGAGCCCTCGAATGTCGAACACGTACCTCGACAACATTCTCCCAGGAGATTCTAGATTTGCAGCCTACGGACTACTTGAGAGCATCAGTGCCCACGTCAGTGAGGCTCGACGGTCGAATACACTCGATGACCAGGAAGTGGGGAGATTATCCCACATGCTCATGTGGTGGTGGGGGAGCAATAGCACCCAGTCTACCTTACACGACAACGAGGACGACCCCTTTGCGTTGCAAATCTTGTGGCACTCCACCTACATAGCCATCTACGCCGACCTCGACCTGCTGGAACGAGCCAGCGGCCGGGATGGGGAGTCTGCTGCGCAAGCCAGCTACCCGCTTGTCCGTTCTTGGTCGGGGTCACTAGGCGCAAGTAAATGCCTGGTTCATGCTTTCCTACTGCAGCGTTACGTGGAGAAGATGCGTGTCGCCGCCGAGCCAGCCATCCACATCCCTCGAGGTCTATTTCACGCCGCTTTGTGCTGGTTCGCCTTTACTCGAATTGGAGGCCAGCAAGGCGTCGATGTTAGGGCGTTCGAGGCTCCGGAAGTCCAGTTGTCAGACAGCCATGCGGCGCCGCCTGGCGCACTCGGAAAGGCTGGCAGAGACTGTATCTTGGCGGACGCCAACCAGGTGCACCGCTTGATCGATATGCTGAGCCGAGTCGGACGATGGGGCATTTCATCTTCATTCGCTTCGGTGTTGTGTGCTGCGATAGAGGGTCATTCTGGGGCATAGATCACTAAGATCCACGAAGGAGCTGGTTGGTCAGCATCTTCGTGACCATCATCCTCCCAAGGGGGGCTGATGGCATCTTTGCAGTCACCCCGCCTTGCTCGGAACGGCGTGGCGGGGACGCGGCGGGGTGGCCGGCGGGGTGCGCAGACAAGAACAAACCGAGGGAATCACTTTTCCCCAGTGTCCTCCAACGAGCAATGGCAATAGTACAGACCTCACGCTTGATACTAGCCGTTTTATTTGCCGAAGGCTCATCCGGGTCGCGGGGTCTAGTCTTCTACCCCCAGCTTTCTCCACGCCTAACCCCGCAAATAGAGAGATAGATGAAAGCTTATGTACCTTTGTTGCCGACCAAAAGTCCAAGTTTTCAAGTCATATCGTCCACAGCCCTGCTTAGGTCGACGTACAATTTTATTATCTCAGCAAATCACACCATGCCGCTCTTCACCGAACATGCCTCCAGCTGGCGCGACCTAAGGGTCCTGCCGTCTTTGGCTCCCCCACTGCCTCGCTTGACACCGGCATTCGTACCTTCTCCGGAGAGCGAAGTGGAACGATATGAAGTACTTATTGTCGGGGTAGGTTGGCTCTCTCCATATCAAACAACCGGGCTCAGTCCTGAAGAGTTGTGCAGATCATCAAAGACTAACCTATGTCACAAACGATAGGCCGGACCCGCCGGGCTAATGCTCCAACTACTCCTCGCAAGGTACGGATTGACAGACGAGTCCCTTCTATGCATTGACTCCAAGCCGAGCACCCTCAAATCCGGCCAGGCCGACGGGGTCCAGCCCCGCACCTTGGAGGTATTCAAGAGCCTGGGGATCTCCGAGGAGATCGAGCGGGAGGCATGCCAGATGTGGGAGTTTGCGTTCTGGAACCAGACCGAGAGTCCCGGCAACAACCAGAGCATCCAACGACAGACCGTCGTACCCCAGGTGATCCCGCCGGCCCGGTTTCCCTACGAAGCCACCATCCATCAGGGCCGCATCGAGCGCATCATGGACCAGGACCTGCTGCGCTACTCGCAGCGCGGGGTGCTGCGCAACACTAGGCTCGTGTCGTTGGAGATAGATGAGCAAGGCGACGCGGAGTTTCCCGTGTTGGTGCAGATCGAGGTCAATGGCGCCCAGCGACAGACCCTTCGGACGAAGCACCTGGTCGGGGCGGACGGGGCGCATTCCATGGTCCGCAAGGCGGTAGGTCTGCACCTCGAAGGCCAGTCGCTCGACCACATCTGGGGCGTGGTGGATCTCGTGGTTGACACGGATTTCCCGGATATCCGTCGGCGTTGTGCGATTCACTCCCGGGCCGGTTCCGTCATGGTCATCCCTCGCGAGCGCATCTGTACGGGCGAATATATCACTCGCATTTATGTGCAGGTCCCGGGTCTAGTGGATCCGGAGAGGAAGGAAGCGGATGCGGACCTTGGGGAGGGTGCAAGGGGGCGACGGTCGCAGGTTACGCTGGAAGGGATCTTGAAACAGATTGAAGACGTGTTCCAGCCGTACTATATCCGGCCTAAGAGGGCCGATGCGATTGATTGGTGGGCTGCGTACCAGATTGGGCAGAGGGTCTGTCCTGAGTTTATTGTGAAGGATGCTACTGGGGTTGGTAGGGTGTTCATCGTCGGTGACGGTACGTCTTGATCACTTCTAGGGGAGAGCTTGGACTGACAACCAGCAAGCTTGCCATACACACAGCCCGAAGGTAAACTGCCGCAATTAACCTCCTGCAATGATGAGACTGTACTTAGTAACTAACACTGGATTATGCAGGCCGGCCAAGGCATGAATGTGTCAATGATGGACTCATACAACCTGGCATGGAAGCTCGCTTATCACGTCAACGGCCTCACCCCGTCTACATTAGGGAATGCGCTACTCAACACCTACCACATCGAACGCCACGCCAACGCCCAACAACTAATCGACTTCGACAGAAAGTTCTCCACCGGCTTTTCGGATAAAGTGGGCACGGCTGAGTCTAAATCCGGCATCTCTCACGCCGAATTCGTTGACATGTTCAGCGCTGGTTGTGAGTTTACCAGCGGCTGCGGCGTAGAGTATGTGGAGAATCTGGCCGTAGACAGAACGCCTTCGACCGGCACCACGAGGCCCGTCGTCAGCGGCCACGACTACCTGTCCGGGATTCTCCGGCCTGGGCGCCGCTTGCTCAATGTCAAGATGAAGCGATTTGCGGACGGAGCGCACCGGGATATCCATGACGGTAAGACGACCTCTCCCTGTTTGACGCACAGGACAACCATCGCTGACTGCTTTTAGACTTGGGATCCACCGGGCGCTTCCGCATCCTGTCCTTCCTCTCCGTTGACCTGCTAGACGCGAACGGCGTATCTGCAATTGCGCTAAAGGACGTAACGGGTCTGGCTCAGCAGTTTCCCCCGTCGCTGCTTGAGCAGATTGTGGTGTATCCCGAGTTGCCGGGTGCGGTATCCTGGGCTAATATTCCGGCGTGTGTGAAGGAGTACGCAGAGATGTCGTTCTATAGTGGTTATGCGGTGGACGATGCGTATGGGATCTATGGTGTTGATCCTGCGCAGGGTGCGCTCGTGGTGGTGCGGCCGGATGGGTACGTGGGGATGGTTGCGCCGTTGGGCGAGGTTGCTCGGGTTGATGGGTATTTGGGCGGGATTATGACGCGAGTTGCTTAGGAGAGACTCTCTTCTTTGTTAGTGATGTATTTGGTATGTGTTAGTAGATGATATCCAAGACCTAACAACGAGTTTAAATAGGTTTTGTCGTCACAGCCTGCTTGTGGGATGTGTGGCGACGAGGGGGAAAGAGACGTATATCGGCGGATCAGAGCCATACCAATGTACTGTAGAGGTGCCTTTTAAGTTTACCGTTGTACCGACCTATGTCCTGGATTTATGTCTTCGATCCATTATGCTTTATGGCTCACTCAGAATGTTGTATGACTTTACAATATATGAATGTAACCCCTGTGGGGGGTGTGTGTGTGTGTGTGTGTGGGTATCTCGTTCTCACTTCTGGCAGCTATATAGGTCGTGTGGGGGTATTCATAGTGCAAAGTCTAGCCTCCTGGCTGATCCGACAAGAATATTCGTTCCAGAACATCAAATAAGATAGAGGAATAAGCAGCATGGTCGGCAACCAGGCTACCATTTCGAAAATTCATCAAAGGCATCGACCAGTTGTCGTGCCATCTGGCGGGGTTTCAAACGCGCACCCTTGATTACAACAGAAGCTAATAAAGTTATTGACAGTGCATCCGTAAGTGTCGACGGGGTTGCAACATTTGCCCAGGGTGCATTTTCCAGATGCACACTGCGAGTACCAAGGTTATCCTGATGATGCTTGAATTTGGGGGGAGCACCCAGGGTCTGGACCTACAGTGGTACCACACTTTCCACAGTTCTTCGCATCGGTGTTCGTATCCGTGCAAGCTCCGCTGCATACTTGCTGCGACTGTGATGTCTTCGAAGGGCCACAGACATAACACGGACCCTGCCCAGTTAACGCAGGGAAAACGCAAGTGGACGACGGGTTTGGGTAGTTCTTGTAACACCAGTCTGTACACTTGGCTAGGTTGGTCACCGAGGTCTGTGGCGTTGACCAAACGGGGGAGGCTGGAGATGTTAATCTCATCCGTTGAGCGGATTGTATGCTTGGATGTTTATCTTACTGAGCGCCAGTAGGGCGAGGATTGTGGGCTTGACCATGTTCAACTGTATGACGGAGATGAAGCGATATCTGAAAGGGTTATGCTTGTTGATCTTTCTAAAGTCGATCATAGGACGACGCGGACATTTATGTTTAGCACACACTCTTGCCATGACGTCCTTGATTAAGAGTAGCTTTAATGGTGAGGATGATGTTTTTGCTGCTTTGATGCGCTGCAATCCCGGACTTGTGATCTAGACTCCGCGCCAAGTATCCGCTGACCGATGGTTCCTTGGTACTATCAACAGACACATGCCGGGAGGATTTGGGTCGCTTGTGGGGAGGGAGCGGTGCGGAAACTTGGACATCTATGGTTGACGATAAAGTTCGAGATCTTGTTCTCGAGACCCACTCGCTGTGGAAAAGATATTGTGGTAGGAAATAAAGATAGGTCCCTTAGAAATCTTTGCCTTGATATATTAACATGTCTCAATGATATCAACCTGGCCTGTGATGACTTTGCCGGTCGTCAAGTAGTCCGATGCTGATCACGTTGCAAATTGACCGAGAGATCCCGCCATAGACCTCACTGGGGAATCTCAAAAGTTGCAGTGTGATACGGCAGTATCCGAGATCGAACACAATGTGAGTAGCGTGGCGCAGTGCATTATACCAGTCTTGTGGCAGTGCCACCTTGAAGTCTAGACCAGACTGTACAACAGTGCGCTCTCGAGCTCAACACCATGACAGCCTAGGGGTACTGGATTGGATGACCGTACCATTACATCCTTTGAGGGTGTGCGCGATTTCTGGATGTCGTACTATTACTTTCTCAGCCACTAACGTGCAGTGTAGGTCGCTGTAGAAACACCTTGCTCAGATCGATCCGATCGATCCGATCGATCAGTGCTGGTCGATCTCGATCCCACCAAGTGGGCCGGCCATCTCAAGCTTCCACTGCTTAATTTCACCGCAAACGGCCAGGACCCGCCCCCGATAACCTTATTTCGTACCGAATCATTTCTGCGCGCACTGCAGATACATACAAGGAATAAGAATTGCCTAGACCAGATCATTCCCACGTGGGCGGATCACAAGAAAACCTTGGCTCGGGTCTGAATCAATGCCAGAAGACAATTCAAAGTCTAGACACAAAGTTCAGCTGCCCCGGACCCCAACCGCATCCCCCACCGGTACGTCAGATGGTACCCAGCGACATCTGGTACTTCCTTATCATACATGGTAGCCCCTTAAGCATGATCATCTGTACCTCTATTTCGGCATGGAGGCACTTGATGTTAGAGTCAATGATGCGGATTTGCGCATCATAAAGACTCCCTGCAGCCAATGAAATGCAGTCCCGTAGGCCAAATGCTAATGGTGTAGTCTCTCCAAACCCTCGACCACACAATGAATCAATGTTATCTAAGCTGTGACCTCTATCGTGGCGTCCGGGGTTCCGCGAAATAAAAGGGTATAGATACCGAGCCGACCCTGGGCCTTGTTGCAACCCAAGGTGGTGTCCATCTTCAAGATTCAGATTCTATTCCAAGACACCGTTCAAAGATATACCACCATACAAGATGAAGCTCTCGCTATCAATAACTTCTGTTTTTCTTTCCCTTGTCCTCTGCTCCGACATCGCCCTTGCCAGAATCGTCACAGGAACTGCGTCGGACGGGGCGTTAAGCTGGGTTAGATATGTCCCCGACGAGACTCCTGCTCCCGAACGTGCCGCCTAGGGAGGAAAGCTAATTCGGTCGGATGCGAAATGATTTGACACCTGATCTGACGTGGTATGTGATAAGACCCCACCTTTTGTCTGCGGCTACTGTCTAATATATGCTCGACTAGACTGCACTCTGCTGCAGATAGACACAAACATAGCATCAATGCAGATTTATGGCTTTGGAAGGGCGATTAGATGAGATTGGGAGCCCCCGGGTAGATTGACCAATCTTGATTTCTGGAGCATTGTCTGTTGTCGAGTAGCGTGGATGCTCATCAATGTATAGCCCTTCCGATATACCGAGTACCAGATCTGACTCTTGCCAACTTTGATCTTCTCTCGAGCGGTGGTGTAGTGTTTGTAGTCTTGACCGTTCTCATGGAAACAGTGGTTTGGGGCCTGCTGGCGATAGTCCAATTGATGTCGGGATTAGTAGCATCTGTAGCATCTTTCCAGTCTACCATACCATTTTATTCCATATATCGAAGGTAGGGTGTTTTACAAACCAGATAATGACCTTATTAGTTTCAATGCCCGGTACCCACAGATAGCATGCGACTGCCACAATCAGGATCTTGATAGCTTCAACATCAACGGGACCTTCTGTATAAACAACTAAATATGGATCCTCAACTTTCTTCATCCTATATGATACAATGGTTCGAAGTACACGTTCCAACAACACTACGTGACCCTTGGGATTGCGACTCATATTCTTATCACTGTGAGGGTTACAACATCAGCAGCAAGTTTGTCAGACTCCCCGGTCGCATTGAAGAACTTCATAATCGCCGATCTCTTATTCTGTTCCGAAGCTCCGGGTGTCAGGTAGGTATCCAGGGTTGTTCCAACAGCGATTACTCCATCTACCTCGTCCGTTTCCTTGCTCCCCGGGCCGAAAGACAGAAAATGATCATTTGAGCGCCAGTCATGACGGGGTCCCGTCACAAAGAGCTTCCAATCTTATCGGGACATCCGGGGGGCCGGCTTTCTTGCCCGGAACCGGCCCCGCAGCCAACCCCAACCAAATAGTCACTGCCCGGAACCGGCACGGACGGGCCCACATTTGGGCCTGCCTGAAACTTCCATCCCATCTCCCCAAAACATCTCAGCCCACGCATCAATTACTAGTAAAATAATTCACCGCCACCACCTCCCCCAACTGCACCTCCTGCACCCATTTATCCCAATCGTACCGCACCCGCGGCCAGCGTCCCACCTTCTGCCCCTCCGGGGACGCGTACTTCTGGACATCGAAACCGGCCGGCTGCTCGTACAGGAAGAAGACGTAGCGATGCGGTGCGCTACCGGGCGGGGGCCCGGGCCCGATGTAGTTCGCCACGAAGGGGGCGGTGACTTCGAACCCGTAGGTTTCCCCATTTGTGAGCGACGTTGTCGTCGTAGGAACGGGACGGAGACCGGGTTGCAACCAGTGCAGGATCGGGCCTAGGAAGCTGAATGCTGGAAAGGGGGCATCGAGGTCCAGGTTGACCACCATGTACGTGCGGTTGGGGTCGGGGACGGGGAAGGTGAGGTCAGGAGCGGAGCGGGCGTCTGTTTCTCTTTTAGTTAGTTTGGGTTTTGGACTTGCGCTGGCAATGCGTGGTCGAGGAATGTGGGAGAGCGAGACAGACCTGCTCGTGGGATGTATTGGCCCGGTTGGATGTTACGGTGGGCGCCCAAACTCAGCCCTAGGGTTTTAGATGGGTTCTGTTTGAGCAGAGAGAGTGCACTCTCGATTGTCTTGCTGCCGAGCATCCTGGGTGATTGAACTTTTTATCTTTTTCTGAGATATGGAGAGAGAGGGAGGAAAGAAGGATCAATCTGTCTACATCCCTTGCGGAATTTGAGCGAACTGGGGAAATTGGCATGACCGGGACCGGAGATAGTGGGCGGTGATAGGAGGCTATCACCGGCCTTATCGCTCAAGCAAAGACTTAATGAACCGGACTATAGCTTCCCTGGGCTCTGGAAGCAATTGATCAATACTCTAGAATTCGGGAGCTATGGATCATAATTGTTCAAGTTACGGCCTGTGAAAATAGTTCAAACATGATTGACAAATCTCATTCGCAATGCTTGTGTGCGCTGTTGCCTCGATATTAGCGGCAAATATCTGGGGGTTGTATGACATTGGTACTGCACCACACTACCTAGCTGAAAAGGAAACCTCTCAACGCGGCCAGATGCAAATTAGCTAAACCTATCCCCAGAGGAACTGAAATATATGAGGTAGAACCATCCTTCCAACCGATCAGTCTGCCATTTTTGATCGCTACGGAACCAAGTCCGTTTTGTAGTTTGGAAGTTCTGGTCGAGACGAGCCAGATTATTCAACAAAAGCATATGATTCAAGTGACAATCCACTATCCGCGACATAGTTTCAGACGGGTGGGGCCTTCGAATACGAGCCAGGGGCTCAATTTGATAGAGAAGAAAACCCTATCCGATATTCAGGCTAGTCCCAGCTACTTCCCGTTATCAACTTTGCACACCACAAAGGTGGTATATTGCGATCAGATAGAAATAAGGGCGCAGAGTTACAAGAAACATACAATATTCGGCTTCAGGCAGAATAGGTAATACTTCTTGCACGAGTCGCGGTTACAGCCTTGAAGAGGCGATTGCCGGTTAGCTTATACCTTGTAGAAACAATCCAACGAACATCTCACCCTTCATATCTTGACGGCTTCCGACCCTTGTGTCCCATAAGACATCACTAGCAGTTTCCTGGCTTCCAATATCACAGCAATAGAATGGACAGACAGCAGCCACGGCATCAATCGCCGTGAGTAGACCCAAAGCAATCTCGACACGCATATTGTATTCGTGAGCGTAGAGCAACTTTGAGTGTGAAAGTTACAGTATAGTTCTGGTCAAGTTTGGTGTTTTCAGGGGGGCCTAAGCATACACTTCATGGGACCGCCTGGGTCGATCGGTGGTTCTTTGCCTTCATAACTGTTACATCTCACACTGGAGTATGAACTCGATCCGGAATTTCCGGCATCACGAGATAGCCAGCCATTGAATGATCCGGTCCAAAAAACCATTCTTGGTTGAATATAGTCAGGGACCCCACAAGTGGAAAATTATGGGTTATGTGGAATCGGAAACCTCTAGCTTTGGCTTCGGGGTTACAAGCCCGTACCCGTACCGGTGTTTCAAGGGCGACTCTAAATGCCTGTGTCTGTTTAAGGATGATATTTGACTCCAGTGTACGGGCAGGATAGTTGGGAGCCAGTATTTAGAATTGATAGATTGGCCCATGGGGTGAGCGAATGAGCATGACTGTTGATAGGCTTGGCTGGATGCATGGTTGTATTAGGTAAGGAATCAAATTTCACCTGCGGCTCGATCGATGATGGGCTCGCAGGAATCTACAGAGAGTATAGTAGTGTAGGAAATGGGCCTGGAAAAGATGGAGAACAGGTAAAGCAAACTTTGTGCCCACTCCTCGTGACCATGGGTAACGCAAATTAGTTCAAGCTTATCGCTGCTTCCCAACATTTAACCTGGCATCCTAACGGATGGACTCTTTGTCAGGAATCATATTGCTGGAGTTTCTTTAGACATCATTCCAGATCCGCTCAAGTAATCCTGGTGTCGTTAGAAGACTCTCTATAAAAAAGGTTGACGCGGAAATCTCCTGCCCATGTATTGCCGATTTATTGGCTGCTGAGGGCAAGAATACAATTGACGGCGGACCTGCGGCCTCGCCCAGGCTGCCGCCCGCCGGTGGCCTTAGCCAGTTCCTCCGAGATAGTCTCATGTAGTCAGAATCCAAGCATCTTACACCGCACTCTTCATTAAACACACTAACATACTCACCGGACGGGGCAGGCTATAGAAGAATCCATCTCAATAGAACGGGTATGATGTGTGCCCCGCTAGCCCGTATCCATGTACTACTGTACTGTATAATACACACAATCAAGGATGGAAATATAGTATTACGGTAAAGTAGTTAGTTCCGGTAGGCAGGAATAAACTCCCAAAGTGGCTAGTATCATGGCCCCTGAACTAGTGGCGGGCAATTGAAGCAACTGTCTGACATGCACTAACTCACGGCGGTTTGATATAAAATTGCTTCTGCCTACCCACCCCAACTTGACACTACCTGGTAACCCGCAGCTACTACTTCCGATCACTCCCCCACCCCAAACATTGACCTCGAAGATCAATATGCCTCTCTTGTCATTACCACCTGAAGTTTTCCACCTGATAATCTCAACACTATCAAACCGCGAGATCAAATTGCTGCGTTTGACGTGCAGCCTTCTCTGCGACGTTGCTCGCCTCCGTCTTTCTCGCGTCTTCCTTTCTGCAGACCCGCTGAATATCCGAGTATTTCGTGCCGTTGCAGAACATCCAATATTTCGCAAGCAGGTAACGGAGATAGTGTGGGATGATGCTCTTCTGATCGACGATCCAACGCCAGAACATGACCCGTATGACGTTGACGCAGGCATCGAATCGGACGACGAGGAAGAGGAGAACAAGGACTGCCCGAAGTGGTTTGTCGCAATATGTAGGAGTAATCTCGATGAGCTGTCAGTGCGGATGGACCGAAATGAAGATGGATGGTATAACGCGGAACGTTCAGCCCAGCGGGACGCGCGACCGTCGCTATGGACCTGTTGGCAGTATTATCAGAACCTCTTCACGCAACAAGCCGAAGTCTTGATTCGTCAGAGCGACGTGGAGGCGTTGGTCTATGGCCTTCGACGGTTTCCTGCTCTAGAGAGAATCACTCTCATCCCTGCCGCTCACGGTTGGTTATATCAGCCACTCTACGAGACGCCAATGATCCGGGCATTCCCCAACGGCTTTAACTACCCAATCCCGCGCGGGTGGCCGACAGCGGCGGAAGGGGATCCTACGCCGGAGGCTGAAGACTGGAGCACTTTACCGGAGAAAGCCAAAGGGCAGTGGCGGGGAGTCCGGCTTGTTCTGCGTGCTTTGGCCCAGCATTCTGATCACCGCGTGGCCGAGCTAATCTTGGATGTTAATCAGCTGGATACGGGGCTCAATTGCACCATCTTTCACCAGCCCTGCGAGGAGTTCGAGAACCTGATGGTCCTGCTGCAACGCCCCGGATTCCGCCGCCTAGACCTTCCCCTAATTGTCCGTGGTCAGGAATATGAGGAGTGGCCCGCCTTCCGCAACGGAAACCTGCGCCGCGCCTTGAGTGAGGCATCGAGCTTGGAACACCTCAGTCTCTATACGACAATCGAGATCGACTCAGTGGCTAATTTAAGGTGGCAGGGGCAACAATGGATAGAGCCCGGGCAGAGGTCATTTCGCTTTCATTTCACCTCTCTTCAAACTATCTTCCCAGTGGCAAGCTGGTCGGGATTGCAAACCTTGAAGCTATCTCGGTACATTGTGATCCAGGACGACGTGATATCTCTCTTGGAGCAACTACCGGCCCTCCGAGAGATTGAACTGAGCTTCTTGGGGTTTCTAGATAACGGGGGCAATTACAGAGATCTCTTGGACGAGATTCGCGCGAGGTTTCGGTGGTCGGAAAGAGATCAATAGTTGAGACCCAAGCTGAAAGTTGCAGTTGCACCATGGCCCCCTCGGCCGGGCCTGGGAATCTGGCTCGACGAAGAGGTGCACTCCTTTCTTTACGACCATGGTCGGAACCCCTTCTCTATCTTTCGCGACGCTCCGAACCAAGTACCCCAGGGAACTGGGACGCTCCGGGATTCCTTCGAGCCAGGCCATGAGCGCCCTTACTTTGGTTCATGCAAGTTCCTGAGTACCGCGGGAATCGAAGATCGTCGCAATACTCGAGTATCTACAGAACTATATGGTTAGATAATTATGTCAGAGGTAAGAACTGGAATGACTATCAGGATAGCTACGAAACCCAAGCGTACCCTTTCTTAGGGGCTAGGTTAGGAGACGCATCCAGAGGCCAAATCTTGCTGAAGTGGAAGAGCCCGACAAAGAATATGCACTGCATCGAGATTATGGTTGTGTGAGTGGTATACCAGTAATGTCCGAGAAGAATGCCATAATCCGTGACACTCTCAGAGGATATCTAGTAGTAGGTAGCAGCTCATCAGTTACCCAGATGTCCCGAGCGGCATTCCGAATAGAGAATAGGACGCAGTATCTCTCTAAGCAAAGTACCAGGGCGATTATTCCAGCGTGTATTCCCAGCGGGGCGTAAAGGACCTTACACCGCCGGCCACGGTTAATTACCCCAGACAAGGACACTATAAGGAAAAAGTCCATGTGGTTAACCTCAGAAGATCATACTAGGTGTCAAGATGGTGGAGGCTCATCGGATCACGGGAACGCGATATTACTTTCATGTGGAATATGTCTTCGATGAGAGGATATAATATTTCGTAGAGCAGAGTTAATTAGTTGATAGAAAAACTGAGAATGTGCATTATACTAGGCCAAGCCAAGCAAGCCCTAGGCTTTTGAGTAAGTTCTGCCATACTGTTGGAGGCTTCCCGCTCAGAGACCTTAATTTGACAACCGTCTCCAGATCAGCGAACACCAGTCTTCGCTCTTGATCCCGCGCCAGTAGATGCGCAGTCTTCAGCACATTCTTGATCTGTCGACCGTTAAGTTCCAACTCCGCTAAGCTATCCAGCTGCGCCTCCGTAACATCTGCGGTGGCGCGAAGGAACTGCGCCCAGATCTGCCGCCGGGATACAGCATCGAGTTCCGGATATTGGAGTGAAATATGAATACGAGAGTCGAAGCCCTGGTCGATGTTCTCCGCGCGATTACTTGTCAGGAATAGGATACCCTGTTGACACGTCAGCGTCGCTCCTCGCTAGACTTCAAGTTGATGCATACATACCTCGTAGTACTCCAATTTTCGTAAGAATATCGAGACCAGTTCATTTCGGGCCAGATCAGACACCGTGCGGGCCTCCAGAAAGACATCGACCTCGTCAATCAGAAGTACTGCGTTCCATCGAGGCACGAGCTCGAGGACTTCCTCTAGCTTTGCTTCCACATTAGCCACAGTTGTCCCGAGGTCCCCGGCTCCAAGCACGTAAAGCGGGACTTTCATAGCTTCCGCGATACTTTCCGCTGTCAGCGTCTTACCAACGCCCGGCGGGCCACTTAGAAGCAGGATCACACCCTGGCCCTTGCCTTGAACCACATCGTCAAATGAGTCATGCGACTGGGCTTTCGCGACGGCGAGAATCAACTTCTTTAGATCTTGTTGCCCTCGGGGGAGGACCAAGGAGTCGAAGGCATCCTTGTTCCAGACAATATCCTCAACATCATCAACCAAGAACGCCCGCCACTCCTTCTTCCGCAACGAGAAGCCGCGCACCCACGGGGTGGCCAGCAGCCGGTGCTGGTCGGTCATGGTCGTCCCGATTTCCGTGACCTCGGTCTCCCATCCACTCATATGGCTGTGGTTGTGCTTCTTATATTCAGCGGGGTCAATCATCACGCGCCCGTGGTTCGGCACGTGCTTGTAATGCGAGCAATCGTATGATTCCCACGTCTTTCCGCGTGCAATCAGCCGCTGTTTAACGCTTTCTGCGTCCCGGTGGCTTGTCAGAGGGAAGATCTGCAGCGCGTCGAGGGCCATCGTGCCCTTGAATAGGCAGATATTAAATGCCTCGTGCTCATAGTGATAATTCTCCCCGTCGTAGTCAATGTACCTCGTCTTGACCTCGACAAAGCCGTCCTGGCCGTGCGTGAACGAGTCTACGCACTCGTACGCCCGAGGGGTGCCGCTGCCCGCGCTGAAGAGAACCGTCTGCGGATTGAAGACCGTCCACAGGAGGTCGTGGGTAATGACCCCGTTCTTGAGCAGGTCTGCCCGACGGGTGAGGATGTCGCCAACTCCGGTTTCCAGAAGCTGGTGCAGCAGGTCGAGGTAGGAGCGGATTGTCGGGTTCTGCGTATCCTCGCGGGTCTGGCAGAACTGCTGCCACCGGCGTACGAAGGGTACGTATGGGTACTCGAATGTGAGAGTCTCCAGAGTCATGGTGATGCCGGCGTAACCCGCGAACGCTGGCGTCAGAGCCTGCTTGATCTCCTCGCTCTGCAAGGTGAAGGACCGGGCCTGCCAGCGGGCGTCCTCGTCCTTGGTCCATCGGACTATCATGGGAGACTTTACGGCTTCCAGGCTTTCGACTGGCTCGGTCAGGTCTTTTGGAATCTGCTTCGTCCACGGCTTGTCAGGGCTCAACCGGTAGAGGTTGAGAACATCGCTGGGAGCATAGGCTTGTGCCGCTGGCCCAGTTGGGTTTTCTTCTGTCATTCAATGTTATTTGACTTTCCCTCTAGCGGGAAGATAAGATAGTTCGCCTACCTGCCAGCTCCGCTATACTGGATAAGACTTCATCACCATTGTCCACGGGAGACGCAGAATCCCAGAGCGCGGCCATAGTGATGTGTGTTCTATGGCGGCAAGCTCAGAAGCGAAAGAATACTGAGCTAGAAGAAATTAGTTGAGCGGGCTATCTAACTGTTAAATACTTTTTGCAGCTCATGGAAAGCTTTGGGTCATTGAATTGCAACCCCATTATCGTCACCATCAGCTCGAACGTAGCTCTGTGTTAGATTGCTACAGAGCTCAATGACCCACTGGGTCTCCACTTATCGGGGAACGTCTTCGTCTTAGTTCAGCCATAAGGGGCCAAGCCTTGCCTGTGGCTGATGCACATCTCACTTGACGATTGTATTTGCCAGCTTTGAAGTTTGAAGTGAAAGAAGCATCGATATGACCAGATTCACTTTTGGTTCATTAGTAGTTCACATGTGCTGAGAACCATAATAATAGAAAGATGTAATCTGTGGAACAGGGGTGATTCGACCAGCTTCTCAGCCGGTTAGTCTGTAGTCGAACATGACAGGTAACATGCCACCAGGTGCTTGCGATGGCCAGCTTCTTAGATAGTTTATCCTACTGCTGGGATGCGCCACGAAGGCCTCCAGTCCGAGTCATTTGGGCAAATATCAGTGGTCAGTCACGGGTATCGGATTGATTTCTCCCTACACCGTTGAAGATAGGCTTCGCTTCAATGCCTCAGGCCGCGAACCTTTGGATGATGGTTGCCTCGGCAATAGCCTTCGCTTAGAGTTGAAGATGCAAGATTTTTCTGAAGCCTTTGGGAGTCTAGACTCCCGGCAAATTAGCGAGGAGATTACATCCGTTGCCCTGCAGCATTGCCACAATCGCTCCACCGTTTGTCCGGGCTCGATTGGAAGCCCCGCATTCGCTTCCATTGTCCTATCACCGATGTGGCGGAGAACAAAAAGAGAGATGGTCGATCAGCCACCCAGTCCACTCCAGATTCTTTTCTCTTCAATTGGTAGCTATTACATAGCTGACGGGCAACTGAGATTCGCAGTTGTCCGGAACGGAACGACTCGCTTGCGGCCTGCATGCATGTCGGATTCGGCTAGAAGATTTACCTCTGCAGGAGGATGGTTTGTGGATGAGATCGATTGACGGGATGGATCCATGCACGATGGCCAAATACACATGTTAATACAGGCGGGCGAGGCTGCCCTGATGTCTAAGCTCATCAAGGTAGTCATGATTGAGAAATACTACTAATTAATTTTATCAGGAGGTCATCTAGATATCCCCAACATTTACGAGCTCCACCGCGAAGTTCCCCATCTGCTTATTGGCCTCCTTATCCCAACTGGAGGTGAAGACGGCGGGATAATAATCCTCGTCGAACAACGTGTCAACGATTGGAGTCTCGCTGAGATGCAACGTGCCGCCCATCCAATTTCCCCAGATGATCGTTTCGCCCGTCGCGGTTCGATGGCCGTTCAGTGTCTCGCCCTGTTTCTTGTAGTGCCAGTAGATGGCATCCACGCTGGCCGAGATCCCGTGTTCCTCGGCGCCCCGCGCGCGTTGCACGTTGAGTCTCGCATCCTTGTCGTTGATCTAAAACTCATTATCTTCGTGCAGCGAACAGAGTGCGGCATGCTCGGGGCCGAAACACAGGGGTCCGAAGTAGTCGTATCTCTTGTCTTGCGGGACGACAATGCTCATCTTGCGGCCGTCGCCGTGGGGTAGGCGGATGTGGTAGTAGCAGCCTCTTTGGAGGCGGTAGGCGCCTGTGTCGCCGATATAAGTGGCTGTATTCCAGGAGGACTGGGTCAGTCTGGGGAGGCTACGGAGGATTTGGGGATTCTGAAAGAGCAAGCACGGGAGGAAACATACATCGTTAGGTTCGTCTTAGTGTTCTCTTGGCATGGTGATAGTTAGTATGGCCCGGGACCTGGCTCATATCATAACTGCTATTAATTCAAGTGAGGTTCTGGGTTTACAGTAGGGTTTTGCGCACGGTATTGACAGAACGAGATTTTGATAACGGCGTTTCAGGGTGGGGATCTCTTTATGTCTATATTGGGGGGTTACGACGCGCTCATAAGGTTGAAACCCATTATGACGGCCACTGATCCAACTAGCTATACGAGTTCCTCGATACCCGAAGCAGCTAGTTAGCTTGCATGACCGAAGTTTGTATGTCGTGCGTCGTGGGGACTGCCTCCACCTGTCACGATGTAGGGCTCGGCTATCGCCGAATCGGGTCTCCAACCCGTATATGGCTGATGTGGCTGGCTGAGTCTTCAGCCAGCCACCAAAACAATTGCCCAGTGGTCGGGCTGGCATATTTGTTGAGCACACATCCTGGCTACATCAATATATCTGGTTAGGTACTTGCTAGAATCTCACGGGGTTTACATTTGCACTCCTGCTGAAAAGATCCAAAGTCTTCAAGCGTCATGTCGTTAAACCTTTTAGTTCGTTTCCCTATTTCTGCATCCCTAAGTCAAAAAATATTTAGTTCTAGTATAAATCCAGCCCATTCCACTGGATCCCTGGTTAGGAGCCAGCACTTCAATAGACCACCGCCGATATCCATCAACCCTACATCCAGTGTCCTAATCTTAGCCAGGCTTGTTCATCTCTGCTAGTCTAGAAACGTGAAGATAACGGGTGGGTGGTGGACGGTGATGGGCCAAGCGGTGGCTTAAATGGGATATTCTGGGAGGCTAGTTTCAAAAGGTAAGATGCACTAAGCAAAGCCAAAGTATTTAAATTGTAGTAGTAGAACAAGCGAATACTTCCTTAATCTGGATCGAGCAACCGAACAATTATGGCGAAAAGGAAGTTGCGATGTTACAACTCGGCCCTCACATTTGGGGATTGCATAGCCAACTCAGGGTTTAAGCTTTCATAAAAAGGATCTTGTCATATTATATCTTAAAAGTCAAGGCATTGTAGTGATTATACACTGCAAGTATAACAATATAGGACCGGTTTAGTTGTAGCATGCGTCAGAAAAGAGAACATGATCTCGGAGTCCGAAATCAGCGTCTCAACAGCAGGTAATATCATTACAGGAAAGCTCCATCTAGAGTTGTATACTTCTCTAGCATCTCGTCAATTTAAGTACTTGCTTTCTCTCGCTGCCCGAAGTGCTGCGTGGACATCGTCATCTTGCAACGTCGACCCGCTCTCATGATTGAGCATTATCGCGATAACTCGCTGGTGGCCATTTGCTGCAGCTCCGTATAGTGCCGTACTGCTAGGCTCATTGCCGTGCATGTTCGGGTCTGCTCCATGGTCAAGTAATATCCACAGTTCTCGGATGCCCACTTGCTGCCGCTATACGAAGTGCGGTCCCGTCTTCACTTTCTTCATTGACATCATCTCCACTATCAAGCAGTGATTCCACAACCTTTTGGCGCCAGCCTTGCACCGCTATTGTGGCGGCCGTTTGAGGAGAGCATTCAAGGCTAATATCGGCTCCATGGTCGAGTGATATGTACACAGTCTTGACGAATCCATCGGACCAAAGGACAAAATTCGCTAACTTCTCGAACTGTGCGCGTATGGTTTTGTCCTTATCACCAATGGTGATCTTCCATTGCCTCCTTTCTCGGTCTAGTACAAGCTTGTTTATCGCGGCTTCCACGGAACTTCGGCTGGAGGGGTCTGGGTTGGCGTCACCAGTACATCCTCCAGGAGCGCCTAGGTGGCTTTTGTAAGCTGTCACCAGATCCTGGCCGTGGTTTTTTTCTGAAATATCCCGAATGACCGAGCCCAGAGATCCACTTGGTCTTGTTCTTGGGGTCTATCTCGACCGATGGCGGCTCCGTCGCGGTTGCTCTCGTTCAATTTGAGATGATGGAGAGACCGGAAGTGCGGACCTGGTGGTGTTGACAGTCGAAGCCTCCGGCAACCTATTTGGCTTGTGAATTCACGTGTTCTCTCATTGGCTGTTTGTTCGTTCCTTCCGGAGCCTCCCACGTACTCGGCGCTTCAGACGTCGCACTAGGGACGGCATTTTGTTCATCCCTCGCCCAAGGGTCAAATCCGCAACTACATAGTAGATTGATTTTCTTCGTCAAAGATAATCCGGCGGGGCAATGAACAGCTTGTATCTATTTATGTTTGCTGCACTGCGGGTCAAAGATCGAGCAAAGCGATCCTCTGTCAGAAAGTGGTTTCCGTGAGTTGTCTTGCATTAACTAGTGCCGCACGAACACGTAACATCGCACCAGGGTTGTTTGTAATTCAGTCGTTCAAGTCATTGGGCCCCACTATTACATCGAATAGCAGCTGCCATCCTCTTTACTTTCTACTAGATACTTCCAAGGTATACCACAATATATCGTACTGTAATTCTCAATGTTGCGGAAAAGACCCATGGTTTACCACCTAACCCTAAGTGAAGTACTCTGTGCCACCCATGTCACAGAGTACTACGAAGCAGCGTACAGCATTGGTAAGAAAGCAACATCCTGGGAAATGCGAGTTTGGTGTTTGTTTAGAGAGGTTTATTACTCAATGTGAATAGAATATAGGAACATAAAACCGCATGTTGACGCAGACGTAAACCAAGATGTGAGATTCTTCGTGCCTTACTAGAGTCAAATAGGACAAAGGCCTTACAAGAATACCAACGATATCGAAGCTGTACAGAATGACTCTGAGAAATTTGCAAAGCGAATCACTGAATGCAAAAGTCCGAAGTAAAGAAATGAAGAAATTGACAAGTTCTTCGAGGTTGGTAGTGGCACATCGACCCGCAAATCGGTCGTGATGATTCTAGTGAGGGAAAAGACAATGGCCCCGGCCGCGTTCCACAAGCCCATACACCTGCTTCACTCAATCCAGAACAGTAACAGTGTCGGACAATGCGGTGCAGTTAATCGGAATATTGATCGGGGGATATTGACCACCCGGGGTGAAGGCCAGACTACTGTAGTTGTATGTGGGGCTCAGCATCATGATCTGCCCGACAGTGGTCCCGAAGTGGTCGGCGAGATCCTTGTACACACCCCAGCTGAAGGAGTAGGGTTGAAGGATACACTGGCTGGGGTCGCACTGGGGCACCTTGATGAACTGGCCGACAGTCAGGAGGGCTGTGGGCGAGGTCGGGTTGACCAGAGTTTCGTTTGAAGACCCATCGACATGCATGAGGGACTCGACGGTGATGTTGAGACGCCGTGCGATGACTTCGTAGGTGTCACCGCGCACCGTGTAATAGAGACGTGGTCCGCCGTAGATACACGTGCGGGTGGCGGTGGTGTTGGGCAACAGGCAGCTGGTGTTGTCTGGCTCGCACACCTCGGCTGGGATCAGGAAGGACTCCCCCACGTTGGGAATGATGGTCACGTCCGCCATGAGGTTCTGCCGGCCAATGTCGCACACGCCGCGGTTGGTGGCGCGGGCGACATCAAAGACGGTTGTGCCGTCGACGGTGATATCGTACCAGTACGTAGTCGTGTTGAGAGCGGTGGTGTTGCAGGTGCTACTGGCGGCTGTGACCAGCGGAGCCAGAAGAAGAATCCAAAGAGAGTGGACAAAGGAAGGCATTTTGAATGATGGATCCAAGCAAAGCAGACAAAAAGAATGAAAAGAGCTCGGAGCTGGAGAATGAAAGAAAGACTGGATGTTCTCTGCTTGAACGTAGCATTGCGAGCAGACAGACCACGTTTTTATACTCCGCTGCTGAGCTAGGACTGGGGCTTTTCGCGTCGGACACCCATGCAATAATGCCTCCCTCTGAGACAATGTCCGAGCAGTTCCAAAGAACGAAGAGCGAGTCCGGTGTCTGAGCTAGCTGCAGCGTCAAATTGCTATTTCGTCGAATGTTATCGCGTCGTCCGATGTGATGACCGACCAACGCTAAGGTAAACTACTGTACCTTAGCCAGAACGCGTGAACGTCCCCTTCATTTGTGGAAATTTACGTCTTCACAGAAAGCGGCTTCGAAGTTTTTTCAACCATTTCGTCCAATGTACAACTGTGTCGGTATCCCGAGTTGATCGATGAATTGCAACATTGGTGATGAAGACCGAAGCGGCTTTTGGCCTCAAACGGGTATGTCGATTGTGAACCCACCATCCTGGTCAGCACTCACTGTGTTCACCCATATTTGTGATTGCACTATCAAGAGATCACGTTCCACCTGTCAAGTTCCGTGTGGTAGTGCGACGCCGCTAGCGATTATAGGCCTCACACCATAACCCGGAAACACCATACAGCGGCCAATATCAGCAATGCAATTAGTTAGTTGGTAACTGCACGGACGCCGCGGATGCTGTATCCCCGACCCGAGGCTATTTTGCCATTGCACCGTGTCCGATATCGAAGTATTTGTCCCAATGGGAAACACCTGTCTGCTGCAACCGTGAAGCTAGTGAGAATTAGTATCTGAACTTCCCAAGTCGCGTCTGCAGTCGTCATCAACCCTAGCTGATTTCTCCAAGGTCCGAGCGCAGGACAAGAGAAAACAAGCTTTGTACGAGATCTATAATTATTCGCGCCTTTGCCAGAATTTGCCGCCAAGCAGCAAGGTTGACATCCACAGATCCTCCTGCCAAGATTTGGACTCCGGGTTGAGTTCTTCAGGGCTTGCCTCACAAAACACCAACTTATTCAAAGTAATACAGATTCAGATATCGGGCAGATATTGGTGAATGTACATGTCATATCTAGAGCCCTTGTATGTGGGGTTGTGCCGACCTGATTTCCTGCGGAGAAGAAACTTATCCTAATTTGGTGTGGGTTTGCGAGGGCTGCTTCGGACATGTAGCTTCCCCACACAAAGGCCGCGTATTATCAGTCTGACACGTGACTGCTTGGAACTGGGGTAGGACCATTCCCCTATGTGCTCTAGGTGATTGCAAATTGGGCCATCTGTCGACTGCTCAGGCAGCGGGTGTTGCTTTCTGCACATTGTGGAGATGCGGCAGGAAGTTCCCGCTCCCGCTACTCCGTACACCGCGGCTACAACCGAGCAAACCGGTTGTTGACTAGTTAATTTCGGACTTGATTCCCATTCTCGAGTCCAGAGACACCTTCTGTAGACCACTTGGCTCGGCAAATGGCAATCTGCTGGGCGGATTGAAACCGTGGAGAGGATCTTAGCTTGGCGACCCTTCTCCTCTGTCGAAACTTCCAACGAGCCGACACGGAGAAAGGACCTAAAAGCTCCGGGACGCGGCTCGTATGGGCATTTCAGGCGCAGTATGGCAAGGTTCGCCGCTTCGAGGGGAGACAATTCGAAGCCCCTTGCCTTCGCCGCAGCCGGACTGACACCCTCCACATCGACCTTCTTCCCCAGATAGCCTGCCTTGCGCAGTGGCAGAACATTCTTCTCAATCTTCAGCGAAGTGAATGCTTTCCTCTGCGCGGCCTCGCCCGCGTCCTTCCAGCGCGGCTGTCCCACAATCTCCCGCGCCGCCTCCTCATCAACAAACGGGTCGTCAAAGAGCCCAAGGTCGAATCTCTCCCGTAATGTCCGACGGACCGACGAATCGATCCGAGCCTGGTCATTGTTGGCACGCTGGTGGCGGAGAGGCTACACTCTGGAGCTTTCAAATGCATGAGATACATTAAAGCATCACCACACACAACGATCAAACTGGTGAATAAGTGACTCGCCACGATCTAACACCCTATCGTGCAATAAATCCACCTTCCCCGGTTGTTTGGCCGTTCGACTCCAACGCCCGGCCTATCCATTGAGCCCCAGATGCCAAACAGCGCATAAGTACGCACTGTACTTTGTGGCATCCGACGTCGATGCATAACTCGGATTTGTGCAGACAGAGAACCCGCGCGCGTGTGGGTCGCGGCCCCGTCCAGCCCGGCCCTGCAAATTGTCGGTCGGGATGACGAGACCGCAAAAGGCGAACAAAGTCCACGAGATCGGCTATCGCCCGTATTTTTCTCCCCTCATTTCGAAGGAGAAAAAGGAGAAAACAACAGGGTGGTGGGGAGCTGATGGGACGACTCTTTCGGAGCTGCAGGGATTCGGTTGTACCGGATTTCTGCCTCTCGGCTGTGCAGGCTCTCTGTCATTGGGTAATATATATATCATAGTCCCTGGTAAGTGTCCATCATGTAGTGATCTCGTCCCCCAAAAATAGAGACCTAGAACCCTACGTTGGTAAAACAATCAGAGTACATAGCCGCAAGGCGAAAGTTAACACCATGTGAAGACTTCGAATAAATTTACCTTTTGCCTGTCTTTCGTCTCCTAAATCCCTTGAACCAAATCTATTCTTCGTGAACTGTATCCGGAACGCATGGGTACCTGGTATACTCCATCCGCGTCTATATCTACCGTATACGCCTTGCAACCCATTATTAAGAAGACCGAGAATCAAAATAGTAGACAACAGATACATAGATCACTTTTCACCTGCTCCTGCTGCTGCTGCTGCTGCTGCGCCTCCTCCTCCTTCTCCTCCCCCAACAGCCTCCGCAGGACCCGGCTCCCCATCCGCCAAAACCACCGGCTCCCCCGTCACCAGCCTCTGATTCTCAACCACTTGGGCCTTCCGCGCCGCATTCTCCTGCAAGGCACGCATGTAGCGATCCGACTCGGCGGCAAACTTGCACTTCTTCCGGATCGCCGCTCCATACCTATAAAACAGAAACGGGGCTGGCATGCATAACAGACTCAGAAACGCCGGGATGGAGGGGGCCCAGTGGATGCCCGCGCCGCTGTACATGTAAGGGGCGATGATGGGGAAGACGGCCCCGAAGATAGAGCGGAGGACGGTGTTGGCGGCTAGCACGGAGGCGGCGTAGATGGTGTAGGAATCGATGAGGTAGTTCATGACTCCCAAGTAAATCAGGATGACGCCGAAGCCGAAGGGCGCGGTGGCGATGATGCTGACGCTCCAGTGGATGGAGGGGGAGTCGGTCCAGGCGAACCAGAACTGGCTGATGGGGATGGCGAGGGCGCCGGGCATGCATTGCAGGAGGCGGGCCTCGGGGGGCGCGAATCCCCCGTGGCGGTCTTGGACCTTGATGAAGTGCAGGTTGGCGGGGATGGTGACGCCGACGCCGATGATCATGCCTACCATAATCCCTAGAAAGGCGAGGCCGCCGACGCCCGGGTTCCAGCCGCGGATGTCCTCGTAGACGATTGGAAAGGCCGAGAAGAACATGTAGAGCGTGCCGTAGACGATGGCGATGTAGACGGCGAAGAGGAGGACGATCGGCTCGCGGAAAAGCAGGACCCAGGGGCGCGAGAGCGTGGTCTTCAGGAGGCGCGGCAGCGAGACGGGGCCCTTGTCCAGCTCAATCTTGCTGCGGTAGACCCGGCCGGTGAGCTGGGAGAGGCGCAGGGCGCGTTGCCGGAGGAGGACGGGCGCGTAGGTCTCCGGGATGAAGACGGCCATCAGGACCCAGATCAGGGCCGCCAGTAACGCAAGGAAACCCTCCACCCAGCGCCAGCCTGCGCTCATCCCCAGGAATCCGCCGATGATGGGGCCCAGGGCGGGTCCCAGGAAGGGGGCGGCCGCGTACAGACTTAGGGCCAGGCCGCGCTGCCGCGCCGTGAACATGTCCGAGATCGTGCCTCCCGCGTTGGTGAAGGGTGAGGACCCAAATGATCCAGCGAAGAATCGCAGGATGCACAGTGTCCAGATGTTTTGCGCTCCGGCGCACCCGGCTGAAAATGCGGTCATGGCGAAGAAGCTGACCATAAAGGGGGTTTGGCGACCGAAGACCTCGCTGACCGGCGCCCAGAAGATCGGGCCAACCGCGAACCCCAGCACGAAGAGCGCCAGGCCGATGGTCGCGACTTCTGAGCTGACATGGAGATCTTCGACGATTTCCTTGATGCTGCCGCTGTAGGTGGAGGAGGTCAGGGCGACGGTCAAGGTGGAGAAGGCGACAATCAGAGTGATGGTGATCTTCCGCGCCGCGCTGAAGAGCAGTGGGTTGCGGCAGTCGTTGGGAATCCAAGAGACCACATAGGGATCCTCCTCCGTGCCACTGCCGGGATATTCAAATTCGAGGATCTCTTCGTTGATGGCGCCTTGGTCGAGGAGCATGCGCCAATGGGGGATCCGAGTGCGATAGACCCCCCTGGGAAGGGTGCCTTTTTCGCGATGCTGTTCCAGATCCTCGACCATTTTAACTTTATTCCCTGCGGACTGTATTCTTGGAAAGTGGTGCAGTGATTCACGGCATCATAGCATTGCTTCGGGAAATGTTATAAACCCAAAATTTATTCACGCTTTCGACGGGGCTGTCCGCATAGGGAGGAATTGTCTCAGACACCTGAGGGGGTGGGTGAGACCAGTCGGGCGACTCATTGCTTTTATCGTGCTGATTGCAATCTGACTCGGTGCAAAACAAGACGGCAGAAGAAGAAAAAAAACCAGCACTAACGAATTGGGTCTTTACGGACCCACAGCCCCGCAATGAATGCATGAGAATGATAGTTTTCCTGCAGCATGACTCGGCCATTGAAAGATTAGATAACTGAGAAATAGACCCTTGAGGTGTACGTGTGATGGACTGCAAGACCCTGCGCATCGTGCTGCAATCGAAGCTTGTTCTTAAGATCCTATCGGCGCATCCCTAAGGGCAAAAATGGTCGGAGTGTTGTTGTACCGGGTATTCGGCACGGACTGGGGCTCGGGAGGGCAAAGACCCAAAGACCCATCGGCCGCAGTGCCTCCTCCCGCTTACGGGGGGCCGAAAGCCTCGGCAAGGGTGGCTGATTAAATTATCGACGCGCATTTGCCAGGGCTAGGACAAGATGTCGCGATCTGTGAGGGTGATGGGATGGGTGATAAGGGGTTCG
Source organism: Aspergillus aculeatus ATCC 16872 (assembly GCF_001890905.1). Lineage (NCBI taxonomy): Eukaryota > Fungi > Ascomycota > Eurotiomycetes > Eurotiales > Aspergillaceae > Aspergillus > Aspergillus aculeatus. The sequence goes on from NW_017962992.1 coordinate 592,616, forward strand.
GTTCCGGTCCACCTTTTATTGGAGGGATTGGCGCCAATCGTGACAAATCGAGTCAATGCGGGTTCAAGCCGATGTCCTGCCCTGCTGAGATCGATGGCAAGCGGGAAAGGGGTTAAGATAAGCTTCCCTCCCGTCCGCTCAAGGGTGTCCCTTAAAAGTCTCACTCACTGTCTATACGTGGCCCTTCTATGAATTTCGTCAGGGTGACGACAGTTTAGTCTCTCCACGGTTGATAATCTAGAGGGGTCCAAGCTGTCAAAACTCCCTTTTTTCTTACTACTCATGCAGCCATCAAGGTCGGTTAGCCAGGATAAGTATGGTCGAGCGTCAAACATGGCTCCGACACTCTGCAAAATATTGCTCAAGTCACTGCTAGCATTTCATCCGATCGAATCTTGACCCAGCTACATCTCTCAGAAAATAACCTAGAACAAAGTGCCGTCCCCAGAGTTCAGGATGGGACTGGACTTAGTCTCCGGCCGCTTTTCCGCCGCGAGCTCCCGACCCGCTTTCCACGAGCCAGCCTCCAACATCTGGGGCAGCGTCAATCGAACATCTCCCAATTTCCCACTCCCCAGAATCCGCTTGTGCAGTTCGTCTAGCAAAGCAACCGTCATCGCTCGCCATTCGACAATCTCCCCATCTCCCACCGCGAAACACGGCAGCGCGGCCCCGGAGGTGCGCAGCCCACGCTCCATCGCCTCTGGCTTGAGCGTCAAAACCCCCATGTCCACGAACAACCCTCCATTGCGATATTCGGGCAGACCGGTTCCCAGCTCCGCATTCTTCCAGGTGATTTTCAGTATGCGCTCGAAGGGAACCTTGAGTGAGTAAGCCAGCCACTGTGTCAGCTTGTGGAAAGGCTGGATGGTGGCCGTTTCGGGGTCTGTCGCGGTGATCTGGGAGGATTCCGACAATACAGGCAGAGGCCATGCGTCGCCGATCGGGTGTCCGCGAACGCGAGTTCGGTCGGATGGCCAAATTGGAATCAAGGTCTGCTGCAGCACCGCCCAGAGTCGGGCGTAATCGAGGTTCTCCGCGCCCGAGGAGAGAAGATGGTCTGCATTAGTCAGTGTACACTCGGGTAGACTAGAAAGCATTGAGCTCACCGAGAAGCTGGCCAGGGCGACCGGACGGTCCGAATATCTCAGGGAGACTGGTTATTGACTGCCCCAGTCTTTGTAGGATCTCCACGCGTGCACCGGCTCCAACGAGCGGATTGCTTTGATCATCAACCTGGAACCCCTGGGTCAATACATCCACCGTCAGGCCTTTCAGCGCCTCCCCTGTTCAACAACACCAGTCAGCCTTGCTAAATGAAAGAGGACAATGTGGAAGTCTACCATGCACGACATCATTCCTTTCCGACCCCTGCTTGGCAAAGTCCCCGTTGAGGAACATATACAGCGAAGCGACCGCGATCCCTTCACTGCGGTTATACACATTTCCCGTCTCTGGTTCGACATACCGCCAGGTATCGCCCGCTCCGGCGTCGAGGAGCACGGAGACGAAGAACAGATCCAACAGACTGCGCACCTTCTCCTTCTCGTCATATCCAGCTTGAGTCCATCGCTCGAGAAGCTGCTGTAGTCGAGGCACCCCGCCGACTTCGAAGTGCTGCCAGCGACCGTGGGGAGGGATCTGATCGTATCGGGCGGGGCCGAAGTCGCGCTGTCAGACATATCGTGTTAGGTTCTAGCTCTGTTGGATCTATGAGTAGGATGTCGCACCGTTATGATGTTGATAACATAGTCCACGGTCGCGTCCAAGCGGTCGGGGTGATAGTCGTAGTGGTGGAGCTTTCCTTGCTCGGCTAGGCTCAAGACAACACGGGCGCGATCGCGGACAGCCTCGAGACCGAGAAGTTGCTGGATGTCGGAGTCCATGGTAGCTCTCGCACTGCGTATCTTTCGTAGGCTTTCCCAAAGTGTTTTGCTTGAGTGGCTCTGGTTGAAAAGAATCAAGAAGTTGCGTTGGAGGCAGAAGTAGGAAGGAGGGGAAAGAAACAACAACTCAGAGCGGGGAAGGCGCTTATCATCCCTGTTCCTCGGCTGATACCGTCTATCTTATCTGATAACACCACGCGATACAGCCTGTATCGCCAGCGTTGTACGGTATATCGCAGCAACAGCATCGATACATTGCAAGTTTTCCGTCTATGATACTTGAGCCAAGGCATCGGAGAATAAATACAAGCACGGCAAACCGTCATCATCTTGAGACCACACACACACACACACCTTTGCAGCTGTATTCACACCCGACATCCTCCAGATTTCACCACCACCTCACCATGACTGTCTCTCTCCCTTCCAACGTGCACCACGTGCACAACACCACCTTCACAGCCCTCCTCCAAAGCCTCCGCCAACGCGACCTCAAGCCCTCAGAGGTCCGCTCCCTGGTCCGTGAAATGACCACTACCCTCTCCAAGTCCGTCCATCTCGACACCACAGCCCCCGAAGAAACGGTAGCCGTGATCGTCGTCCTCCGTTCTGGACTTGCCATGTTCGACGGCTTCATGGACAGCCTGCCACAGAACCTCTCGACAGCAGTCTACCACCTGGGTATCTTCCGAGATCAGACGACGCTGCAGCCGGTGGAGTATTACAACAAACTGCCTCTTAAGCCGGCGCAGATTAAACGGGCGGTGGTGCTGGATCCGTTGATCGCGACGGGTGGGACGGCGGCGGCGGTTGTTGGGATTTTGGAGTGAGTCTCATTCTTCTTTCTGTTTTTCGACATGGGTTGAGCTGTCAGAAGCCCCGTGATGGAGTCGCTAATGCATGGCCGTAGGGAATGGGGCCTGGAGAAGGTAACTTTCCTGTCAATGCTCTCGACACCAACGGGATTGTCTCATGCAGCCGGAGTGTGGCCGGAGGGGAGTCGGTTCGTGGTAGGCGCAGTGGATCCGGAGGTGAATGCCAAGGGGTATATTCAGCCCGGGGTAGGGGATATTGGAGATCGGCTGTTTGGGACGGTCTTCTGATCTTGGTTAGAGATAGTCAAGCAAAGTGGCTTTACAAGACGAAGTGAATAGTCCCATCCGGAAATCAAGTGTTTGATCTGGTATTTGCAATATAACAGCGAAAGAACATTCCACTCAAAAGACCCCCACCTAATGCGATGAATATACAACCTAAACCTATCCAACCATACATGCAAGACATATCCAAATTCCAGCCTACGATCCACCCTCCCCACAACGCAAAGAAACACCCAAAAATCCAAAACCCCACGAAAGAGATACTACACTACCATAGCCACCGAAACACCGACTGCCCCCTCCCGCCTCGAGGCATACTCAGCACGTACCATAGTATCTGTCCCCGAAGTCACCCAAACCAGGGCTAATGTAGCTACGACCAGTCAGTACTCCTGTTTTGCATGACCCCTCCAAGATGAAGCAGGAACACTCACTTCTGCGCCGTCAGATCCGCATCCACCGCGGCCGACACGATCTTCAACGCGGGGAACCGGCCCGTGACCACCTCGAGCCCCTTCTTCGAGGAGACGACATTGACCAACACGATCGACTCCTCCGGCACGCCATGCTCGGTCAGCGTCTCCACCGCCTTGATGACCGAGCCTCCGGTCGCGAGCATCGGCTCGAGAAGCAAGACCACTACACTCGCCTGGTAAGAACATCTCCCAGAAAAAGAACAAGGAACCCTAAAAGAAGACAGAAGAAACGTACCATCATCGCGAATCCCCGCCGGCAACTTCGAGTAATAACTCTTGGCGATACTCGTCTCCTCGTCGCGCTGGATCAGGAGCTTTCCGAAGCTCAGACGCCCGCTACACAGCCCCTACAATCAGCCTCCCATCTAAAACTCCAACACACAACAAACCGAAAGGATGACCGGAAGCTACTTACGTCCACGTATCCCGCAAAACCTGCTCCATGCTCGCGCCGGCGCGCAGGATGCTCACGCCACAGACCCCCTTCGTGAACCGGAGGCCCTTGTACGTAGTATCCAGCGGTGTGGTGACGGTATACTCCTCCGCGGGGACATGGTTCAGCGCTGATATCCTCTCTTCGCATTAGTGGGTTTCTTTTTTTCTACCTGCTTGCCCCGAACAAAAGCACGTGACCATACCGGAAGAGATCAGACGATGCACGACTTTCTCCACGGCGGAGACGAAGGCGCGGTCGTCGGTGTGCACGTCGCGGATGATGGTCATGAGGCTCAGCAGGGAGCGGTCCTGCTCGAGGACAGTGACGCGGTCCATTGGGGGGGTGGGAAGTGCCGAAGTGGTTCCGGCAGTTGGGGCGGACATTTTGGGCGGAGGCTTTAGAGTTTGACTGAATGTATTTGTTTTGGATATACGGTACTAAATGTGCCAGGTTTGCGGGGGGTTGGAGATGGGAGAATTGGCGAAACTTCGTGGAAGGGAGGAGAGAAGAGGTTTAACAGTGGAATACCGTGGTTTATGTCCAGGTTGGTGTAGCGGGGTACTTTGCTTGGTGGTGAGTGAAGAGGGGTACAATGCAGTGCAGTGAATGATGCATGCGTGGGCGGAAGAAGGCGGAGAAGAAAATTCACAAAAGAAAAAAAAAAGAAAACAGAGGAGGGGCTTGGCACGCGACAGTTAACTGTGGTTGATAAGGCGGATCTAATCTTATCGCTGTCCTGATTTCGACTGGGGCTTGTTTGTCAGGAGGAGGAGGGTGAAGAGGGTACTATCTTCTATGGATGTCAAGGAGTAGCAGTTTTATACATACCTATGAAGTTTATCCTTAAAGGTGGGAGTGGTTCAGTCTCATCTATGTCTGTCGCGTGACCTGAAGATCGGAACACCAGTTGTTGGCCATGCAGCAACAGTCTCTCGATACGAAGGCACATCTATGGAACCAGGGTTTTACGTCCATGTCTCCCCATTCGTGTCTGGCAGCATGATACAGAGGTCGAGTCAAATTTGCATATCTCAAGTCAGTCTCAGGGGTGTGAGCTATGCCCAGCTACTTGAGGCTACTAGCTCTGCATGAAAAGTATGGAGTCGCCCTGTCTGTTTGTCAAGACTAGGATAAACTCAACGGTCGCATAGATCTGTGCACAGTACGAAGGACTAGTATACTGCATGAATCCAGTATCCACCTATAATGACCCTCTCTTAATTTCATTACCCCAATCCCTAAAGAGCAATGAGCTAAACCCAGACTTGCTTATCAGCGATCTCACACAAAGCGGGGAAATCCCTTATCGCGCAACCCCTCGGGGAATCCCGACATGCCTTAAGAACTGATAAGCCGCCTCGAACCCCAACATCCAGAGATAATCAATCTATCGTCTATCTTCCCTCACACTCCGCCTCAATCTCCTTCTTACCCGGTGAGCGGATAACACAATTGTTTGATATGCCGCGAATCTCGACCAAATCGTCGAATCGGGCGGCGCGGTTCGCCCCCTTCCCCTCGGGATCGCCCACTCCGAGCGACGATACGGTCGTCTCCAGCGAGCGGGCGTCCCGCCGCAGCTCAGATGTAGGTGAACTTTCTTCCGATAAGCCCTACGCAACAACCCCGGGTTAATTTCGATGTTAGACCCGCTCGCGGAGGAGTAGCACACGGTCTAGTCATGTCGAGGACGCCACACCCCGTGGGGAGAGCTCGGAATTGGACAACGATGGTGATGATCATGACGAAGGGTCAGAGACTCCGGTCTCGCCGGCGCCTCCGACCGTGACACATCTCTTTATCAACAACGAGCATGTTATGTCCAAGTCACAGAGCTGGAGCAATGTATTGGATCCGGTAAGAGATTTTTCCCCTCGAAATTGTCCTATTTCTGTATTCGCTGACCCCACTTCCAGGTCTCGCAAAGCTTACTATGTAGGGTGCCTGGAAGTACACTGCAGGAAGTCCAGAGCGCTGTTCAGGCGGCACAGGATGCTCAGCCCGCCTGGGCGGCGCTGGGGTTCCAGGTGCGGCGGGAGCGGCTGTTAAAACTGGTGGATGTCCTCAGGCAAATGTCGCCGGAAATAGTAAGACTCCTTGCATCCAAGATTCAACGCCAGAAAGAACACCAGGTAGCTAATTCAGATTGACCGTAGGTGACCTGTCTATCCCGTGAGGTGGGGAAAACTCTAGCCGACGCCGATGCCGAAGTCTTCCGTGGACTGGACTGCATCCACGCGGCCTGCTCCGTCGGGCCGGAAATGGCGGGCATGTTTCTCGGAGGCGATGCCACCTTGCTGCAGACTTTCTACGAGCCGGTGGTCAGTGCTGACTTTTGACTGTATTGAACTGAAAACACAGTTAAGGTGCAATGCTGATTCAAAACCCGCAGGGCGTCTGCGTCTCCATCACCCCGTTCAGCTTCCCGTTCATGATCCCCCTCTGGTCGTTGCCCTATGCTCTGATCACAGGCAACACGGTGGTATTGAAGCCGTCCGAAAAGACACCATCGACATCCGCCTTACTCGCCGAGGCCTTCCTCAAGACCGGCTTCCCGCCCGGGGTGTTCAACATCCTGCACGGTGGCCCGTCGACCGTGCAGATGCTGATCCACCAGCCCGCCGTCCAGGCCATCAGCTTCGTCGGCTCGGAGCCCGCCGCGCGACAGGTCCACGACCTTGCGCGCGCCGCCGGAAAACGCATCCAGGCCGAGTGCGGCGGCAAGAATCACGGCGTCATCCTCGAGGATGCCAACATGACCTCCACCCTCTTCGCCATTGCCGGCAGTGCCTTCGGGGCGGCCGGTCAGCGGTGCATGGCGCTCAGCGTGGCTGTCTTCGTGGGCAGCACGCGCGAGTGGATCCCCCGACTGGTCGAGCTGGCCGAGTCGATGGTCGTGGGCTGTGGGGGCGACCAGGAGTCCAAGATCGGGCCCCTGATCGACGAGGCGGCCGTCAAGCGGGTCGGCGGCGTCATCCAACGGGCGGTCCAGGAGCAAGCCCGCGTGCTTCTGGACGGTCGTCAGGTCCAGGTTCCCGGTTACCCGGATGGCAATTTCATGGGGCCGACGATCCTGACTGAGGTGGAGACGTACATGGAGTGCTACCAGTCGGAGATCTTCGGGCCGGTGCTCATCTGTATGGAGGTTGAGACGCTGGAGGACGCGATGGAACTCATCAATCAGAATAAATGTAAGTTGGCTGGCCACCTCAACGCCGTCGAATCCGGTGGGCTGATCCTGATCACGTAGATGGCAATGCATGTTCCATCTTTACCACCAGTGGTAAACATGCCAATACATTTCAGCGCGGCGTCAACGTTGGGCAGATTGGGGTCAACATCCCGTTGATAGGTATGTTGTTAGCTTTGCTGGTGTCTGGCAGTAAACTAAAAGGTATACAGCCCCGTATGGTACTGCTGTTCGGACGAGCAACAAAGATTCATTCCTGGGAGGTAGGGACCTTTCTTCCTCTCAATCCGGAGCGGGCGCACTGTGCTAACTATGTCAGACCGACATGCTCCTGGGAAAACCTACTGGCCGTTCTTCACCACGACCAAGACTGTGTCATCGCGGTGGGAGCAGTAGAATAGCAGAGTTGCGCTGAACGGTCAACTGTCGGGGAAAGTTGACTTTGGTCACTTGATCACCAAGTGGACAGCAAAATAGCTGAAGGATGCTGAAGGAATATAGGCTAGGATTAGTCTAGTCTGGTACGTGTAGTAGCACTATAGTGGCATGTCGCGTCACTCAAGGAGCAGTCCGTACAGTCCATATATGCATGGAGAATGCATTAGATGAGTCGAGAGGACTCAAAAAGGAATACCATCCGAGATGCCCCGAGGTGAGGCTGCGTGCCGTGGCTGAGTCAGATTGTTGGAAGACGTCATCTTCCCTTGTCCGCTCTGCCAAGACATCGTATTTAAACCCAGCCATCACCGCATTCCATCAACACAACCACTTCTCACCAATTCACAATCACAATTGACAAGTAAAACAACTCATGTGAGACGGCCTCTTCCCTCAAAGCACCTCATCATGCCGACCCTCAACGAGGTCCGCCAGTCCAACGCGACCCTCTCCACCAGCCGGCCCGAACTGATCGCCGTCTTCGTCGGCGGCACCAGCGGCATCGGCGAAGCAACCGCCAAGCAACTGGCCCAGTCCGTGAAGCAGCCCACCATCCACGTCGTGGGCCGCAGCGCCGCATCGGGCTCGCGCGTTCTGGAGGAGCTCCGCGCCGCCAACCCCGACGGCAAGTTTCACTTCATCCAGGCCGATCTGTCCTTGCTGCGCAATGTCGACACCGCCTGCGAGCAGATCAAGGAGAAGGAGAAATCCATCGACCTGCTCTTCCTCTCGACGGGGCATCTGGCTATGTCCAAGAACGGTACTTGTCTACCCAAACCCCCCAAAACCCCCAAACTAAAGGGTCACCAGAAACCGAAGAAGGCCTAGACAACAACCACGTCCTACGCTACTACGGCCGCATGCGCTTCATCCACAACCTCCTGCCCCTGCTGGAGAACTCCTCGGGCGCGCCACGGGTCGTGTCCGTGCTGGCCGCAGGGCAGGAGGGCCACGTGGACGAGCACAACCTCGACCTGCGGCAATCGTGGTCCTTCCGCAAGGCGGCGACCTACGCGGCGACGCTCAACTCGCTGGCGCTCGAGCACCTGGCCGCGACGCACCCGACCGTGGGCTTCGCGCACGTCTTCCCGGGGATCGTGCGCACCCCGCTCATGAAGTCCACCTTCGGGAACTGGGCCGGCGCCGTGATGAGTGTGCTCTCGCGGCCGGTGTCCATGACGCCCGAGGAGAGCGGCCAGCGCAACCTGTTCATCGCCACCTCGGCGGCGTATCCGGCCGCCAAGCCCAGGGATGCGTCGGCGTATGTGGGGACGCCGTTGGCGGAGGGGCTGCGTGCGGCGGTCGCGTCGACGGGACAGGTCGGCGCGGGTTCGTATATCTTGAATTACGATGGGAAGAATGTGACGAAGGAGAAGTTGATGGCCGAGTATCGCGAGCGCGGGTTTGCGGGGAAGGTGTGGGAGCACACGCTGGAGACTTTTCGGCGGGTTTTGCAGAAGGAGTGAGCGGGTTGACTCTGTTTGAATTGGTGTATGTGTATGAGTAGGTAGGTGGCTTGTAATGAGTATCTCCTCTTTTCGACGGTGCAAGTGGATTATGCGACAAATCATAATCTGACCCTTCATCTCGTCTAAACGCCCAAACTGAACGCGAAACCACACCCACGCATACAACCCCCAACCCTAACCCAGCAACCGCTCCGCATTTCCAAAGTAAATCCCCTCGCGCAACTCCTCGTCCATGGCATACTCATCCAGATACTCCCGATACCCGGCCACTTTATCCGCATTCGCATACGGGAAATCTGATCCTATACTCCATATTAGTATTCCTCTCCAACCTCCCCGCCACAGAACCCAAAGAAACATGCCAACATACCATAAACCACCCTCCCCCGGTCCACCGTATCCAACACCAACCCCACAACCGCCGACGTCCCCACCATCGCCAAATCATAATAAAACGAGCGCACCCCCTCCATCCACTCCGCATACGTCTTCCCATACACCGTCACATTTTGTTGCTGGACGGCTTGCGCCGTCACCGCGATCCTGGAAATCAAAAACGGGAGGGTGCCCCCAGCATGCGGAAGGATGCGTTTCACATCTGGATAATCCCGCGTGACGTTGCCCATGATCATGTCGATGGCGGAGCGGGTGGTTTCAGCCGGGAAGTCCAGCATCGGGGGTGGGAGGACGGGGTTGATCCACTCGTTGCAGGCGGCGGTGGTCGGGTGGATGAAGGCGACGGCACGGCGGGTGTTTAGGGCAGACCACAGGGGTTGGAAGGATGGGTGGCCTAGATAAGTGTTGTCGGGGCCGTAGCGCGTGAAGAGGGTGACGCCGTCGGCGTGGAGGGTGTCGAGGGCGTAGGTGAGTTCGGCGAGGGTGCCGGTGGGATCGTCGAGGGGGGAGGGGAGAGAGGCGAAGAAGCCTAGCTTGCTGGGGTGGGCGGAGACGAGGGCGGCGGCGTAGTCGTTGGCGCGGCGGGCCAGTTGGCGGATGGTTGTTGTGTTGGGGCCGGCGATGGTGGGGCCCGGGGTGGTGAGGGAGAGGTAGGCTTTGCGGACGTTGTTGGTTTGCAGGTGGTCGAGGGTCGTTTGCAGGGTCCAGTTTGGCGTGGGGATGCCGGCTGGGTCGCCGCCCGCTGTGTCGATTGCTGGAGGCGATGGTGGGGGTTAGGGTTGCCGGCTGCGTGGGGGTGGAGTGGAAAGGGAGGTTACTGTACCTTCGCGGTAGAAGTCGGGGACGAAGTGGTGGTGCGTGTCGATTTTGGGCGGGAAGGTTGTGGAATTTGTAAGTGCTGGGGCTTTTGAGCGCTGGCTAAGCTTGCTGAGGCTGAGGGCTCCTGTGAGACCTGCTAGGATAGTGCCTATGCCCAACATGATGAATGATATGATGGCTTGGGGTTAGAGTGGGTGAACAAGCAAACCACCTCGGTCGCGGGGAAGGCTTTGGATTTAACACCTCGGATTGCACAAGTAGGGGCTGAACTGCCCGCTTAGAGCGGTCAGTCCCACAGCTGCTGTGCAGGAGGCGTCGTCCCTTGCATTCAGCTATGTTTGCTCCGCCTGCTGTGGGTGAGCGCTCTATCGGGGCTCTGTCTGAGAGACACGGGCTCAGCTATATTATAGCCTTCGTTGAGGGAGATGGAGAGGCATACCATGGTCTACTGCACTATCTCACCTTTGCTGCTGCCCATACTGTCGTCAATCCACATGTCACATTATATCATAGCCCTATGTAAAATGTGCCCCTTGTTTAGGCACAGCTGTCCAATGAAGATGAGCCAGCTCGAGACGAGTCTCTACACTCTTATCCTTCCTCCGGAAACACCACATTTTCCCCACGATATCGATCCGCCCCATAACGTACGCGACGCCTCGCCCCTGCAAGTCACTTCCCGTTGCCGAGCCACGTTGCACCGGCGCCTCGAACGCCGTAGCAATCTCAGTCGGGCTCATCACGCTCGCGAACGTGAAAAAGTTCGTGAACCGGATGTTCTTCGCGGCGTCGTAGAAGCTGTTAGCCAGTTGTGTATCGTCTACTGATGACGTGGCGGAGATTCGTCCGACAGCTAACTAAAACTGATCTGCTTTGGGCGTTTTACCTCGGATAGGAAACGCAAACGGTCCTATGAGCATTGTTCGAAACCGTTTGCACCACTTAGTCAGAACCATCAATAATCTTCCTCCCAATCTCCCGCGAAGCCAAGCCGCTCAGCGTGCGCTCGCGCAGTCGTTCCCCGAAGCCCATCAGTCCCACCACGAAGGTGAAAGCGAAGATCGAAAAGAACGCCATCATCCCATAAACCCACCCGAACCCCACGCGAGCCACCCACTGATTGATAAAGAAGGGGATCACCAGCCCCAGGGAGAGGCGATAGGCGCCCATGAAGGCAGCCACCTCGGTGGGCTGGGCGGCGACGCACTCGATCGCGTACGTCACCGCGGCGGGCACGGAGCTCATCGAGGCGAACGTGATGAGGTAGGCGCCCAGCGCGAGGACCATGTAGTGCAGGTGGTACTGCAGGGCGGCGCCGACGATGCCCAAGCCGATTGGCAGAATAACCAGAGAAGGAATCCAGAGCGTATGGAGCCGGCACTCGGGCTTCCAGACTCCTTTGTTCCGGGTGCGGCAGACCCAGAGCGCGATGCGGTCGTTGCAGAGGTAGCCCCAGAGCTCGGCAGTGAGGAGGCCGGCCCACAGGGAGAAGATGACTGTTATGGTTTAGGTGTTAGGTGGAGGGGTGAGGGGTGAAATGATTCGGGATACATACAGAAAGCATTCCGCTGAGGGGTAAACCCCCATCCGCCGACGGTCACGGGTTTCTCGAGCCAGACGGTGATGAGACTGTGGGTGGCCACGAACCAGCCGAAGGAAGCGAACTGGAACAGGCCTATCATCAGGCCGATGAGGGAGAGGCCGATCCGGAAGGGTAGCCATGCGATACGCCCCTGTGAGATGCTTTGTTAGAGAACACATTTTCCATCACAGCCGGGGAAGAATCATACCAACTCAGAGCGACCGATTCCAGTTGGATGGGGAAGCAACGTGGCCATCCGATTAGCCCAGAAGGACGAAGGCTTCTGGCTCGGCACTGCCGTCCCGTCGCGTGGGTAGCTGGTGTCTTCGAGGAAGCAAAACGCTGTACAGTCGGAAAATTAGCCCTCATTCACATTGTATACATTGAAACATAGAAGGTGGAAATGCGACGAACCTAGCACAAGCACAACACCCTGTGCGATCACCACCCACCAGAATACCCACGGCCAATCGGTATGCTGCACGATAAAGCCCCCAAAGGTTGGACCAGCCACTGTTCCAAAAAGAAAGGAGACGTGGAAGGCCGCGTAGGCCTTGCCGCGCTCATGCAGGAAGAACATCTCATACACAGACCCGACTCCGAGGATGGACGGAATGGATCCGAAAATCCCATCAAACAGACGGGACGCCACGAAGCGTTCATAGTTTCCTCGGCCGGTCATGCTGGCGGACCAGATGGCGCATGCCATGGCAAAGAGAAGACACCAGAAGATGATCGCGGTACGACCGAAGGCATGGGCAAGGGGGTTGATCAGGAGCGGTCCGTAGGCGATGCCAGCGATGGAGGCGGACAAGGTGTATGTGACTTCTATAACCGCCTTGTCCCAGTTTTGGGCCTCCTCTTTCTGGGCCAACTGATTCGCCAGGTCCAGTGCGGTGCCCGCAAACCCAGCCATGCAGAGGATGACCAGGTTCTTTAGCTTTCGAGCCTTGGTCCAGTTCTGTGATGCCGTCAGCACATGTGTAAGCAACGGTTCACGGGCAACAGAGTAACAGAGCCTGGGCATACCAGTGGATCTTCAGGGTCTTGTGACGGTTGGGGAACGAGAATCACCCCATTCTGCGTTTTTGGATTAGGATCTGATTCAGCCACAATATCCAATTCCAGCTGAGGCTTGACATCGACGGAGTACTCAGCCATTATGTGCGGTCACCCAGGGGGATCTCTCCTGTGCCAGTGTTCGCAGAGAGGAGAGATGAGGGAAGAGTTAGAAAAAAAAGAAGAAAGAAAGTGGACAATGATTAAGGAGTGGTTTTGCAATCCCAGGACAGGACATTGGAACCACTGCGGCTATTTTAGATTGCATATGATTAGTGCTTATTGATAGGCATATTGATCCTTGCAATGGGCTGCATTAGTGATTGCTAGCACAGGTCACTAGATGCGGGCTGGCTAGTACTTGCTTTTTTTTATTTCTGTGTATCCTTTCGGGCTAAATGGTGTATTCGTGTGGACGATGCTATGACATCCCTGCAAGGAGGGTCGGATCCATGGAGCTATGAGAAATGACTTGATTCCGATAGTGATTGAAGCTGGCCGAGGATGGCCTGGTGTTAAATAGACCACATGAGCATACAATATTCGTTCCGATAGTAGTCAGTTGCCACATTGACTTCAATGTTTATTCATCATGGCACTGACACTCACTGGAGTCTACAACGCGAGGCAGCTCCAGATAGTGGTTATTAATAGTGTTCTCGTGTTCTTGTCACTGGCTTCTGTGTTGTTGCGATTCTGGGCACGAAAACTGCAAGGACTGGAACCATTCCTGGAGGACTACCTGATAGTTGTTGCCTTGGTATGTGATTCTCTCCTCAGGATCATAGAGAGCGAAGATTGAGCGACATGAATACAGGCGCTGTCCTTGGGAGTGAATATCCTTCTCTTTCAAAGTGAGTCCACGCCTCTCGTTTGTACCAGCAAGGATTCTCTAACACAAATATCTAGGTCTTCATGCCGGCGTGGGTGAGCATGTTGACTCTCTGACAACTGCGACCGTACAGGAATACTCCCTGGTATGTGGTCTTTATGTTCCCGGTATCCTACATGTTCCTGACCTCACTGCACGAGCACATAGAACCTGTATATGATGGAACTATTCTGGAACACCTGCCTCCCTACAATCAAGCTTTCCATTGCCCTCTTCTACCAACGCATATTCCCCGTCCGATCCATGGTCATTGCCTGTCGCTCTATCATCGTCTTTCTATTCGCTTGGTACCTCGCTTTCCAGACCACAGCCATCTTCCAATGCACACCGATCCACCACGCGTGGCAAAAGAAAACCACGCAGGGAAGATGTGTCGAATTCGTTCCCTTTGTGATAACGTTGGCCGCAACGAACTTGTGTACGGATTTACTTCTCCTTGCCCTGCCCACCCGCGAAATTTGGAAGCTTCAGGTCGCGCAAGGGAAGAAAATCGGATTGTCGGTCATTTTCACTCTGGGTGTTATGTCTGCCCCCCCCACTCTACAGCAAAGTCGTCCCTGTTGTTCTCCTTGGTATCCGATACTAATGAATGCCTTTGTCGACCAGCGTCTGTATTATCTCGGTTGTACGGCTCGAGAATCTCATTGCAATCAGCAACGCGGACATCACGTGTGAGACAAATTCACCTCTTCCCTATTCATTTTCGGGTGTCTACCTGCCGCATTGAAAACAGCAAATTCTAATTCCTGAAATTTTAGGGTCTGATACATATTCCCATCTGTGGACGGCGATCGAAAGCAGCCTAGGGGTGGTGGTGGCGTGTCTCCCGAGTCTGATGCCCATTACGCGCCTGATCCGCCATGGAAAGGGGTGGAAGGGGGGGCTGCGCAGCAAATCTCTTCCTGGTGCCGGTCGGGGTTTGTCTTCCTACCCCAGTTATTTGCATGAGTCTTATGAGCTGTCGCAATTATCCCACCCCAATCGCCTTAGCTCGGGGCCGGGTCGGCCACGTCTCCGCGCCGGCAGCAGTGATTCGGCCTTGATCGAGAAATATATGGGGGAGATTGAGGTCACCAATGAGATCGCGCAGCAGGTGGAGTCTAGTCCTACCCGTACTTAGACTTTACGAGATAGACTAGGGGGATTTTAGGACGGGTGTGTCATGTTGAATGTGGGTTGGGCTCCTGCTCCGACTAGTCTTGAATAGCACGAGCCGATGTGGGGGGGAACCCCAATCTCGTTTGATGATGCAGTGGCAGGATTCAGATCCCTGCCTTAACTCGGTCAGTCTTCTTTCAAGAACCTGTGGCATGCTCATAAGGATTTGACAGGAAATATTCGATGCGCGAGCTCACTTGCTTGAAAGTAAGACGGATGTGAAATGGTGCTCTAGGGCTAGGGCACTGCCATCGGGGCAACGATGCCTTCTTACTCTTCCCCAACTCTTCCCCAACTGTCAAAGGTCTCATGATAGCTCAGTGATGACAAGCTTTGTTCCCGCGGGAAAAGGCCGCTAAGTCTGCTTAGCATCCGTAAGGCCTTTTTAGCGTAGCCGGTTATAAGCTTAGTGCTGCGCGGCGGGGTTTGCGCCCCCGGCCTGTCAGAGTGTCTCAATGCCCCTTTCCGCCTTGACTCGGGGGATTTGCTCCTCCACTTTATCCCTCGGACATCTCTGTGGCAAAGAGCATGCCATCACTGACATCCCTTCCTTGACTCACTTCTCATCGACAGTCAGCCATGGCAACCCCTCCACCCCCCGACGGCCCCGTGCGCATCGCTATCATCGGCGGCGGCATCGCCGGCCTGACGCTCCTCCTGGCCCTCTTGAAGCACACCTCCCGTGACATCCTCGAGTCACACTTGTACGAAGCCGCGCCCGGGTTTTCCGAGATCGGCGCCGGGATCGCCTTCGGGTCCAACTCCCTACGCGCGATGGGGCTCATCGACCCGGAGATGATGGCCACCTACAACAAGCACGCCACCGTGCAGCCAGACGAAGGGGCGCGCGAGCGGAAGCTCTGGTCCAGCTACCGGATGGGGATGGACGGCCAACGGCGTCCGACCAACACTCTGAAGGCCGGCGACCATATCCACGAGACGCGCGCCTCGGTGGCTCGGAGCAGCGTCCACCGCGCGCGCTTCCTCGAGGGGATGACCGAGCTCCTCCCAAAGGCAGCGCAGGAGAATCATGTTTCCTTCGGGAAGAGACTGGTCTCGTTGGAAGAGAACCCCGACGCGAGCGTGACGGTCCGGTTCGCGGACGGCACCGCCGCGACGGTGGACGCGGTCGTCGGCTGCGACGGGATCAGATCCCGCGTCCGCCAGATCTTACTCGCCGGCGAGCCGGAGGCCGAGCCCGTCTTCACGGGCAAATACGCCTACCGGGGCCTGATCCCCATGGAGGAGGCGGTCGCCGAGCTGGGCGAGTCCACGGCCCGCAACAACCATTTCCACTGGGGGTACGACGGGCATGTCCTGACCTTCCCCATCGAGAAGGGGCAGACGATGAACGTGGTGGCGTTCCGCACCAAGGCGAACGGGATCTGGGAGCACGGCGCGCAGTGGGTGCTGCCGGGGAATAAGGAGCACATGCTGCGGGACTTCGCGGGCTGGGGCCCGGATGTGCAGGCCATTTTGTCCTTGATGCGCAATTCCGATATCTGGGCCATGTTCGACCACCCCCCCGCGCGGACCTACTACAAGGATGGGCGGATATGTGTTATCGGGGATGCGGCGCATGCCAGCACCCCGCATCAAGGGGCCGGGGCAGGGATGGCGATTGAGGATGTCTTCGTCTTGTCCCGATTGTTGAAGGAGGTGCGGGACCGTCGTCAGCTGGGCCGCGCATTTGCGGCGTATGATGCGGTGCGGAGACCGCGCACCCAGAGGCTGGTCCGTACAAGTCGGGATGCGGGTCTGCTGTACGAGTGTCAGAAGCCAGGGGTGGAGGATAATCTTGACAAGATTCGGCAGGATCTGGATGAGCGGATGCATTGGATCTGGGACTTGGACCTCGAGGCTCACCTTGCAGAGGCATTGGATGTCTTTCATCAGGGACCGTAGACTTTGATTCCAGATATTGGTCGAGGGTTTCGGTTCTAAAATTGACAACTGTGTCCCTAGGTAGGCTTCAATGACTGTCAGGCCGGGAGTCTCAAATATGAGTCTTTTTGCAACCAGGCCTGATGATTTGTAGTGCGGAAGCTTAAAATCCAAGTCCATTTTCTGGTGCACTCGATTTCAAGTTCATCATGTAACGTGGCCAGCAATACAAGATTTTCTGTATACCTTCCCGGGCGATGAGGAAGTAGAAGGCTTGATCTATTGCATAATATTGACGGCAAAACAGGTCAGATGGCAGTTGTGTTCGTCCAATCCGCATCACATGGGACTGGATCAGCAATTGGCCGTGGTTGGTCGCACAAGGGCATCTCTCGTCCTGATCATGTTATATATGTTTCCAACCCCACTACCACGGACGCCTCTTTTCAATCGTGTAGCAAGCCCATCGGTGCAGTATTTGCATGAAAAAATGCGGATCTTGCAATTCTCTTGGCCGCTTCTAATCCTCCAAGCCGCATTATGTCTCCACGCCACTCATGCACGCCCTGATGCATGGACAAGGTCCAATTCGTCCTGGTCCGAATCGCAACAGAGCATCATCCGAGATATAGCCATCATCGGCGGTGGCTCAGCAGGAACATACGCCGCAATTCGTCTACGCCAGATGAACTATAGCGTCGTCGTCATCGAGAAGGAAGATCATCTTGGCGGGCACGTCAACACATACACTGAGCCGACGACAGGAATTGCCGCCGACTACGGAGTGCTGTACTTCGAGGATGAGCCCTGGGTCCGCGACTACTTTGCTTATCTCCAAGTCCCGGTGGTCAAAGTCTCCGTTCTGGGGCAAGGTGTAATGCGCCGTGTCGATATGCGAACCGGGGCCTCCGTGCCCCTCTCAGATGGAGCCACGATCCCCGCGATGGCGGCGTATGCGGCACAGTTACTGAAATATCCCTATCTCAACACCGGCTTCAATCTTCCCGACCCCGTCCCGGAAGACCTCTTGCTCCCCTTTGGCGAGTTTATCAGGAAATACGATCTGGACGGGGCGGTGGACATTATTGCGCTGTTTAACCAAGGGGTCGGAGACTTGTTGCAGCAGCTAACCCTCTACATGATGAAGTACTTCAGCCTGGGAGTGCTTCGAGACGCGATCGGAGGGTTTCTCCAGCCCGCCAACCACAATAACAGTGAACTCTACGGCGCAGCACAGCGAGAGTTGGGGAGCGACGCACTACTCAGTAGCACTGTTACCGCCACAAACCGTGACGACGGGGGAGATGGAGGGGAGGACGACTGGGTCCATCTGCAAACGCGCACACCCACCGGGGAGCAGACGATCCAGGCCAAGAAACTGATCGTCGCCATTCAGCCCAGGCTCGAGAATCTGGCCGCGATAGACCTCGATCCGGCCGAGCGGGACCTCTTCGGCCAGTTCAACAACACCAACTATTACACCTCTCTGCCCATGTGCCCGGACTCCCCGTGGGCTCTCTGGTCCTAAATCGTGCAACGGATACCCCGTATCATCTACCGCCGCAGCCAGCGGTCTATGTCATGAGGCCGACCCAGTCTCCCAACCTGACCTCCATCCTTTACGGGAGCGTGGATCATATGAGCGAGGACGAGGTCAAAAGACGTATCACGCAGAGCGTGCTGCAATTGAGGCATGCTGGTATTCCGGTCCAGGCGCCGGAGTTTGTGGCCTACTCCGATCATTTTCCGTTCTTGTTGACCGTCTCGGCGGATGCGATCCGCGGGGGCTTCTATCGGGAGTTGAACGCCTTGCAGGGGCGTCGCAATACGTACTATATGTCTGCGTCGCTCAATACCTATGACTCGGCGGAGATTTGGCGCTTCATTGATGAGATGTTGAGGGCGCATTTCTCGCAACCGGAGGATTAGATCCCATGTCGGTGTATCGTCCTCTCCATGAAGATTTCATTCTCGCGAATCCACATATACGTCTCACACAGAGACCTTCTGCCATCACAGAATGAACAAGCAATGAAAGTACGGTACGTCGGCTGGAGATTGTAATGGACCATCTAAGTACCGTTATCTGAAATGATTTCCTGCTGTCGCTCTGCTGCATTGCTGAAGAGATGGAGCGGT
This sequence comes from Aspergillus aculeatus ATCC 16872, assembly GCF_001890905.1. NCBI lineage: Eukaryota > Fungi > Ascomycota > Eurotiomycetes > Eurotiales > Aspergillaceae > Aspergillus > Aspergillus aculeatus. The sequence continues at coordinate 611,540 of NW_017962992.1, forward strand.
AATTTCGATACCTAGCAGCTGAGGGGAGTGGACGATTTCCGAGGGCTGGGATGCGGGTCTCGCATGATACCAGTGTTCTGTTGCCAGTATTAGATATTTTCATGTAATGTTCTCTTCTATGCCTCACACATCTCACTGGCCTCGATGTAGTTGATCCGAGCGCGCCCAATGATACTGGCTCATGAGCAGCCGACGACTTTTGTGGCACTACACCGTCATCAAGATCGATGCCTTGTGATTACCTGTCACACACCAGACATCGGTAACGTCGCACTGCCAAGCTGAGCAGCAGCTCTAGGACATCATATCTGCTGTAGCAATGTGACAGCAGTTTAGTCAACTGACCCCTGGGTTTATGCATCTGTTGTCAGGTTGTGTTGGTCCCTTTGGATTGATATTTGTGACGTCAAACCCCAGTCCCGCTTAGTTTCTCCCCGCTCTTCGCGTAGACTTAGTTATGTTCTTAAGCTCCGATCATCAAGTTCGAGCGATTTGATTTCTCGTTTCCCTTGCCGCATCATATCCAGGGAACCAACGACAGATCAAGAATCTTGGTTCCATCGGGAGAGATCCGAGATCTATCGCGATCGAGATCCCAATCGCTGCCCGTGCACTGATGCATCTGGTTAGAGTCTGCGGGTAAGCCGGTCCAGCCACGGGCGCGCTCACTTGGCCTGTGCCATTCAACGATGCCTGGACCAATGAACGCGGAACGCCTGGAGTTGCGCTTGGTGTGCAAGAGGCTGTCTAAAAGGCCATACCCACAAGAAGCGTCTGATTTAGGGGGCAAATAATAAGGCCAGCGCTTAGCAAGAACAATGGAATAATAAAAAGGCAGCTATCCCAGAAACAAATGGAAAGTAACCCCTTTTCTTTTATCGTCGATTTCCACTTATTCTGAAAAGTCCAGCCACCCTGTGTCATGGTATTGACCGGCACTACAGCCAGTAAAAGGAATCTGCTCCCTGTCTTCGAGTTCCGTCCATGCAGCCAGCCGTCAGCGGAAATGGACTTTTGGCACATAGGGAGTGCTAGATACCAATAAATTGATACCAACGAAATGAGCAACTAGAGGTTCATCAAGTTTTCAAACAATGATTATGGCATGAGTAAGGAATTAATTATTCTTCAGCGGGATTGGGCTTAATTTGCCTTTATTGTGATGCTAACGTATTCTTATTATATATAATACGTGGCGACTGTACTAGGTAGGTAGGGTAGTACTTGGTAGTATGGCCGACTGTCCCGGCCGGCTGTCCCGGCCGGCCCGAAGGCGAGAGCCACCGCATAGAGCTGATGCGACCGCCGAAGGCTGGAGCAGTGTTTGCAAGAGGGCGACGTGGGTGCTACCCTACCCTAGGGCTGTGAGGCTACTACTACTCCGTCGGCCGGAGTTGGAGTAGTATTATGATCATGGCGCATTGGGAGGCTGGGCGAACGCGGGCGTCTGCCCGATCGCGCTCTCCTGTTGAAGATTGCAGCGAGGGCGCTAATTGAGCTCGACAGCCACCCGCGGCCGCCCTGCGATTGCGATTGCGCCTGCGCTGGTGGACAAGGGATGATCTCCTCGTGAGCGCTCTTTCTCGTTGTTGTTGCGTCAGGGTCAGGTGTCTTTGCTGTCGATCTCGAAGGATCATAAGTGCTCTGGACTGAAGCATGTGCTTGGGCGCTGTCGCGGATTGGCTGCTGAGACGGGTCTTGTGGTCGAGATTCGAGAGACGGCGTGGTGGTGGTGGCGGAGGATGTAAGCGAATCGCGATCGCTATGCGACTCCAAGTGCAGTTGGCGTTCAGCGCATCGCTGAGACACCGAGTGGCAACGTTGGTGGGCGAACCCCGATCCTGACTGAGCTATTTGCATCTCACTGTGTTGTAGGAGCCTGAGCTTTTTGGAGGGCCTGGAGCTGGGCGCGCACAGGGGACAGAGGCGGCATCGCTCGTTTGAGTGCCTGATCCACGGCGAGACCCGAGGACTATCGCCGGGGTGAGCGAACAGCCTACGCCACAGCTCGGGGCGTAGTCGATGAATCGGGTGAGGAGGTCTTTGCACGGGTTCTGGTATGCGTATGCGAGGGCAGTCTTGCCGTCATTGTCACGTGTTGTGCAGCCTGAACCGTCCTTGAGGAGGACTTCGACAGCCTCTGTGGAGGAGCCTTGTGCGGCGATGTGCAAGGCAGACTGGCCGTGGGCGTCGGTAATGGCGGCGCACATGCCGTAGCTGAGCAGCAGACGGAGGATTTCTGGGTGGGCGTGGAGCGCGGCGAGGTGGAGGGCGGTTCGCCCTTCAGGATTGCGTGCGGAGAGAACACTCTCATCCTTTGCGTACTCGCGCTCAAGGGCCGTGACATCATGCATCGCAGCGGCGTAGAGGAAAGAGAGTGCGCTGTCCATGGCTTGCGGTCGCGAGGTACAGCAGCAGCAGTTATGTTTCGAAGATAAAGAAGTGAGATCTGGTCGATTCCTCGTGAGGACGACGGCGTCTTTTCAACGCACGCCTCGTCCCTAGTATCGTATCGAGTCCTGTTCAGACGAGTGCCGCCTCCTGTCGGTAAAATCCCGGATGTGATCCGCCCCCTCTTTGCGCTCATGCTGGTCACTGGACCAACTGCCCAAGCTGGCCTGGAGCGGGCATTGACAGCCAACGACTGACTGGAACTGGTCCCCACTCTTGCAGCCGAGATGGCAAGTGATTCCTAGCCAGACGCGTTATCTGACACCGGGGCGCGCGCTAGCCTCGACTGGTCTGGCCGAAGCTGATGTGTCCGTGCTGCCCAGAGTCATGAACAATCGCTAAGACTTCACTAAGCTTCGAGGTTCGGCTAAAGATGGAGCCCACGGGTGAGGGAAGTGGAACTGTTCTCCGATGTCTCATTCAAGCGAGAGAACAATGTGTCGTGGATCTGCCTGCACCGGGAAACCTCCTTCAGCCTTTTGTCGGAGACGGGCGGATTTGCCGAGAGAGATTCCGAGCAAAGTCGACAGATTGGCAGCTTCATAGATCGCAATCTTGAGCTAGCGAAACAGATTGCGCCATTCAGGCACGTGGGCCCGCGCTTGGCTGTCATTCTCCGCGGGTCCCCCCTCAACTCGGGCTATCCCGGGTTCAGAATGGATGGGCCCTGGTGAGACTCGATTAGGGTCTCTAATAGAGAATGTCAGCAGAACTGGAAATTCCCATTTGTGGGGCTGCCACTGCAGCCCAGCGATGGAGAAGTGATCGCCCACCAACAACAGAACCTCAAAGTGCAATGATTGAACCCGCTCGTTATCGGTTTGGGCTACGCCCAGAAGAAATGATTGCTAAGCTTAAGCTACTTTGTACATTAAGGAGGCGAATCCTTCTGCATGTCACAACGGGCGACTTCCTTTGGCAGCACAGCATCAAACAGATATTAAGCAATATTTTGCCGCAACGATTCCAGATCCACAATGGCGTCAATGGTGTTGGGACGGGTAGGCCCAAGGTATTCTTCAAACAGGTCGACGCAATCCTGAAGCAAGCCAATGGCATCGACCTTCCGATCTTGGGCTTCCCATGTATGTGCCAGATTCCACATGCTGATTAGCGCGTCAGGATGCTCCGATCCCAAAACAATCTTCCTTCCTTCCATCTTCCTTGCGCCCATAATGTTGATGCCAGATTGGCCATGCTGGTTAGCACATCGGGGTGATTAGGTCCCAGCGTCTTCCTTCGCATCACCATGACATGCGCCTCCGCTTCTTCAGCTTTACTTATCCACCTCTGGCCAATCTATCAGGGTGCTCGGGTCCCAAAATTGTGCCCATAACCGTCGTAACTAGCAGCTCAAGTTCTTCAGCCTCTTTCGTGGCCACGGCCTTCATTCCGGCCCTGGTTTCACAACAACGGGATGATGCAAGACAGCAAACGGGAGTCTATGGTCTTCAAACATCGTTTTCCCGAGACTTGAATGAAACGACAAGATATTGATTCCTGGCTCAGCGGGGGTTCTTGAACAGAAACCAACCCCTCTCTGCAACGCCACCAGCCAACGTCGATGGTGGCCCTCGAACAAAAAGCCGAAAGGTGTCGCACAGCTCATCCGGAACCTTACGGCAACAAAGCCCTGTGCGAAACCTACTTCATGAGCTTTTTCTGTTAAGCCTATCTATCTACTGCACTTGGCCGAAGTCTGTATTGCTTTCTGATTTTTATCCATTCCCTTCAGCAGGTTCTCAGTCTTGATTTCGGCGTTAAGCTAATTTCAGCTCTATTTAAGATAACCTAGACTTCTCAGAACAGTACCTGGTATAATTACTGACTTAGCTTTGTATAATCTTAGAATAAAATACGCCCAAGGCTTCTAAAGAAGCTATAGATATTTTACATACTGGGTTTTATGATGCTGTTAATGCAACACCAGATAAATTCTTATTTTATAGTAGGATATAACGGAAATTCATAATAAGACAGCGAAAACCGAGGAGCATGGGCAGAATAAGACTATTTAGGGCACTGGAGTAGGTCAGGCAATTTTTTAAGAAGACAATAAGCGTTATTCTATTCTTGAGTAGAAAACCATATTAGTTTAAGATGCTTGTTTACTATAGGAGGCTCGCTAACTAAAGAACAGACAAACACAGAGCATCAAATTTAGTCTTCTATTACGCCTACCGCAGAAGAATACAGTTATAAGAATATTGATTATGTATTTCTATTATCCATTCGAGACCCATAAGTGAAAGAAATATATAATATCTTTTCGAACATCCTTTTAGCTCAAACAGTCAGCCAGACAACAGGTTCTTTTACAAAACGTGTTGCTCTTTTTTCGGGAATCAAAGTAAACAATCAAATGGCGGTTACACGAAGGTCTTAGTACAACTTGCTATCTGGTTAGCTGCTGGATTAGAAAAGTTGTCGTGCTTATAGGGTCTCTATAAAAAGATATCACAAAGTCGCGTGCTTCTACCGGCCATTGGGTGAATAGTTATAGGACATGATTGGAACCTATATATTGTTTTTAGAGGTTGCTTTGAAGAACAAGACAGAATCGTAAATAGAAAACATAGGGTAATTCTCGTATCTTGCTAGTAGTTCTTGGTAGTATGTGGAAGGGTCTGTCGAAAGTCTTGGCGCTAGTATACGCACATACTACGGCATTTCGAGTTAATAGATCTCGTTCGCAAGCTGTCATCATATGCCGAAGAGGTGTATTGGTCATGGATGAAATCAGAGATATCAACGCCACTAGCGAATACGGGCTGAGGAATGTGAATCTTAACGCGGGGAACGAGAAACAGTTCAAAAAGCCCTTGCGGCGTCGTCATCTGCATTAGCTCCCTACCAACGGGCACAGGCATGGGGGCCCGGTGTTGGTGGAGAAGGTGGTGAGAAGAGGAACTGTGGGCCGATGGCGACTGGCGAGCCCTTGGACGATCATTGGGGTGGTCAGACTATTTACGTACATGCTATGGAGGGGAGTGAGTTACCATAAAGAAAACTACCTCTTCACACGAATAAACTTCATATTTCATTGGATGAGATAAGTTGCGGTTCTCATTTGCGTGGCGCGAAGCCAACCTGGGTAGGAAGCATCAAGCACTCCAGGTGGTGACGTTATCCAAAGGTCCAGACTCCTCTCGTCTCACCACATATCCACTGGATATATAAGTACCGGATCAAATTCATTAAACCCTGGAAGTCCTCATCAATTGCGGTGTCCGAAAAATTTCTGACCTATATTATCGTTGGCAGCTCACAAGCAACATGCCGCTGGACAATTACGGCGTTTGGAAGGCTCAACCCAGACGTTACGATGTTGAACGCCGTGGGGCCAGAACACCTCATCTAACTCTCTACTTTCGCGATAATTCAGGTCCTGACTATCGCGCCGCCATAAATATCAAGTCCGGAGACCGAGACGAGTCGCGACTTGTCTATTGGGTAAATGAGGATATGAGCGGCCACCCGCTCGTTGATGGTCTATCGCGTCTCCAGACCGGCTTCCACCGCTTGGATGATCAAGAGCCAGAACCGGGCGGTCCACGACTTGACTATATCCGCAGCAATCTCTTTGACGTGGACACCGGTCGGATTCTCGAGCACGACATTAATGGTCCAAACAACGACATTATTGATGTCCTGGAGCCTAGGATACAGCAAGCAATCGCCGAGGGGGCTACTGTTTATATCTTTGGCGAGCAATTTAACACGGGAGATGGAATACACAATATTCACATGAACCAGGGCAACATTCCAAGGTACTCAGGTGACGATGGCGTGTTCCAGGACGGGGCCCTCATCATCCATTTCCCTCAGTCCAAAAAATGGGTCGGTATTTTCCTTGCCTTTGCATCGCAGGCCGTGCATACCAGTGAGGTTGATGGCCATGCCATTTCACGAGTGAGGTGGAAGGGCCTCCTGCTTGACGACCTTGTCGAGAATTCAGTGGCTATCCGCCGGGCCCTTGTGAATACCACTGAAGGGCAGCAATTTGTTACCCTGGCGAATCTCACAAACCGCAGGGTGTCGCTTGCACGTTGGAGAATTCGCAATTCGGAATGGGCACAACAGGTTCTTTCTAGGAATTCCGCTTTAAACGCGAGAGCTACCAATGACTTTTCTATTCCGCACTGCCCGCTCTCTCAGAACGGTGACACTATCACACTTCTCGATCGCGATGGGCTCAAGGTCGCTGGCGTCAGGTATAACTCTCAGCAGGGAACCCAGAATGGGCCAATTGATTTCGCAGGCCAGGGTTAACAACACACTTCCTTACAAGTGTTTATACTGTAAATCTGTCTGTCATTCGTCAAAAGTGATCAATCAATATTTCAACCCTTTACCAAATCATTCTTGGCGGAGGATTGGGGTGTCTTAATGAAGATGTCAATCACATTTCGGTTGCAGAGCTAGATAGGTTTAGTCTAGTCATAAAATGGCACACCAAAGTCATTATCGTCATTTTCGACTTTAGATAACAAGCTCTGAGTGCAGATAACCATACGACCGCTTGGGAATAGGGTTAGTAATCAAACCGCGGATGTTATAGAGCAATTTGTGGACATGGTCTTCTTCTGAGAAGTTTCCATTAGTTCGCATACTTCTACGGGTCAGGGAAATAGAGCTATATATTACTAGTGAAAAGAATCCTTCTTCTAAAGCCCATTTTGGGGAGGCATATGTCTAAGTACCTAGCTGCTTCTTGGAGCATGCTAGACCCTCCAATACAAGCTCCAGCCTCAAGGTTATGCGCAAGTCCACTAAGCGTGCTTAAGGACTGCTTTGATGCAGGTTCCTGCTCAGCAAGGCTGTCGGACAACTGAGTATCGCCCTTGTATGAGCGGCAGATTGTTTTGCACAGAGTTGAATGTTCTCGAGCAGTCAAGACACGATTTCCTTCCAGAGTATTTAAGCTATTCGCGCTTGATTCATATCCCGATCTTATAAGTCGAGTGCATAAGGCTAGGACCTCAATGGGTCAAATCACAATAATGACGGGCGCAAGCACGGTCAATACCGCCTAGATCTCTTCGGTCGACTCCCTAATTTCCCACAATTGCTGCTCCTCCTTGATGCCATTCCAGTACTCATCAGACTCCAGCCCCGGGCACTCAGTGACCGATTCCGGTCCAGGTTCCATGAGCGAAAGCTCGGCGTAATTAGCCGTAGGTTCGGGGTCGCGAACTTTGCCCGTGGAACGTAGTGGGTGGCGCCCTAGGGACACCAGGTTCTCGGGCACAGGTTTATCGTTGTTGACATGTAGGTACTTGGCATCCAGTCGTAGATATCTTGCAGCCCACACAAGTGGCTCCTTGATTTGTTCCCGTTGAAACTCGCTTTTGATTCTTTCCGCTTCGGCATTGGCACCTACAGGTACACCCAGCGCTTCGAGTAAGTCGGCGGAGATGCCGCCGCGGGCAGCAAAGGCTCTTCTGCTTTGGCTGAACGATACGGTATCCGCTAGTTCGTACAGCCCTGTCAAGTACCAGATTTTCGGGCTTGTGATCCATGTCCCGAGGCTGGGGTTGGCTACAACCAACCACCTCTCGAGGGTTTTCTTGCACGACTCCCTTGTCAAGACCCTCTCTGTAAGGAACTCTCGAGGACTGGGCCACAAGTCAGGGGAATATGCCATTTGGGAGGTTGGGAGAGGTTACGTACTCCTGTAGCTCAATCTTGCGCCCTGTTTTTGCGTATACGAACATAGAGTTGGACTTGGAGAAGGAGGATCCCAGCGAGGCAAGATCCAACGCGTTGATTTCAGCCGATATCTTCACCGACGGGTCCGTTCCGAACAGCTGGTTCTCAATCTCGAAGACATGTGCGGATTTCTTAAGTTCATCAGCCCTATAATTTCACAAGTAAGCCAAATGCCAGACGAGGGAGGGAGTGGCTCGTACTGAAGATCCTCACCAGGCGAATACCACAGGGAATCATCGGTCGCTTTGGAATAGTGCCCAAAACACAGGTGGCCAAGGCGTAGTTGCGCTGGCTTCTTCCCGGTCCCGTAGAGAAAATAGTGTTGATCGTTGCACCTGGGCATGTTGGTTGACCAGCTGTTGTTCGTTACTCAAAGTTACCTCCCGGTGCCCTTGAGCCGTGATCTTCTTCTCTCTTCTTTGGGCCCCAGAAATATAGTGTGGCTTAGCGGGAGAAAGATATAGTGTCAGACGATCGGCGTCATCCTTGGGTCAAGGTCGGCAGCGCGGCTAGATTCGGCTTTCATGTGCCTGTCGTGTTGATTCCATGGAAACCTGATGGGCGGTGCCCCTCCGTATCCATCTCACAGCCACAACCATTCCCGCGTGTTCCAAGATGTCAATAAATCTGGGTCGAGCCAAGATTCAGAGGAGATTCGGGGTTGGCCGTTTGATAGCCCGGCTTCGTCGATAACACAGTAGCACAAGACTCCATTCAATGACGTCGAAGAAGCTCGCGCAGGTTACGTGATAAGACAGTGTGCGTCTAGCATACTTGGGAATATGCAGAGCACGCATACTGTCTGAGAATACGAGATGTTATTAAGGGACACTGGACCTCTGACTGCGCGGCTTAGCATGCCTGAGAAATGATGATGCAATCGAAACCGCCATCCGTCAGTACTGAAAGCGGTCCCGAACCTGTCAGAGCATCTATGGTTCGTGCTGGTCATCGGACATGGCACTGGCGACCTAGAACAGTGACTGTGCAATCAGGAGGTGTCTTCAGAGTCCGTTGGGGATCTAGAACAATTGTCATAGACCTTGTGATCCTGCGCATCCTCGGGTTGAGCCATGGGGATAGCAGCCTGTCAATGAACCAGACCCGATAACTAAGATCAACGAGGGGCGCTGTACGGGACTGTGCACTGGTAGGAGGCTGCAAAGGACCGCTGTATAACTTCTATACGAACCGAACCCCTCGCCCACGACTGGAGAAAGTATCATCTTGCCTGGATTTGTATCGCCACGGCACTAGTACATAAAATCATACAACCCTTGGTTTTTCCAAACATCTTGTTACAATACATGCACTCTCGCCTATCGAAGGGTACTGCTAGTGGCAATGGACTTTATCGAGATCTGCGAGGTGTTCGGGGGATCAATACTCCCGGACGAGTTTCGTGGTAACTATCAGGACGCGGACCGTCATATCGCGGCTCTTGAGCAAGAGATTATCGCAGAACCAAGTTAAACAACTGCGAGAGCGAGAACGACCCTTCTCCGAGCCATTTACTACACGCTTTCAGGAGACTTCAGGCGGGCTTATGAATATATACATACCCTTCGAGGCTTGCACCATCGAGGGCTAGAGCGGATTTGGGTGCTCCGTGGGCAATTGTACGAATTTTACGCTGCCATGCTGGAGCATCGACCAACAGCTATTGCGTTTGCGATGATCCCTGGGGATCCGTACGCAAGGTTGTGGAAGGACGATTCTGAATTGGTGACTCTGCACGTACAGGCCAGAGAGGCTGGACGAGCCATATGTGTTGCCGAATGTACAACCGTGGTCGAGAGACTAGAACAGGCCGTGATTCTGGACGTATGGTCTTTCCTGGATACTTTGCACTTTTCCTACCTTGAACACCGTGATTTCACACCACATGTTACCGCGGAGTCTCTACCACAAGGCCAGGAACGGAACCTGAGTTTCCTGAATTTCCCAGTTCCATATCTGTCCGGTACCCTGGCAAGCGACATGAGTCATGCAGGGAATTCCACGTTCCAGAATCTCTTGCAGAGAATGTCCAACGATATTGAATGGGCGAAGGGAGCCTCAAGTGGTCAACAGGCGTTTTCCCACCTCCAAGCCGAATATGAAAATGCTCTGGACTATGCGGGGCTGGGCCTGTGCAAAATAAATGAAGGCGATCGCATACTATCACCCTCATACACGAGTCCTGTAGCGTTTAATCTGATGTGTGAGTTGCGCGACAATGGGTGGGAAAATATGGCATGGGACTCATTAGAGCCAACGTTTCTATTGGAGGATAACGAGCAGGCTCATAGGCGCTATGATGAAGCTCTTTTTTATATGGAGGCTGCGTGTGCCCCAAGAGGTCAAGCCGCTGTCTACCTGCGCAGGGGGTGCGTGAATCATGCAGCAGGAATCCGATCTAAGGCGGGACCTGACAGCGCCCAGTTCAAACAGGCTGAGGAAAATTTCACAAGAGCACTCAGCCTTTTCGCCAACGACACTTTTAACCAACAGCTGGTTACCTGTCATCTCGCTTTACTGAACTGTAGCCGTGGACAGACTAAATCCGCTGTGGAGATAGCAAGACGCCTAGGGACCGAGTTGCGCGAAGCGCAAAGCTCCAAACTCTCCCACTTCCTTGGGACATTGATACTTCGATTTGCTCACTTCCAGCTCGTGCAGCACAAGAACACTAGGGTGGCTACGGCTTGTTGTGAATGTGCCGCTGTCTACCATGAGGCATTGGAGAGCCCTCTAGGTTCCCTTTTTACAGCGGAGGCATTTATTACACTGTTCAGGCAAACACATAACTGGACGCTCGCGCAAGCAAAGGTTACAGAGAGCATAAAGCCCTCTGGAGTTATACACCGCGCATTCGCATACATCGACGACAGTGTGTCTCACAAAGTCGACCTTCACAACCTCCGTAACTCAAGGAATTCGCTCCTCCTCGAGTTCGACAGGTTGGTCCAATCCGTCTGTTCGATGACTGGCGATGAGAATCTACGTTCGCAGTGGGAGGAAGTACGCCGGGGCCTTCAGCCAAATGAGCCACAGGGGAGTTCTGATTTCATTGACCTTGCGCCTTTGAGTGACGAGGCGAAGCAGCATCTTAATGACCCAGAACTTGGGTCAATGGAAACCGAGATGATGTACTTCTGCCAAACGTTTGAGGCGCGAAAAAGGTTCAATGCGGGTTACGCCCGAGCCATTGGGGGTTCCTTCAAGGCGATCGGATTGGGGGATATGGACGCCGCCGATGCCCAACTCGAAGCGTTTGTCTCGACCTGCGACTCAGAGAGCACTCTCAAAATAAGGGAGGTGCTCGACTACATGATCCCGACCCTAGCACAACTTGATCGGGTGGATGAAATGAGACAGGCTCTTCCACATTATCTTTCGGACTGGTTCGTTAGAGGCGGGGTAGAGGACATTCGTCTGGTCTGCGATCGTAAAGGAGTCACCAGTGATGTTCGGGAACACGCGATTAAAGTTCGTAGGGATACTGCCGAGCAGGACATATCCATATGCTTCATGGCCCAGGCTTGGGATAAGGGACCTAGGATACTGCGGAATATCGCCACCGTGCTCCCCGACTTTTTCTATAAAGCAAGGACACAGCCAAAGCCAGACACCTGGCAACTGCTCACCTTCATCGGTGCTTTATATGAGCGGGCTTCGAAGCTCGACAAAGCGATCGAGAATTATTTAGACGGTCTATACCAGGTCGAGAATCTGAGATCTATGATTTCAAACCCCGACGACCGGCGCAAAGCTTACTCGACGCAGCACACTGCAGAGTTATTCTGCGGGCTGGCTCGAACATCAGTCGCCCTCTCGAGGCGGACTGATGCAAAACGTCCAGATGAGTACCGCCTGCCGACATCCTCTTGGCTAGATCAGGCGCTCATCTTCCTTGAGCGCGGCCGGGCAAGAACGTTACTCGATATACTACAGGCACATGATTTTGCAGGTGTGGAGAGCCTTCAAGCGTCGATGGAAGAGTTATACCGAACTCGCCTGCTGTCAACATTAATCCATTCACATTGTAGGCCTGGGGGTGAGCAGAACCTTTTGCAGAGGGCACGGAATGTTGCAGAGAAGCTCGGAATATCTGCGGATACATTCGATCCGGTTGGAGAGGCTCTTAAAGGGAGGGACGAGACCATAGCACAGATCTTCAAAAACACCATGTTCGTCCCAGATGTGGATGGACTTCTTCGCTCAATTCCTGCGAACGCGATCGTCATAGAAGTTGGCATTTGTATGAGTGGCACAATTGCCCTGTGCATCTCATCGTCAGGCATCCAATCCGTGCACCAGTCTGACCTCGGAACATTCGCATTACGCAGACTAGTTGTTGGCTATCTTGGAAAGATATTAGCCTTCCAAAAGGACCCAACGCCCCCCGAGGCGGCCAATCTGAAGGAGGGTCTTGATGATATCGCGGCTAGGATATCTACCCAGCTGATTGAACCTTTTGCTGAACATATTCGTGGCAGCAATACTGTCATTTTTGTGCCTACTTCATATCTGAACGTCTTTCCTCTGGGTGCATTGATGCTAGACGGCGAGCCCCTGATCCTAACAAAACCGTCCTACCAGGTACCGAGTTTGGCTGTTCTGCAACGAATTTCTGAAAAAGCAGCCAAATCCCAGCCGGGGACCACGATTTGCGCGGTAGCAGACTGTGATAAAGCCAACCCGATAGTTTATGTTGGTCCTGAAGTGGTCTCAGTCTGCAGTGCCTTCGGCGTAGAACCGGTCACGAGCGACCAGTTCCCGCAAGCCATGAAAGCAGCTGAGCTCATCCATATCGCAGCTCATGGTACAGAAAATTACTCCTCTCCCTGGGAATCCACAATCCTTGGCGACACGTTTCGTGTCCTCGACATGGCCACAAAGGATTGCGGCGCCTCGCTGGTGGTATTCAGCTGCTGCCTCAGCGGCAAAGGCGAGATCAACGCCGGTGACGACCTTGTGGGGTTCGCACATGCTGTACTTCAATCCGGGGCCCGGGCATTTCTTGGGGGCTTATGGAGAGTCTGCGACGAACTAGCCATGCTCTTGATGCATCTGTTTTACAAGATACTATCAAGACACAGAAATGCCCCTCCAGGCGCTGAGATATGTGTGGCAAACGCCTGGCACCAGGCCGTCCGAGCTTTTTACCGGCTGGACGAACGAAACGCACTTGCACTAGTTGATGAACTGGAGAACCTCTGGCGAGCCACCAAGGACACAAGTGCCAGGCCGGACGGTGATTATGGCAAACTAAAGTTTCATTTGAATCAATTACGGGCGATGATAACGCAAGGGAAAGTGGACTTTACCTCTCCTCGCAATTGGGCTCCCTTTGCTCTGGTTGGATGTGGGAGTGTCAAGATTGTGGGATCAGCTCCAGACGCAGAAAATAATGGACTCATTAACGGCCCCGGCGAAGTATCATAATACGCTAAATTTCTTGGTGACTCTCGGCAGAATCAAAAGTTTCATGGCGCGGGTCAGCACAATCGCTGTTCCTTTGCTCGGTTGGAATGAGAGGTCTACGTTGCAAAAGTGATTACCGCGTCATGTCATATTGCATATTCTATCGGTGAATACCGCCAGTTCTCTCCATGTCCTAAGCCCTCCTTGCTTGCTCATACGTGTAGAGTTGGTTTACAATCTGTGATATCTCCGTAACCTTGTTGATCGTAGTTTCATCCACCCGTGCGCAGAATAGGTGCTGTAATTTATCCGGATGCCACCTCAACCGCTCGACTTTTAGAATAGAAAGGAGTTGAGACCGCGCATTCATTGAAGCACCATAGTGCAGAAACGCTTCAATGTCAGACTGGGCCACGTCTCGACAGCTTCGAAAAGATCCGGCCTCAGTCGGCCAGGGAATCGATGTGCGCGGGTCCATACTCCTACGAGAGGCTACCGTCGAGTTCTTGAGCTCTTCCCAGGCGCTGTTATACTCCTTCCACCGCTTCGCTTTAGCTTCCTGAGCAGCTTTGGCGCCTTGGCGTCTCTCCTCGCCGTCGCGCCTGGCTTTCGCTTCACGCTCTTGTTGTTCCTTTTTCCCTCTCTCCTCGCGATCCTGTTGCTCTCTCCTGAATCTTTCCTCGCGTTCTCGACGTTCTCGACGTTCTCGTTCGATCTTCTCTTCCCTCTCCATTTGGGCCTGTCGCTCGTGTTCACGCCTGGCTCGAGCCTCTCTTTCTGATTGATGTGGCGTCCCTGGGTCAGGCAATGAGGTGGCTGGCCGTCGATAATATGAGCGGGTACTGAAGTCATCATGAGGATGCCGAGCATACGAACGCGTGTTCTCATACAACAACAGCTCTTCCAACTCCTTCTCCAAATGAGCTCGAGTAGTTCCATCTAAGTGCGTTGGAGAAAATGCCTCGGCCCAAGGAAACGAGCGCACGATCATGTTGTAGATGTTTATCCTTCCAATGGGCGTAAAGCTGTTCGCAAGACCATAAAGACCATCATTATTGATCCACAAGGGACCTAGACCCAGCGGGACGCCATTCGCCATTAGCTTTAGCGTGTCGAAATGGTGAAGCAAACGTCCGTTTACAGTGGCACCAGTCGTATTACGAGAGCACACTCCCTGTGGGACGGCGCCGCCGCCCATGTTCATGCTTGGAGGCAGTATGCCGAGGCATGGCCCACCTAGCTTACCCCATGCACCGCATACACCATCGTACCTACCGATGAGATAGATGTAAATTATATGTGTCAGGCTGTGTAATTATATGGATGGGACTGACCAAAAATGACCAGCAGGAGGATAATATCCCCTCAAATGGAGGTGGGTCAGCTGAACCCTGTTCAAGGCAACACCATTGATAATGACACATTTTGGGGGGCTGGGTAGCTCCAAGAACGGATGCGAAGACTGCTGCGTAGTCTGATAACCGGCCACAAAACCGATCTTGAACCCTCGCTTGAAGTGGGACCACGTTGACTCAGGCTGGACATAACGGGTGTAGCTGGACATAGTTAATAATAGGGGACTCCTGGCAAGTGGTGTTTCAATATGATGAGGGTGAATTGATGGGGTTTATTTTATCAAAGTGCTAGCAACCTACTCATGAGCAGCCGGTCCTTATAATTCAATTGTGGCGAACGATGACGGAGCACGATAGTAGCTTTCAAGCAGTGGAAACAAGCCACGGTACCATTGCTCCTGTAGGATGTATCAAGGGCCATCGGCATGGAGGCTGAGCCCTCGTTCCAGTACATTTTCGTACCATCGATTGGCTCTTACCGCCGGTATGTACGAATACAGCTTCAACCGACCTGTGAACAATGTCCAGGACCAAAGCACTTTGGGCATCTTTATATTACCGACTTAATGTATGGCATTCCTGTTTGCTTCATAATAGGATACCATCAATTTCTTGCTAGGCAATGTTCGAATTAACATATCTCACAGGCATATTGCAGTAAGAATATAGGCATGTAGCTATCGCAGATATCCACTCACCCACACTCCAGGCGACATACTAGCCATCGTCATATCATGCCTCCAAGCTCCCATCCTATTCAATTCTTCCAGATATATGCCCAACTCCTCGTTGAAATCCCTCGTCATCTCCGCCTCTCTCGACCACGTCTCCGAATCCCTCTCCCTGGGCACTGAATTCCTAGGAATGGGCACTGACGGAAACCGCCGACCAGTCATGGGATCCACCAAATCACCTCTGTGGGCGGCCAGAAACGCATTGAATCTTTGGTACTGTATCTCGGGATCCCCCAACGTATCTCTCAACATTATCAGATGAAATCCGTCTCTGGTCATTACTGGGGCATGGCCATTCATTACGTGTTGGATGTCATGGGTGCGGTAAAATATTGTCATGGCTTGATACGCAAATTGCTCAGGGGCGGGCATGTGATTCTCTGAGGCAAACATGTAGTAACGGCGACTGAGGTTGTTGTTGTCGGAGTAGAAGAGGGCTGTGAAGACAGAAGCATATTTGACGGGATCAAAGCCCCTGGAGTCGACTGGTGGGGTGTTGGTGAAGTAGATGAATATTGCATCTAGGAGCCGGGTGAACAGAGGAGTAGGTTGTTTGGAGTCTGTAATTAGAGGACCCCAGCCTTGGTGCGCGGCTGGTTCATCTGCATGCCTGAAGAAGTGTCCGAATGGCATTGCTGTTGGGATCTTGAGGGACGTCAACACATTAAGTTTGCTGGGCAATTCCTGCGGATGAACAGGCCTTTTATGGGTCTATACTCCCTGAATATCTACGGGATAGCTGTTCTGGCGATGATCTGGAGACATGAATCCAGACCAGCCTCGACGGGGTCCAGATGACCGGTCGTATGCTTTTGACTGAAGGTTCCACGGTACTGATTCCGGGTTGAACTTTGCAGGAACCAGATAGCATCGGGAAACAAAGAAATCTGGCAGGAGGCGGTGCGAACCATAGATGAGGGCCTGTGGCTGGAATTCAGCACAGATGATGATCTTCGGGTGGCTAATACGCCTTTGATCGACATCTGTCGGTGGTAAGCTGCATTCTGTGCTACATAACTAAGTCCAGAGTCCTAGCGAGTAACATTTGGAGACGAAAGCGGCATAATCCAAGGAATAGCAACTGTGGGGTTAAAAGCACTGATGCAGTTGTAGAACAAATGCAGTAAATGTTTAACCTTGGCGATTGTTGCTGTGCCTGGGCTTTCGCCACTTTAATGATGTTGACGTTCTCAAATTCAAACCCGCTAGAAGAAGTTAGCTCAGAAAGGAGACAGTCAGGCCTATGCTTATATGATACTTGAGTCATCATTGGCTTCGAGAACTCTGAAGTCGGGGTCAGCTGCCTGTGGGAACTGGCTCTGGGGTGCAACAACATAGTTGCTCGATGCTAAGCCTGCCTGGCTGCTGTCATGCAAGCTTTCCATGTTCTCGATTTGTGTCTGTGTGATCGAAATAAAGTTAGATATTGTTACATTGTCTAAGGAAAGGGCATTAACTGTTCCCCTTGTCTATTAGTAGAGTAATCAGGAGGTCCTTAATTTCCTGCTCTGGTACAAGGTGGTGCTCTTTCGGGCCATTGCAAAAGCTTTGGAGCTCTGTAGACCCAGTATTGACCAAGTACTCCAGTTGTTTGCTAAGGAGTGGAAGCAGTGTTACCTAATTGGGATCCGCAAGAATAAGATTTATCGTGCTATCAAGTTTATCGCGAGGCAATTTAAGAAGATCCCTGTTATTTATATCCAGACAGAGTACCTACCAAATCCTTGAACTAAACAGAATTTCAAAGGCGAGACGCTTAGCAAGTCTGCTACGCAGCTCACCTTCCCCTGTGAAGTTGGAGCCAGATACGCTGCCGCTGAGCTTTCTGTAACTTGCTTGAGACATGATTTAGACGTGGGTTGCATCGCTGCCAGATGTTATCCAGGACCTTGCCAGCACCAGTACTATTTTTGATTGGCTGATGCTTCTTTGTGAGGGTGGACTCTTGGGCGATTGATACCTGCTTATCAAACCTTCCTGAAGCCCCAATGTACTTAAGAAGGTTGAAGATTACGTATCTATGCGCCTTTGAAAAAAGACGTCTCAATGATATCCCTCCACATTGTGTTATGGGACCATTGAATTTGAAGGTCTTTCTGAACCGACCGTACAATCTCTGCATAAAAGCGACGGCATCTGAAACAGGAAGTAGAACCGCCGCCGGCAAAGAACATATCACATATATACAGAGGCAATCGCACTTTGCTCTGTACAGGTCACGGCGACGATAGATTGCTTCAACTCGCGATACGATGGTATGGTATACAATGGTATGACTAAGACAGCACAGACGAGAATGGGAAGAGATTGAACGCGCCACCAAGCGGGAAAACGTCGGAGCAACCTATGTCATCTAACTTAGGGTACGCTGGAGATGAAGAGCGAGCTCAGGGTCATGCTGCCGGGGCCTGTAGTAGACTTTGATGAGATTTAATGCCCAGCTGCTCCCAGTTGAATTTTCCATTGTGTGATAATGGAGATACATTGCATGTACACAACACATGCTATTCACAAGGCGGTTAAGAAGCATCCTACGGCCACGAACGAACTTATCTCGAGCACTGAGGTCTAAATCCCTCACTGCGCCGACCTACCCGTCCGCATAAACACATTCGACGGCCGCTCGCGATCCCGAAACTCCTCATCCACCTTATACACAAACTCTCCGCCATCCTGCTCGAACCCCAGCTTGCGGTAAACATGCCGCCCCATGCTCGATGCTTCCAGCACAGCCTCCAGGCCACCGCGCTCCCGCGCCTCGCGGAGCCCCCACTCCACCAATCTCGTCGCCACCCCCCGCCGCTGGAACGCAGGGTCCACAGCACATAGATCCAGCACCAGCACCGCCGGGGAGTCCGTGCCCGCAATCTCGCGGACGTACTCGATCCGACGGCGCTGCAGCCCGAACACCACCTGGCGCAGGTACCGTTGCTCGGCCGGTTTCCCGGGAATCAAGGCTTCCAGGTCCATCGTCTCACCGATATCGACGACGGGGGCGTCCCCGTATCCGGCCACCTGGGACGCTTGGACCCAGATGGCCACGCCGGCAATTTCCTCGTCGCCTGCTGCGCTACCTTCTGGGCGTGGGACAACGGCCTTGAGGAAGACGATGTTGGGACGGCCGTGTCGGTCGGTTGTGGTGGACGACCAGCGGGCTGCGAAGCGGGCGCTGCCGCTCTTTTGCCCCTCCGGCGTGTCCCAGCCGGGGTTCATGGCACACCAGACGCCGTCGTTGACCTGGTGGCCGAAGGCGAGGGCGGTGATTTGGAACAAGCGGTCGAAGTCGGCGGGGTCCGTGATGGGTTCCACTCGGAGCACGTCCCTGGTTGACTCCACGTTGGACGTGTTCTGGTCGCTCATGGTGATAGCTGTTGATCCGAATGATGCGGGGAACTTGGGGACTGATAAGGTAGATAAGGGAGGGGGGTTTTTCCTGAGAACAGTGGATCCACTCTATTGATCTGCTCTTCAATTCCGGCACGGAGGGTGATTCTTGACTGTAGATATAGGCGAATAGTAGAGCCACGTCACTAAATTAGATCATCAATTCCGTACGAGCTTACAAATCACGTGCCGAACAAAGCTAGTCAAGCTGGAATCTATTCCTTGGCATTTTGGGCCCGATTCTCTGAGTATCAGGGGCAGGGACATTATAGTCAATCTAACGTTGAAAATTAATGATAAGGCGGGCCCTTAGTTAACCCTTGGCTCTTCGCCTTTCAACCACCATGCCAAAAATATCAAGCTACAGGTCCATTCCATCGCCCCTAACAGGTCTGAATTTCACAACACTATAAACTCTATTACCACGAGATATAACTTCCCAATTGCTGCAGGGCAGTAAGGACTCCCGACGATAGGATGATCACTTAGGTACTCAGGTAGCGGGACATTCGGCGAACCCTTTCCCAGCGTGCGGATTACGCCACAGAACCGCGCTTTCGCAGTCTTGCCCGTTCCTGTATACTCGAAGATCGTCCGATCAGGCAGCGCCGTGACGTCGCCGCCGCTGAAGACTTGAGCGGGATTCTCGCGGTCCAGAACGAACTCCATCTTGCTCGAGCCGCACTTGAAAGGTAGCCTGTCGTGGTTCGCGTAGCTGTGCGGGTACTTGCCTGCGTCACGCCATTAGCTCTTCTCTAGGGAGAAGCCGGGGCAAAGGGGCCTTTACCTTTCCCAATTTGCTTGCCCTGGTTCGCATACTTGACAGCCTCGACGTAAGCCGTCGTGAGCTGTCCAGAAGTGTATGTGGTCTCCGTGTATTTGTCGGTTTTGGGGCAGGCGTAGCTCGTGCTGGGAAAGTCTGCCGTGGCCAGTTTTGGGGCTGTCTTGCCCCCGCTTGTCAAAGATGTTGAGGGTGGAGTCCTCGCCAGTAAATTCCTCATCAACAATGGTATCACGGGGATGGGAGTCAAAAATGGGGCTAGCGAAGGCAGCTTGGGACATGAAGGCTCCAGCCAGCAGAGCGTGGAGAGTGGGGGCTTTGATGATGGAAGGCATTTATATAGAGTCAACGAGAGTGGGTGTCAAGCAAGAAGGGCTGTGTGATATTCGCTTGACGCTTGCAAGGCAATTATAGCGAGAGGACAATATGCCCCTTATACTACACGGTTCTGGTGTCTCTTTATAGATCCCAGATACTTGAGTTCAATCGATTGTGTGTGCTTTTCAAGACTATATCACCTGTCAGGCGGTTTCACATTGAGCCAGAATACAATGGTAGAATGGGGCGTAATCATTGAGAGGGTGCACCAACCTTTCTGGCTAGTTGTTGTTCTGTCGCTCCAGCCTTTCAAACCATGATGCCGGTGGGGGTCCGGCCATGATCTCGCAGTGTGTGCAGGGAGTTTCAGCTTGAGACTGCAATGGACTTCTGTGGTAGGGAAAGAAACAAGGACCTTTTTGTGATGAGGAGCTAGTCATTGTTTGCTTCTTCTTCGTCTTCCCTCCTTCGTGATTGCGACTCTGTCTTGGCGAAGCTGTCAAGGTTGGGTTGTAAATGATATGGGAATATTGGTAGCGATGAGGGAACGATTAGCATCATCCATGAATCAATCCAGAGCATCTTGTTATGTTGGCTGCGGGTAAGCCGCGATGGCGCTTACAAGTGAAAGTAGGACAAAACGGGGCGCGATCTGGGGCCTGTTCCTTATCAAGCCCCCAATAAACAAGCAAACAAGAAATAGAGTGCCAGGGCGTGCGTCTCCCGCGCCATCGCTGAAGCAAACCCAGATACAAAGTACGGCGATCTGTGGTCGCCCTTCATAGGCGCCGTGGAGCGTTTTCCCCGAGCACTGCGACCGATTTGTGGAGTTTCTCATCGCACTGCATGAGCTCCCTGACTGCGATGGAGAATTCCAATGGCTAGAAGGCTTCACTATGTACTTGAATGAGTCCACTTACGATTGTGGATTTCTACTTCCCTCGTAAATCCTTGATAATATTTCCAAGCGAACAACACACCTCTCTGGCGCGGGAACTAAACAGTAAACAGACGTGGATACTGCTTCAACATGACCACCCGCGAGACCCAGCGACAACACTTCCTGAACGCGAATGTCTTCACCATCAGATTCTACCGGCGTCTGCCCCGCCCCAACCGCTTCGGATTCCTGATCAACCACGGCGTGTGGGTGCTACGCAAAACCTTGGAGCATGCCCACTTTGGGAAATTCTATCATCTGCTTATCGGGAACACCATTCAGGACTGTGACGAGGACGATGAGGACTTTTACAACATGAAGCGCGACGAGGCGCTCAAGATTATCGACGTCAGGGCACTTAATGGTTTCGTGCTGCCGGTAGCTGTGTGACTTGAGTACTGTGGGAAGGAGATCTATGAGAAGCAGGGCTCCCTGGGACGGGAGATCCGGGCGTACGATAAGTGGCAGGGATCGGAGGGCTGGTCGAAGGAGCGCTGGGCATTCTGGAAAGAGAGGTTTACCTGGATATCTACAGTTACGGCCCCGAATCGGAAGACGAGACGTATTGCGAAGAACGTGGTCGAACTGATGGGCAGGATTGAGCAGGGAGACGATGGGGTACTGTGAATGATAAGATTTGCAGATTGGTGCGGGTTTCTACATATCTGACAGGAGTGATTCAAGATAGACGTTCCTGCTATGCGAAAGCATTAATCGACCGTATCAGGTGAAGCGCTATATTCTTCGTGAGTCCGTCGGCGACCGCTGACGCCTTCGATACAGTTTACTTCAGATATTTGAGTGAGTTGCGGCTGATAGCCAGTTGTGATGAAGGTTTGATGGACTGAAGTATGTGGCAGGGCAATTATATGGCCATCATATAGTCACCCAGTTGTGGTATGATAGGTAGGATTAATCCCACAGGGGGTTAGTGGGATTTTTGTTTGGTTGACTCCATATCAGTCACCGTACATTTTGCTGTGCAGCAAACCTCATGCGTCATAGATCCCCAGTGCTGGGTTCTGTATATTTATGAAATACTCGGAATTGGACAGACAAGCTGTGCAGTGGGGGTGGGGGTGTTAGTCAATTTGTGCAAGTCCCAGCTAAGTCTATAAATATATACTTATTGCCAGGTTCGCACGTTACAGTCCGGAATCCAGCCCCGGTTCTTAGAAGTCATCTTCCCCTCTGATTGATACTTATAGCATACGGCGTTGACAAGGTATGCAATCTGATTGTATGGACAACTTGCCAGCCAAAGTGCATCAACCGCTCGCATGGCTTAGATGGTAAAGCGCAGCACTAGTAATGCTGAGATCCTCGGTTCGAGTCCGAGTGTGAGCAACTGTTCTTTTTTGACCCCCGATGGGCCTGCGACGCCCCTCTCTTTGGTCTATTCTTGCTACCTTGTCAACGATGCGGAGTAAGCTACCACTTGCAGAGGAAAATATAACTTGCAGCCGATATGATAAGGTGCTGTAGATTGCACTCATTGACAAGAGTTCACAAGAATGTGTCTTCCAAGTTGTCGGGTGTAGACTGTCCGGTATGTCTTTAAGTAGAATTGATATGCGCCTTTCTTCTTTTGTCTCCTACTTTTCTGTCTGACCACTGAGAAGACCGCGACCCACCATGCTCCACAGCAACCAGCAATGAGACCGACCACAAGCGAAAAATCAAAAAGATGGAGCTGCGGGGAATCGAACCCCGGACCTCTCCCATGCTAAGGGAATATTATACCACTAAACCACAGCCCCAATGGTTGAGAGGTATCCCAGATAAAACGTCTTACAAGCGACGAAACCCGCTCCCTCAATATCGTACCCTGCCGTGCTCTCTTAGCCAGCCCTACACTATACCCCAGCTGGATAATAGTAATTGACATAAAGGTGGTCTCAGACTTGGTGCATCTTCAAAAAGTCCAATTCCCGACCGCCCGATGATCTTCTCAAGCACTACATGTCCAACTGTATAAAGAATGATTAGAGGAATCTTCAGATGGTACTCAATGCTCGGGTTGATCCGCCCACGGACTTATATTTCAAGCACCCTTCGGAAGGAGACAAGAACAAACTTTTTCTGACAGATGCGAGTCGAAATATCTTCTCCCACCCGAGCTGCTCTAGGCTTTACTACAGCTTCTGACAATAGCCGTTCAGGGTTTCAGCGTAGCTTATATCATTTCCTATTTTCATACGGCCCTGTTGCGGTTAATTCTATTGCGGTCGGTTCTGTGTCAGTGTCTGAGGTACTAGTCGTTTCTCTAGATCATCCGGTAGGTAATTGAGAGAGCAGCCACTAGTAAATCTTTTGAGAATAGCGTGCTTGAATAGTGGCGTTGAGAATAGCGTGCTTGAACAGTGGCGGTGTTTATGTCTCTACACTATCCTGATACTGTTGTCGAACACGCCCTACTTCAATTATCAGCCACGGCCAATCTTGCGCCAGAGATGAAAAGCCCCTGGCAGCGACCGCCGGAGTGAGCCTTTTCCATACATGCGCGACCCGGAAAGGAAGGCAAATAACTCCTTAATGAGCTTTCAATCGATCCCTGCTCAAGTGATCTCGTGGGAGCCTGCTTCTCAAAGCGATGAACACTCGTGCTCCTGCCAAGTTCCCAGGGGCCCTGCTCTTTGCGAGGATGCGGGGCTATACGATCTGAAAGCTGGGTAGAGGCGGTGTTGAGCTTCGAAGCGTTCATGACACACGTCCACATACTTGGTCTCATAATGCCTAGAATCCGTGAAAACTTTTATTCTCCCTAGTAATGTCTACCTACCCCTAGAAACCATCGCCATGTCCATCTTAGCACAGAGCTGATCACGGGTAATCGCGCGATCGGCACGATGAAGCCTAGCAGAAGCGCCTCTAGTGCCTCTATCAATTGGGCACCGAATCTGAGCCATGGATTGAACTTCCAGACTAGATATGAGCAGTCCAGCCTATCGATAGAGTGCCAGATCCTTTGCGGTCTTTGCTGCAGGCTCTGCTTCTATCATCAGAGCATGATGTGAACCGGCTGATATTATACCGTCGAAAGACCACCCCCGCATCCCGGGCCGTCCAGAAAGTCCGGATAGCCCCTTGGATGGATAGACCATATGCCTGTGAGCAGCAGACCAATTCTGGAACCCGCGAGAGCCATTCGTCTCGTTCCGTTTGGGTCGCCAGCTCGACGCAGGCCACCAGGACGGGCAGCATGGCGAATTTGACCGCCTTCCCTGTTACGGACAGTGTGGTTTGCAACTGCGTGAGGATTGAGATGGCGATCACTCGCGCAGGTGCGTCATGCATCCCGAAGGGGATCTTCAGACGGTAGATCAGCAGCAGCGCGCACAGACGCATCGCCTGCACCTGGCAGAAGATGTGTGCGATCTCGACCGCCGAGAACACCGAGCAGAGGCTTTCAGGGACATCGGGCTGCCATGCGAGGACTGTCGACTCCAGGCCGTCGAGGTCTCGGGATGCCATAGGGTTGACGGCGACATTGGGACCGACAGTATCCGAGAGTGATGAATTCAGCTCCCCGACCCGTTGAAGCCGAGGCGGGAGCATCGCATGCACTGGCTCGAGCCTTCCACCCAGGAACACCGCTCCTTGATACTGTAGCATCGATCGCAAGATCGATTGCATGCGCGCGGCATTGCTATCGATGCATTGCGCCTTTTTGTAAGAGTTCTCGCAGATCAATTTGTGGTTGTGGTTGGTTTCCGAGAATGCACTGGAAAGAATTAGTAAGTCTTCTTCGGTCACGTGCCTGGCCACATTCTGTGAATTTCGGGCTGCTGGACACACAAGAAGATCATCATTATGACATTTGATTTGGTTCATATAGTTTGCAACCTTTGTGCAGGGGAGTCTCTTCGTACCTCTGTCACGTCTAAGAAGTGACTATCTAGAGTGTATATACAGTATGCAATTACCAGGCGTGTTACCGCCCATTGAATCGTCAAATTTGATGATGGATTGATCCTGACTACGTCAGGCTATCTACGAGAAACTAGCCAGAGCCACCGAGGTGGACGGTTCGCTACCAGTCTCAGGCAAGGCTTCACGGGCCCGCCGTCAATAGCCCTAGGCCTTATACCAACATCTTCACATTTCAAACCGTCTACTCAGTCAACCCACCACTGTGTAGCTCCAGATCTAGAACACGATCTATCTCGAACACACTGTCTTCTAGTCTACCACCAGGCCCCCATCCTAATCAAGCTTAAACCCCCGATCCAGCAGCACCTGCCGCATCCTCTCGCGTCCATCCAACTCCCCGGACGCCAACATGCCCGCAACGAACTTAGCCCAGCTATGCCGACCGAACAACTGATGCCACTCGTAGAACGCCCCTAGGCTCGCATTATACCGCTCCACATCCTCCCTCTGATGGCTATCATCCCACTTCTCACGGTGCAGTACCTCCCGCATCGGCAGCCGCGGCTTGATATCCGGAGCGTGCGCCTCCAGATCCGGCCAGCCCACCGCCATGCCAAACAGCACGACGGCCCGCGGGGGCAGCGCCAGCAATTCGCACAGCTCCGCGGCGTTGTTGCGCGCCCCGCCCACGTAGCAGATGCCCAGCCCCGGCGACTCGGCCGCCAGCGCCACGTTCTGCGCCGCCACGGCCGCGTCGATCGTCGACAGAATGAACATGTCCGTCTTCTCCAGCGCCTTCGCGGGCTGATCCTCCCATTTCGAGACTTTTGTGAGGCGGTTAAGGTCGGCGCAGAAGAAGAGCATGAGCGGCGCCTGGCGGATGAATTCCTGGTTGCCGCTGAGTTGCGCGGCGGCTGCCTTGTGGGAGGGGTCCTGGACTGCGATCACGCTCCAGCTTTGGAGCATAGAGGCGGTGGATGCGCTCTGGGCCGAAGCGACCAGGGCCTCGAGGGTGCCGTCGGGTTAGGGGGAGGGGAGGAAATGGCGGATCGATTTGTGGCGCCAGATGGTCTCGAGGACGGGGTTCGAGGCTTCCATGATGGTTGGCGTGGCGTGGTTGAGATACCGGGCTTTGAGGGCCTCGTTGGGTGTGCTCTTCGACACAGTATCGGAAATGTCGCCCATGGCTCTTGAGGGTTGGGGATGATGCCTGAATGGATGGATCGAGTAATTGGCTTTGCTCACGATCCCTAACGGTACCGTCCGGCTATATATGGCACACCCGCGGCCTATTCGCCCCTTGCGCGGCCGTCACCAGCCAGAGAGAATTGAGTTGATTCATAAGCCTCAGGGGTTGATTAAAAATTCAACCCCCCCCTTTGCAGTTCGACGAAGTTGATATTGATGATGATGGCGTAAGGCCTGCCAATGAAGAAAGCGGCAATCGACCGGCTTATGCGCACGCACATATTGCCACCCTTGAGACGAATGAGAGTGCGAGAAACCGCCCGGCTTGGCAGGCGGAAGTCTCCACCGGGGCTGGCTCCCGAATGGCGGCCGTATGCGCACGGCTGCTGGGACATACCTAATAGCTATGAAGGTCACTGAGGCATCTTATTGCTGTGACTGACATCTGCCTGCTAGGCGGAAACAGTGAATCTTCCCAGACTCACTTGGTACTGCTCCAGCTCAGCCTGATTCACCGGAGGGGTATTTTCCATAAGTTATTCACCTTTTGTACTCTGTGGATCGATAGCATAATATCGCCACGACTGATGTCTCTCTCTCCCACCACTACCTCATCCAAGCCTCCGTACAGCTACATCGCCACTGCTTACACCACAAAATTCGGGAGACGACTCCTAGTATCTTTGAGTATTGTCAGTCTTTCCAAATCTCTTTCCTTCCCACACCATCTCCAACCCTTAGAAATAAAGAAAAGACCACACCTGAGTGAAAAGGGAGAGGTCGGTGTCCCCTCGCCGAAAGCCACAAGCTCGATCCGGTCACCACATGGCCGCGAATACTGCAATGACTTCGTCATGATCCACCCATTTGCCGATGGGAATGGACGCATGTGCCGCTTGATACTGAATGCCATTCTACTCAAGTATGCTGGCATCGTGATCTCTGTGGGTGAGAATGACGAGGGTCGGCGCCAGTATCTGGATATCCAGCGACGATCTGGCGAGCATATGAAGGGCTCAGGAGAGCTGGAGACCTTGATACTGAAGAAGTTGATTCCGCGATACCGAGCTCTTAAGCAGAAGGTTACAGGGAAAAAGGGATCCTGGAAAGCGGACGCTTCGAGTCCTTCGTGTTGGTATTTCAATCGACATTAGTAAGTCTTGTGCACCGGGATTGCCTCGAGGGCCCAATATTTCATCCATTATGGCTGGCAAATATGCGTTCTGGTGCACCCTAATTGAGTTATCGAGGTTGCTGACTTTGGTGTACTTGCTCCGGACACAGATATTGCCGTCTCCATGTGATGACTGTTGAAATAGCCTGCTGCACGGGGTGCTGTTTCCACCGCAGATTCTGCTTAACCATCACCCGGATGGCGGACATCCAGCTCGCAGACATGGTTCGAGGAAGGATTCTGGCGAACGAACGAGTGCGAGAATGCCGAGTTGGATAAGGGGATCATGCCCTGGGATCATGCCTTACAAGCCTACCTGCCTGACACACGCAAGAAAGGGACAAAGGCATGTATGTAGATAGAGAAGGCGGGTAAGGAGAATGTAGAACCCGGTTGAATCTTGGTTCAGAGAGCAATGGGCCTTGTTCTTGGAAGACGCGGTATGAGAGTACTGATAGGAGAGGATATTTGTCGGCGTTCGTCCGGCCACGTGATCCGCGACGATTCACAAAGCGAGTTGCCCACTGCACCTTCAGATCTTAGCTACTTCATCAACCAAGCAATCAACCAACCGCCAAGAATTCAAGAAATCGTCTCATATAGTCCATGCTCCAGAATAACAAGAATGTGACACTCATACTGTTGTTATTTTCTGTGCTAACCTACATATTTTTACTCTCATTATAAGCTTCTGAGCTCTAGGCTGTGCATTTGACCCTAAAGTATCACAAAGCTAGAAACATGCATAACCTGACCCCCTTGAGAAGAGTTTGCATTGCATTGAATTGATTATGTGCCACTTAGGCACCCCCCGAAGACAATTCCCGCCTACTCATCGTCGCGAATATCGACGACCGTCTTCTTCCACTTGCGCGCCGGGACCCGACGCTTGAACAGAATGTCAATCTCGCGGAAGGACCGGTCCTTCATCTCCGGAATCCACTGCCACGCCATGGCGGTGCAGATGAAGGCCGTGCCCGCCCAGACGTAGCCGCTCTTGGCGCCCAGGTTCCACTTGTCCGTGTTGAGCATGTAGCTGGACAGGAAGATGCAAGGGATATTGATGAAGTAGTAGGCGCCTCGTCCCACACCGGTGGTCAGGGGCCGGAGGCGGACGGAAGAGGTCTCGCCGATGATGACCCACGAGGACGGGGCGGGGCCCAAGCAGAACAGGACGGAGACGATCAGGCCCAGCGATGCCTGTGCATTGCTCGCCGCCGTACTCGCGCCACATGAGCCCGCAATTCCGAGCGCGACCAAGAATATACAGTTGATCGATTGGCCGTAGACATAGATGGTGCGCCGGCCGAGGTAGGTGGTGAGGATCCACGAGAGCATGACCATGATCAACTGGAGGGCCGAAGTGATGAGACCCAGAGCAAATGCGGTTGTCTCGCCCATGCCAGCCTCTGGAATCTGGTGTTAGTCTGCTATGAGGTTGCGAGAGGGAATTGATGGGACTCACGTTTGAAGAAGTACACGGCTTGGTTCGCAATCAGATTGCCTGTTAGGTTCTGAGATGCGTAGACACCACAGACGATCAAAGTGCGATAAAGATCGGTCCCCCGCACCAGTTCCACGAGAGTGGGCTTCTTCACAGTCTTCTCAAGCTCGATTGTGCGACGCATCATGGCGACTGCGTCAGCGGGGTTTTCTTCCACGCTTGCGCGTCCCAAGCGCTTGACAGCCTTCTCGGCCTCAGCCAGACGGCCCTGGCGTACGAGCCACCAGGGTGATTCGGGCGCAAAGTAGAGAAGGATAGCGAGAGGAGTGGGGAACATCCACTGGAGTGCAATGGGAACTCTGAGAGAGATTGTCAGTACGGTACTCCCTCAATCTCATCCCTAGGAGCAGACAAACCTGTACGCCGAGGAGTCATTCTTGGATTGGTAGTGGTAAGTGATACCGCCGACGATGATGGAGCCAATGGCCCAGAACATCTGCAACATCTGCGTCGCGGGCGCTCTCAGTCTCATGGGCACAATCTCGGCGCAGTAGGCGGGTGCATTGGCGATAAAGATGCCCCACGGGATGCCTTCCAGGATCTGGGCGGCGAAGAACATCCCCTGGCTGTTGCCGAAGTAAAAGATGAAGATGAAGGCGTTCAAGGCCATGAGACCGCCAATTGTTGCCCATCGATATCCGATCCAACTAGTGATGGGACCTGCCACGAAGACCCCGATGAAGGCCCCCAGTGGTCCACTACACTGGAATGCTGACTGCCAGGAAGCCTCGATGATATAAACCCCTGAGACGTCGCTATATACCCCGAAGTCGTCGGCGAATTTCTGGGTGGCGATGAACTGTCCCATCAAGAAAACACAGTAGGACTCCATGATCTATAGCATCACAGTGTAAAGGGTTAGAAAATTTATCTGTATATTGCGGTCGTAGGAGGGAAGCGCTAACAATGGTGCATGACATGACGAAGGCCCAGGCGCTGGCAGCAGGATAAGCCTTAACAGCCTCGAGCACAGTCATCCGATGCTCGACCTCCTCAGCACCGATGGCGCCCGCTCTGTCATAGTCGACCTTCTCGCTGGCATCGTAGACAGGTTCGTCCTTAGAGGTGGGTTGGTCCTCGACCTCCAACGCCGAGGTTTCCTTCTCTGTGGGGTCGCTAGCCATGTTGGCGATTTCTGGGAAAAAGGGGGTGGATGAAAGGGGGGGAGACAGGAGTAGGGGAGGGGGATCTGGGAGATCTGGGAAGATCTCCGACCTTTATAGCTGCGACACACCGCTTGTGATGGTACTGGTAGTAATGGTGGTATTCCGGTATTGGTGGTAATGGTGACATTAGCCTAATCGAGTGAAGCTTGGGCTTACTGCGGAGGCCCCGGACTTGGACCTCGTCTGGAACCCAACAACCCCACTCCGGGGGGTGAGTTTTCCGAGCACGTGGTCAATAGGAGTGTGGCAATCACCTCGCATCCACCTCCCATTCACCTCTATCGCTTTCTCATTGCACCGAAGAGTCTCCCTAGCGTCCTAGCGCCTGGGTATGACGGGTGGAGGGATGATTCTGGCAGTCTTCCGGTGGAGTCGGGTGGAGATGGCCCGGTCCACCCCCATCGGCCCAATTTTCCCCGCAGTTGCGGGGGGCCAAAGGGGTTTGTGTACGGATAGTGTACGGATCGTGTACGGCTCGTTTACGGGGTTTTAGGTTTTCCTGTCAGCCCCTTTCCCCACTCGGCTAATTCCAACCCCAATCAGAGGAGCTCAGATGGACTTTGTATATTGAGCTCATTCACTACGAGATGCTATTATACAGTCACTTGACATGAAATTGCACCAATCGCCGCCTGTCTTGATTATTCTTGATTCCAAGTCTCAGACTTGCCCAATGAGCGTTGACTAGCTCAGTTCTGTAAATCCAGGATTGTTACCGTAAGACAACCCTCGTACGTTGTGGTGACACAATGCCCCTGCATATCAAGTAGGGTCAGGGGTCTCAGAGACTGTCAGATGGCATGATTCATCGTTGCCTTGTTGCTCGTTGAGACCGAGGTCAGGTTTACTTACAGAGTACTAAAGAACTCTAGCCCCTTGTGACTGGGAATAAATTATCATGACCGACAAATCTAGATCTCACCCCGTCGGAGAACAGACGCCAGGAATGGCAGCCAACATCCCAAAAGATGCAGACACAGTGCGCCTGCCGCCCCTCGTATCTTGGCATTAGTGCTTATAGGCCTCCAAGCTACAAGAGTAAAGTTACGACGTCTGCGACATCCCCATCTCCCTTATCTTACTTTCTGCCGCTGATTGGCTACCTCGTGGCCGCAGGCGTGGGCCTGTCGGCTCTTCCACTGAAAGAGGAGCGTGACCGGAAGGAGTTCGTCCGGGTGGTTCATACCTTCGCCGCCGCCGCGGCACGCCACAACGCTCCCTACACAGAAGCCATGAAACGAAGATGAAAGTGGTGACGAAGATAATTTCTCATATGTTGAACGTCACGCAGACAAGGGGAGATTGTCTATTCGGTAGATCATGCGGCTCTTGATCGAATAATCCGTGATTTATAGCTCAATAGAGATGTAATGTTTTCTATAGGGGACCAACACTCAAAGCACAAGTGTCTACATCCATTGATATAGCCAAACTTCATTAACGAGTGGGAAGTAAGCAGAAGACCAAAGTAAAATTCCAATCCAAAATCACGTTCTCCTGCCGTTGATCGAGCGGCTCTCTTCTTTTCGTACGAAGATCGACCCTTCGATGCCTACCGCATCTACCGCATCTTCGGCGGCAATCGATCAGATCGATCAGGTTGACATGCACCTTTTTCAGAGCCTGTAGCTCAGTTTCTCACTAGTCAGCCTCTTCCGCAAGTAAGGGAGCGTTTAGTGCTGCAAGCACTCGGGTATCTGCATGAAACGTACTCTTCGACATTGTTTGATGGAGCCTTAGGGACCGTCCACATGCAACGCGCCGCAAGGCTTGCCATTGCTGGAGCCGGAGGTCCCTTCTCTGCCGATACGTGGAATTAACGGTGAAATCCGGATCTCAGGAAGGCCATCCATTCACGTTGGTAGGTCCCGGAACCCGACTTCTAGTACTACGTAGTTCATGTGCGTGGCTAGCCTCGCGAGTTTGCTGGTGACCGCGGCCGCAGGGTCAGGGCAAAAGTCGCGGAATCGCGAGCAGTCATAGCAACCACTACTAGTATTCATTGTGGCTTCACGAGTTTTCTCTGGAAAGAGAGGGCTACATGGGATGCGACGCGTCAGAAAGTAGACCCAATGGTGTGGGAAGAGAAGGTGTTGTACATGTTAAGGCAATATGTCTCTAGGCAGGTGGTCATGAACGTTTATTTTTTCTCTTGTCACTGTGCCGATCTCCAACCCCCAGACTGCGGCGACAAAAGTGAGCGGAGAGCGCTTGAAGGTAATGCCGAATTCGGACATAAATCCTACCGGTCGATTGGAGAGAATAGCATGGCCGACCTGCGTCATCTTGTCTGCGCCACCTTTGACAGGAATGTAAGAACGCCTCAGCGTGGAGGGAATCTCTCGCATATCAATTGAACCATTGACATTTGGGCGCTTTGTGAGTGTTGTACTTTAGCGCTGCCACGTGGTGCGCAATAGTTGCAAGAACCAGGCAGAAAGAGTGTTCTAAGCCGACCGCGAGTGATTTCGATGCTTGTACATGTGCACCACCCACCTGCTGCTGTCATTAGATCTTCAACCACAATGCATAGGCATGAGGAACGTTACGACGGATCGAGATCCCACCAGAGCACAAAGGCTCAATATGGGTGATGAGAGAGGATAATAAAATGCAATGGCTTAAAAGTACCGCCAGCTGCTGGCACATCTGGATGCCCTAGGTAGCTCCATCCACCTACCCGCCGTAAGCCACAATCCAGTCAACTGAAAAGGTCAGCACAGCCACAGCAGCGCTTAGAAGGATTGAATGCTAGAGTTCCACCTTCCAGTTCACGGGCTGAAATCCCCCAACCCATCACCCTTATCTTCCGGAACCCACTTTCCAATGCTCAGATCCCCGGGCTGTGAACCGCATTGTGAAAGCAAGTTGCCAATTCTAGTAGCTTGCAGGCTGGACCTTCGTTGCGTGTCTTGTCACCTCTTTCGAACACTCCGAGACTCGAAGCTGTAGACAAGTCTCGTAATATATATTTGTACCTCTCTACTACCCGCTCCCAAATCTAGGCTAATACCTTGTATCCCCAGTACTAGTCATCGTTTTATAATGCAAACTGGTAATGGGTTTATGAGTGATTGAGAATTCATCATGTTGGATCTTATTCACAATGAAGAGTGCAATGTCTTGTACAAAAATACGACCAGCCCCAACAGCACGTGGCACGAGCAAGAGGGCCTGTTCTGCAGGTGACTTCCGCTGGCCACGGCGCTAGTATTGGAGCGCCCTTACAAGGTAGGTAGCGGGCTAGGTCTACCTACCTAAGTTACGACCAAAAATTGGCCCGTGACCTGGGGCCTCCACCCGGTGATCTCTAGGCAAACTAGACAAATATCAGCTCTGGTTTATGCGCTGATAACAGTGCGCATAGTCCGGCATGACTCATCTATCCCAAGCCAGGCCCACTGTCCAACAAAACGTGGATCATGTGACCTTGCCTGATATAGCCAATCAGACAGTATGTCCTCGCACAGTGGAGCCGGGGAGAACAGGAGTCACGTGGCACCGGCATTCTTCCTGATGTACGGAGTAGTGAGTTGATCCGTGCTTTCTTGCAAGTCATGAACTATTATCGCTATCTGATACAGACTTGAACTTGAGCCAACTATCCCTACCTCTCCAAATATCAATTCCGATGGACCTGATCCCCGAAAATACTGGGCACCGTAAGGCTAGCGCGGATTGGAACGAAGTATCTCACAGCTTGATGTTCATCATCCTAGATACCAGCATAAAACAGCAAAGTTAAATGTGACGCGGAAAGCTTTCTCCGCAGATTCTGCCCTGCCGCTCCCGCCCGGGAGCCCACTGGAAAGCCTGTATAAAGGGCCAAGAGTTCAGTTCTTCCCTGTGAGATTGTGAGAGACATTTAAAGTTGACTGATAATTGAGGCCACCTGTAACATAGACTAGACTTAGTAGACCTACCCCATTAACCCATGAGTATGGGGATGCTCTTTCAACCTTTGTAGTCTAACTTCAACTTCAACCTACCACCGATCCAACACCCCGTTTTTGGGACCTTGCTTCCCCTTCCCTGAAATGTGAGACATTCCTGATCACCGATGATTCAGTCCCTGTCAATCACTTTAAATTCGGGTATGTGCACATCATCCGGCCCTTGAGATCGACCAAGCCCAATTTTCATCCACCATCCATCGTGATAATATCCTTTTGCTAGTTTGACGTTTCAACATCTCCACGGAGGCACGTAATCCCCACAGAGATAGATATAAAGGGAAGATCATCCATCAACATCAAGCATCCCTCAACAATCAACACCCACCATCCCACCGCACTTCAAACCAAACCACACCCACAGTTTCTTCAATCAAAACCAGAATGAAACTCTCCATCCTCTCCGTCCTAACCCTCAGCCTCGCCGCTGGCACCCTCGCCGCGCCCACCCAAGTCGCAGAGCGCGACCTCCCAACCATCAGAGGCGTGCTGTCCGGGATCGGCACCAAGGTCGACGCGCTGGGAACGGCCATCCAAGCCTACGGCGGCGGCGACGTGGCCAAGGTGCAGCAGGCGTCGGACAACCTGGTGACGGCGATCAACAGCGGCAACGCGCAGGTCAGCGGCACGGGGGCGCTCAGCTCCGGCGACGCGCTGGGCCTACCGGGCCCCGTCAACGACCTCAAGAACAAGATCGCCGCCGTCATCACCAAGCTCGACGGCAAGAAGTCTCTGATTGTTCAGGCTGGCAAGGGCGCCCAGACCTACAATGATCTCACCCAGCAGAAGGCCGCCGCTAAGCAGCTGTCCGACACTATTGTTTCCAAGGTGCCCCAGGAGCTGCAGGGGCTGGCGGGTACTGTTGCCGGTGGCATAACGGATGCGATCGACACGGGTGTGAAGGATTTTGCGGATCAGGCGCCGAAGAGTAAGCGCGGGATTGATGCGGGCGCTGTTGTGGTTTGAGGAGTGTGTGGGGGTTTGTTGGATCCCTTGAGATTAAGGTAGTTCTCTGAGTGTTTGCTGGCCTGGTGCTTTGCAAAGGAGTGATGTCTTTAGAGAGATGATGTGTGGAGGGATGTTGTGGATGAATTGGTTTGGATATAGATGAAATGAAGTGCTTATGGCATCAACACTCCCAATGTAGCTTGATAGGAGCCGATAGTATACACTGATCTGGAAAACAGATTAGAAAGGTCCTATGAGATAGAAAGACCATCGGATCCCTACTACCCTTTGCCGATAATCGCTTCCGAAGGGGTAGGCAAGAAGACTTACTAGGTACCTACGAGCATTTGCGATGCTTCTGGCTATCCCACTGGTGCCCTAAGCCCAATGTTACTCTCGTCCACTTCTCTTTATAACTCCACCCACATAGCCGCACCATGAAAGCACAGCACAGTGTTTCGCATGCTCCGGAATTGCCTAATGTTTGCCTTTGCCAAAAACCTCGGATTAACCACAGCGTTTCTCACCTCGAAGAACCAGCAAAAACATTGCAAATGTCCCGCTGTCATCAAACCAACGGATGGAAGTGGGCCATGTTGCCCGTTCCGCGAGTCTTAATTTACTATACAATGCTCAATCCAGACATAAGAAACAACCACAGCAGAAGCTGAGGGACCCAAAGGTTGTCCCTCGTAGTACACCAAACGCCGCCATCACATCGCTCTACCACCGCACTGCATAACAGTGATAAAGTTGCCAGTTGTGCATTCATCACAGTATCAAGACTAGGTCTGCAGATCTTCCGCACTTCCCTCGTTGTGCTTTTCAGTCTCAGAAAGAGAGAGGTCGAAGAAAAACGACAGAACCACCCCAAGCGCCGCCATTGCGATCGCACCATAGTACCCCGCCCGATATCCATCCAAGGCAGCGCGAGGATTCTCAACGCCTCCGTGGTTAGAGGCCACCGAGTTGGAGATCACCGTCAGAACGGCTACCCCTAGCACTGCTCCGCCCACGTTCAGGAACATCTGAACGTCATCATGGCCGGTCGGTCAGTGTTCATCATGAGTATTTGGGTAAGAGAGAGAACGAAATCTGGTCAAGTGAACAAGCTTACATTGTAGACTCCAGACACCGTCCCCTGCTGTTCCTTCTTCGCTGTGGCCACCACACTCACATTCCCCACGAAATACACCGTCCCGACACCGGCAATATACAGAATCATCCCTGGGAGACAGAAGCGCCAGTAGTCATCGGCCCCGCCCATCCGGGTAAAGAGGACCAGTCCGCCCAGCGTCAGGACCAAACTACACACCAAAAGCGTGCGAGCGCCGACCGGGCCGATCAGGACGGGGACCACGAAGTTGACCACTAACGCCGTGACACCGAGGGGAATAAAACGTATCGAGGTCGAAAGTGCGGAGCAACCAAAGCCTTTTTGATGGGATACTGTTTGTTAGTGGCACAGTCGCTGTGTTCGTATACTGGGATACTTAACGGGAAAAGGCTTACTTTGGAGCTGAAGGGTCAAGAGGTAATTGCTCCCTTGCCAAACAGCATAGGTCAGGGCGGCGTTGGCACAGCCCAGAGCTTTCACTCGGTCAGTGATCACGTAGCGAGGGAGAATTGGATCGGCGGAGAATTTCAGTTCCAGAACCAAAAAGACGCACAGTATCACCACCGCCAGAATCAACGACGCAAGAACATTAGCCTGGTTCCAGCCATCGATGTTCCCGGTTGTGAGCGCGTAGATCAGAAGGATGAGGCTGGCAACCGATAAGAAGGTACCAGGGAGATCCAGACGGGTATGAAGAATCGACAGCTCGTCTTTCCACAGATTTATAGTGCCATTTCTGCCTAGATGGTGGCGTTCGTAGGTAAGGATAAGAGCGATGACTGCGAGTTGGAGAGCACCTTCCGCAATCAAGGAGAACCAAAAGATCTAAAGAAAATGCAATCAGACTCGGTTACCAAGACGCAGTAACTCATATTCGTACCCATTTCCAAGTGACCAATGAGGTGAAAACGCCACCTAGGATGGGACCAAATCTATAGATATGTAAGTCAGACGAAGCAACAAGAAAAAGGGAAGACGTACACAAAGCCGCTGGAGCCACATGCACCCCAGGCGCCAAAGGCCCGGACACGAGCCTTCGGATTCTCAAAAGCCAGAGCGACCAACGACTGGGCGGAGGGAATGGTGAATGCTGCTGTGAGACCTGGGAAGGGTTGTAACCCGTAAGAATCAGGGATTATTGACCACGCACGACCGGCAATCCTACCTTGGAAGGCTCTCCCGATAATGAGCCCAATCTGAGTGTGGACGAGAGCGCAGACGAGAGAAGCAATATTGAGTAATGTCATGCCGACCAGCAGAATCAGTCGATGACCGAATATATCGCCCAGGCGGCCACCCGTCATCAAGAATCCGCCGAACTGGCCGCGGCCACCGTCATCAGATTGTCCCTGCCCTTGTGATAGAGGAAGTGTTCCTTACAGTCAGTGAATAAGCGGTCAAGATCCATTGTAGGTCTCCTTCGTTGTATCCGAGTGCCTGCTTGATTGTCGGTAACGCGATGTTGGCCATTCCCACGTTCGCTGTGTCGATGAAGAAGACAAGGCATCTATAGATCATTAGGGCGACATAGAGTCTAAGGAAAACAGTAATGGTATGACTGACAGCGATACTAGAATGGCGACTCGAGCCGCTCGAGAGGACGCATTATGGGCTTGCATGATTATCAGATTCTAGTAGAGGGGATAGATTTAGAGCGAAGAAGAAAGAAGCTAAAACTCGAGCTCGCCCGACCCGGTTTGGCTGTTAAAAAAAGAATTCTAGTCGTCTTAGGCATCAGTAGCGCTGACGCACTTCATCGCACACCCCCTGTACTCTGGAATGCCAAAAATGTCTGGTGTTCCCACACGAACCTTATATGCGCGTGGCATCAAATCTAACTCTCCTCAAACAATCCAGCAGTCTTAACATGGACACAGTGTAGGATAGTGCTCGCTTCCGTGAAAGCTGTAGCGCCTCAGTCGGTTGCAGGCCGAAAGAGTTGGATTATGGTTCAACCCATACAAAACTCAAAGCTCGAGATAGAGACGGGATTCTGCCTATCAGTACTTTCAGACTGGCTACAGGCGATAGGAAGGAACAGAAACCCGAACTAATCATTTCGGCTTCGAAGTCAGCCAGGGCGCTTACGATGCAAAATAAGCGTTCGTTGTCACACAGACAAGTGAGTCTATTTAACACAGCAAAGACTAAGCACCGAGCCGGAAGAATATGGCTAAAACTCTACCCAAGTACTATCAAAACTCATCCAACACCTCGATACAAATAAAAGCTCAACCATTATGACAGACCAACCATTTGGACCTCAACATCAAGGGAAGGGCTTCCGCCGTCCAAAGACATAATTGTGCTCCCAGTCTTCCTCTTGCTGCTGCTCCACCGTCAGACCGATACCGGCCAAAGCGAACTCTGTTCTCAAAGCAGCCAGTGGGCCCTCGCACATGTCGATCACGAACAGGTGGATTACGTTCAGGCGGGGAAAGAGTTCCGGGCCGTGCCGTACCAACCGCAAGAGCTCCGCCACCAGGTTGGGATAGTCGTCGGATTCGATATCGGTGATCCCCAGGGACTCCAGCGAAGCGGGCAGTATACCCAGAAGTAGCATCTCGTTATCCGCCGAGGGTTGTGCTAGAAGGAAATGGTATCGCACGATCAGTGTCTGAAGGCCCGAAAACTCTCTGAATGACCCAAAGACGGTCTCCTCATCCTCCTCGCGGTCATCTTCATACCAGACTACTTTATAACTGCAGGCGCCTTCCAGCCGAAGAGACCTGAGTGTTTCAGCGGAAGGAAGAAGGGCTTGTCGGAATTTCAAAGCATAGAATCTTTCGTTCGACGGCATATCCCAGTCAGTAGTCATCGGCGGGATGAACCGCGATCTTTAACGTGACCTGTTCGAGACGCGCGCTCACTGCGAGCCAGTTGAGCATCCCGCGGCAGTAAACGGCATTCGAGACCGCTATGCTTCGCACGGGCCGCGAATCATGATCCACGACTAACGATTCAGGTGCGGCGGAGGTCTCGGCTACGGCGAAGACATTGACCCGGCGGACCGCGGGGAAATAGAAGAAGGAGGTAAGGAGATCCGACTCAATCCAATGTAAGCGGCCGTGGGCACATGCGGTTACTTCAGTGAGGTACGGGAAGGGCAAGGTGCGATGGAAGGGCTGCTGGCGCTGCGCCGCCTTACGCAGGATATCGCCGATCAGGTCGGAATTGTCGTATTTCACGGAAAGGCGTCGCAGATGGGATAGGCGAACGAGAAGCACCCCCGCCCAAGCCTCCTGGCAGCGAGCTTGCAGATGGTGTTCACATCTGTCTCGGGTCTGGTAGAGAGGCGCATCGGAGCCGAAGATCTCATCCAGGGCCGAGTTGATGAATACGACAATTTTGCTTTCGTCTTCGAACTTGCTCATGTCACTCGAGCCACACTCCTGCCAGTGAATATCGAGCCGATGCACCCGCTTGGCCAACTCTGCGTCATGCCAGAACCGTATGATCAAATCAACGTCATGAAGAGCGATACGATTACCGTTATGACTGATGTGAATCTCCGAGTATCACAGAGGGTTGAACATGTGATAGAAGCGCCAGGAGCATAAAGACAGCGCCCACAAGGTCCTGAAAAGGGGCCTTCCTCTCGGCTGTACTGACCAATATAGTAAAGTAACTCAATGCGCAGACGTTCCATCGGTCAGGGTGGATTATTGGATCATTCTGTGTTGGCTGACAAGCGAATTGAGGTGATCGAGATAAAGATGTGTGCTGAGGTGTGTATGAGAGTATTGGAGGAGCATTGATGAGGGCTGATGAGGATACTTGACAGATGGCGAAGAGAGTTGAGGGAAGAGTTGCCGCACGTAGTTGAGGAAAGTGCTGTCCATATTCGATGTTCCCGAACGAGTAGTAGTGAATGTCACCTGACCAGGACTGTGTATCTATCACCATTGAATCCTATAGGAGGTCCATAGTTCTAGAGCCATTCTAATCTCAGACACGGGTCAATGAGCTATTTGGTCTCCTTATGCTGTTGAATCAATGACTGGGACGTTGGGGTTGACGGAATTTGTGTACAAGAACTGAATCATCAAAGACAGTAATAGCCATATATTGAGAGGGAGAGAATTTGCTATCACTCGCGTATAAATTGATTTGGGTATCAGCTATGTTCGGACACTTGGAAGGCTAAGTTGTATAAAACCGTAATGGATTGACGCCACGCAAGACTACTAGGTATCCACTCCCCGGTTACTTTCCACGGTATATCAAACCACAACTGTGAATCTATGTTTGATTATCCTTGCACGAGACTGAAACTACATGTTATTACCCAGCACTTGGATGTAAATTCATCCACTTTCGTCCTGAGGACAACGTCTTTTACATTGTTGTATATATTGTTCAATTCTGGGCAGTTAATACTTGACTCCAAAGTACCAGCCGACCGTGACTGACCTATCGCAGTACAAGTCAGCATCAAAGGCCGCCAGGCTTATAGAGCCCGGTGTAGGTTGGCCTTGAACCCTCACCAGATCATTGATGACATCTCCATGAGACTATCCAAACTCAGACAAGGATATTTGCTTTGCTCGTGGAACACATGGATAATTATGGCTGGTGCTTGATGGACGAGATTGAATGACGCCTAGCAAGGAGAGCGCTAGCTGCGAGCAGGAAACAGGCATCCATGGAATGTAAAAAGATTAAGAACATCCCGGGGAAAAAAAGCAGTACTGTAGCCTATGGTACAAGGTACAAGGTATGAGATAGCCACTGGACGCATGGGCAACAGCTTATCACTGGATCAAAAATGGCATAGGCCCCAGATTCTTGTAGTACTCACAATTGGTGGCTCGCCTTAACAAATCAGAAATGTCAAGCTTTCTCTGGTGTGCCACAGGGCATTCGGTAGGATTAGTCCTGCTATAATACATTTTCTTTATTTCTAGACTGATAGCCTTACGCTGCCTTGTAGTCGGAATCACATACTCCCACGTGACAGACTTTAGGAGGTATTGACACTTTGTCGAGAACAGACGCTGAAGCCACCGCCCCTTGCCATGAACTACGTAGTCAGAGACCCCCCTTTCTCTATCCGTTTTGAGATCTCTTCGCATAATCGAATAACCGTGAGCGGGCCAGGCGTGTTCGGGCCGTGCATTGAGCTTACTTATCATCACATATGCCAGCCACCATGAACAAGGCCAATTGAAATGGTAGAAGAAAGAGATATATAGTACAGCCCAGTACTTACACATAGTAGAACGACCGAATTA
This sequence comes from Aspergillus aculeatus ATCC 16872, assembly GCF_001890905.1. Classification (NCBI taxonomy): domain Eukaryota; kingdom Fungi; phylum Ascomycota; class Eurotiomycetes; order Eurotiales; family Aspergillaceae; genus Aspergillus; species Aspergillus aculeatus. The sequence goes on from NW_017962992.1 coordinate 652,781, forward strand.
GCAGGCACGAGTGGCCGTGATGATAGTGGTGCCTGGGGCAACCACTGTGCCGGGCCAGGAATGGCAGTCACGTGGGCGTCATCGTGTGATTCTTCCACTGAGACTCGAACCCCCTCCTTCATCGCCTCGAGAGTCGCTACCACCCGGCCTTTCTCTAGTATACCACCGCAATGTACCTAAAAATTCTATACGTTGGCATCCACCGGGGAGACGACTCGAACAATGTCCGTGGAAGGATATTTCTCCAACCCATTCCCGTCTGCTGAAGTTCTACGGGTGGGAGGCAAATCACAACATTAAAAGTGACGGCTCGTATTGTATGATATTTCGCAAAGATAACAAGCCTGGGCCCTTGCCCCTCGTTTGCCAGCTCCCTGGCTCCATGTCATGTACAACGGTGGGGTAAGGATGATCGATGCGGGGCAAGCTGGATGACGAATGCCTGAGATACGCGATAAGAGTAGGGGTAAGCAGCCCGGTGAAGGTCCGATCGGCCAGAGTGTCAGGATTATTTAGAGCGTTGTCTATTGACCAAAAGATAAACACGAAACATGAGAATGAACGCCAGATATAACTAGCAATTGAAAAAGATTGTCTTCTGTTTTCCGAACTTACAGAGGCTGGAGAGTGCGGGAGATGTATGACTGTGACCATGGCAATCACTACCAATCTGAGAGCGACCCCTCACACGCATCCAATTGACGGTTGACAACCCCACGACCCTCGCTCTTCTCGACGACTACTATTATCCCTAATAGAACAATCGAGCATTCTGATACGTACTGCCCTCGAATCAAGAATCCTCAGCCCCTGCCTCCTGCGGAAACCGCAGCCGGTTAGCCTCGTCGACCGCTCTGCGCACGCCCGCCACATTCTGCAACACGGTCGGCATATCCGAATGCACACAGATACTGAACGGGGTGCCCTCGAGCCCAAACCGAAACTCACTCCCCTCGATATCCTTGCCGACATCCGTCAACGCAGCGGACCGCGCCCGCTCGTAGCACAGCTCCGGCGTCGGAACGCGGGACTGCGCGACCGGGAGCAGCCGCCCATCGGGCGAGTAGTCGATATCCACATACATCTCGCCCTGGAACGGCACGCCCAGCTCCTTGCACATTGCCGCCTGCTTAGCATTCTGAGAACCGTACACGGGCACCCGGAAGGTGGCGCAGGCCTCCAGCACCGCGCGCATGATCGCCTCGTCGCGCTGCATGTAGAAGAACAGGTCGCCGTGCGGCTTGATGTGGGCGAGGGCCACGCCCTCCGCATCCAGCATCGCCTTGAGCGCCCCGACCTGGTACAACACCGCCGCGTACATGTCCCCGGGGTCGACCTCGATTTTGCGGCGGCCGAACCCGAAGAGATCCTGCTGGCCCGGGTGCGCGCCGGCCCGCACGCCGTGCTGCTTGCACAGCCGGATGGTCTTGAGCATGATGCTCGGGTCGCCGGCGTGGAAGCCGCAGGCGATGTTGGCGGCGTCGATGAATGGCATCAGTTCTGAGTCGGGGCCCTGTTTGTGGTGGTCGGTGGGTTATTCATTGATCTATGTGGTGGTTACATGAGCGAACGGTCTACTTGCCATCTTCCAGCGGCCGAAGCCTTCGCCCATGTCGGCGTTGATTTCATATTTGCGTGCCAACCCGGTCATCGTGGAGGGGGATAGCGGCGAGTGGGGGTGGTGGTTGGAGACTGAATTGGAGAGTTCAAGGGGGGCGGGCGGGGTTGGTGTTTTAAGTAGTATGTATTGTACTGTAGTGTACTGTGCGCGGTCGTCGTGCACTTTAGACCTAACTGCACTTGATAGCACCGCTTGCCTATGTTTCGCTCATATGTTTCGCTCAGCAAGCGGGCTTTCCTAATGTGACTAGCGATCTAGTATATTGATTATCAGGAGTGACGTAACGCGATGCTGCAATGCGACCATTCTCTATTATATTTATGGGTCTGTACGGTCGGCGGTTATCTGCGGGGTTCGGGGGTTCAGAAGCCTGTCTGGGAGGGAGACCGCCAACAGGCCTTTCGCCCCATTATAAATGTCAAGCTTGAAAGACGTCTTGTTTGCTTTAGAGCGCTGAACAGTCTCGCCCTGGACAAGAAAAAGTACTGAAAGTACTAACTCATGTATCGACATTGATTCGAACCCGAGGATCCATGAGCCTGGATATACAGAGAGCATTGCACGTCCTCAAGACGAAACCCGAAAAGCGGGGCAACATATAATTGCACAGCAGATACATCTGCAACGGGGCAATCACCGTGTATAATATCCACGCACTGAACCACCTCACAGACTGGGAATATCCTTTTAACTACTGACCAACCCACCGCGCAGGTCCCCCAAAGCAACGAAGCAGTGTTTCGGCTGCCGAAAGAGTCCATCGACCGCCGCGTACGTCGCCAGGGCCGCGGGACACGGCCTCAACTCGAAATGCCACACCAGCAGCGCGAACGTCATGCGCAGCTGCAGCTGGGCCAACGGACGCCCAAAACAGCCCCGGAGTCCGGCACCGAAGGCCAGGGTTGGGCCCGCGTTCGGATCGAAGGTCGATGGGCCGTCGTCCCCGGAGGGAGCCACCAGCCATCGCTCCGGAACGAATCGATCGAGATCTTCACCAGACCACTCGTGATTGGGAGACTGCCGGGCGTGATCTTGCTTTGCGGCGATCGTCGGCATTGCCGTCCGAGACAGAGCGCTACTACGCTTGTCGTTGGGGATCGGCCACGCCGGTGACGTGAATCCGGGCCCGCTGCTCAGGGCCCAGACGCAGGTGCCCTTGGGAATGGCGTAGCCCAGGAGCTCGGTGTCCCGGGTGGCGATGCGGTCGATCATGAACGCGGTCGGAGTGAACCGCAGCATCTCCTCGACGGTTGCGTGGAGATAAGGAATGGTTCGGGTGGCCAGTTCCAGGGCGCTGGGCGGGCGTCCCGCCTTCAGGGCTTCGGGGAAGCCCGCGCGTAGGCATTCGCGGAGCTGGCTCTGCACCTGAGGGTGATCTGATAGAAGCTTGACTCCCCAGGATAAGGTAAACACGGTGCTATGCGAGGCGCCGAAGATGGATCCGTAGAGCTGGTGGTGAGCGGGTTAGCAGTGGGTTATGTTTATGGTTCAATGTCACGCACCTCATCTTCCATCGCTGGAGACAGGTAATCCGGTTTCCGGGATTCCTGTTTCGCCAGGTCTCTTTCATGCCGAAGCATGGATTCAACCGACGATTGGGGTCGGTCGGGAAGCTCTGATGCCGAGTCCTCGGGTGCACCAACGGTGCTGGAGACCGCAGTCTCGAGCCATTCCCGCGTGACCCGGCGTTTGACCCGGAGGGCGTGGGCCAGTCGGGGTAGCATGGACATCATCCACCATGACTGTCGTGGGAAGAGCGATGTCCCGCTCTTTTCAATGGCTTCACTGAGCACCCCGTGCGCACGGATGAACTCGTGAGGATCTGAATCAGGGAATGTGATGATCTGCGGCTCACTGGTTACTCTCGCCCTGCCACGGGGTTCGGCGTCCCGGAGAAGCTCGATTTGCGATGAGATCCCGTCTTTGGGAAAGTCCCGTCCGAATGAGATTTCTAACAGGGTATCAAGGACCATGCGTTGGAAATCCTTTTGAGGTGCAAAGTATGCCGACGATTCTCGGGACAACCGCCCCTTGATACTCCACAGTTCGACCAGGCGCACGACAGACGCGTGGATCGCAGGCGCAGCAGTGTTCTGAAGGAACGGCGTGGTCACCAGATGCTTCACCAAATTACGGTGTCTCTTCCACTCGGGGCCAGTGCTCATGGTGATATGGTGAGTGGGAGACAGGCCGGAGAAAATGTCCTGCACCATGGGTGTCCGGTCAAAGTCTCGACTGCGATAGAGCAGTAGGTCAAGGGCCTCTCGCGGATCGCTAAGGACCACAATTGGCTTACCTAGAGGGTCCAGAAACAGTTGAATCAGAGGAGACTTCAGCCGACGGGTCTGTTCCAGAAGCCAGGACTGGATGTCCTGCGTACTTGCCATTACCTTCTGCAACTCAGGAAGGTCTCCGAGTAGCCTCCGGGCAGACGCCGCATGGTGCGGAATATCGCGGATCGGTCGAGGTAGCAGGAGGCGGTTGTAGACTTGGTGTAATGCCACAAGCACGAGGCCTACAGCCACAGCTTTGATCACACCATCCAAATCGAAATCCATCTTGAGGAGAAGTGGGAGGCGCTAGAGCTTGAACTGACTGTATGCATGCTTTTATTACGAACGGACGATTATCAGGTACCAGCGCCTGGCCCCCATGTGACATGTCTATTGGGGCTGTCACAATACTTGCAGGCTCGATCGCTGTGGGGCCATGCAGGATGAAATGCCAGGGATGGCTCTGTCCTAAATTGGCCCTCTCTCTATCGTGTAGGGGTCTATATGATACATCACACGGCTCATGACTTGAACTCCTCCTCTTCTTGCACTTGTGGTTTCTTTCCCGTATGGTGTCCCTACATAATTCGTCTTTCCACCCAGTGACATTCGCTATGTTATAATTTCTTCTCAAGGTGGCGGGTATCACACTTGATATTTTCTTGTACTGTACCCGCGAAGCCAGCAAAACACATGTAGCAACCAAGATACACCACTCAACTCCGTCAATGCATCTCCCACGACAACAAAAATCTACCTCAACCTTGAGCATATAGCCTCCGAACGACTAGATTCCTTTCCTTGTACCGGTCCTGGTCGCCTTCCCAGCACGACATTGGCCGTGCACCTGTACCGCGATTCGAATAAAATCACGCGTCCAGATTAAAAACAACCCCTGCAACGCAATTGAAATACCAGACAACCCCAACTTCACATTCCGCGCCAGGCAGACAGCACCTGGCTGCACCTGTGCCCGGACCGCCAGTCTCTCCCATCCTAAAGCGCCCGGATCAAGCATCATGCGTCCCGTCACGACGAGCTCACAGTCCCCCGCGACCGGCAGCAGGCGGTGCAGCGTCCAATGAAGATAGGCGAACATCACGTGTCGAGTCAGGACCCAAACCACAATGAAGGCAAGGAGCGAATTCCGGAGGCTCTTCTGATACTTCAAACATCGCTGGATCTGCACGAACTGCTCCGCCTGTTATCACAGATCTTAATTCTGGCGTTTGCTCCGTCGGAATCTGGTGCGGGGGTGGAACCTACGGCCAGAAGGAGATCCGCCAGGTCGGCGGTGAGGAGAATCCCATAGAGCAGGGTGTACACCCGGCTATTGCAGCAGGCGACCACCACTGTGCAGGTCAGGATATGGTGAAGGAACTTGTCGAGGAAGTCGTCTTTGATCGGTTCCACGACCATGACCAGGCACTGGTGCAGGTAGAAGGCGAGCCGAAGCAGGAAAAAACACTGCATGGGGTGGGTGATTTGTGATTGTGGCCAGTCTTGGAATAGACGCTGGGGATTCAGAAGGTCGGGGCTGTCGTACCAAAGGCCCTGAATGCTCGGAGGATCAGAGGCGAACTGTGTGAGCCTGGCTGGGAAACATGGGTGTATGGGTGGAAACAAACCAAAGCATATAGTATCAAGATACCGCGGGAGACGGCCTTCCAGCCCAGGGCAGCGAGATGGGAGGCATCCTGCGGTCCAAAGCCATACTTGCGCAGAGTTGGCTGTAGGAGGTACTCTGCTATTACGGGACGAGAAAGGGTGAATATGAAGCAGAAGACCGCTAGAAAGCCCTGGTCATCTAGTACATCTCGTGAATGTATAGTGCCCTGCTCGGACCTCCAGCACAGGATTGGCGCCTGGATAGCTGAGAGAAAGGCATGCTTATCGGCCAAGGCGTGCGCGAAAAGAACCAGTAGCGAGAATTCTCAAGCGATCATCGTTAACATTCAGAATAGTATCTTTGCTGACCGGGCAGGGAAGGAATTGCGCGCTTACCGAGCTGATGCGCCGCAATGGATTGTCGCACATTCACCTGATCTGAAGCTATCATCGTCACGAGACTGTATCATTCAGGAAAACTGGCAGAAGCGTGTCTCTGACACCTCGCCTCCCAGACTGCGATGCTGATTGAGATGAACCGAAGCCCAGGCAGTCTCACGGCAGAAGATTTCAGTCTGGTAATTCCAGCAAGTACTCGAAGTTTTACGTGCGGACTCCACGGCGATCAAATTGAATATCGACTCCAAAAGCGAGGGTGTTAGTGCAGTGCTTCGAGATTTACAGTGTCTCTCTCACCTGCAGGCTGTCCTTGACAGCTCCACCCGCATAAACCCTTTACATACGTATCACGCGAAGGAATGTGACCCGGGAAATGACCCACTTTTAACCCGTAAATGCAGAGACGAGTCAAACTAGGGGCAGAGAAATAGTATACATCGCAAAAAAAGAACGATCTGACTGACAGAATTGAGTTTGGTCCCCTATCCCCGCAAGCCCGTGTTTGACAGGTGTTCATTCTCGAAGCGCAACATGGTTCGTGCGCTATCGCTCTTATTTCGGTCTATCTACTCTATCCAGTAAATGAACCTCACTGAGACGCGAAAACTCCTTCTGGGGAGTGAGCCAACCCGGGTGGAAGACGGCACAGATCCCCACCAAGAGCACCATCATCACGGCATCCAAGGTGATCAAGTAATTTTCATGCAGCAGAAGATAGCCGCCGGGCCCCTGCCCGAGCTCGACGGTGCGGTAGATACATCGGATGTAGATGCAAACTGTAGCCGCGGCCAGCACCCCGCGCCAGAGGGCGATGGATGCGCCCGGGGCAGATAGACGACATCGATTGACCCGAGAGAATACATCACAGGCACAGAGAATGAAGATAGTGATGGAGAAGAGCTGGAACACTACCCCGGCGAGCATGATATTAGATCCGTGATCAAGGTTGCCGTTGACCTTCTTGGAGTCCGCGGAAGCAATGCCACCTCCAAAGGCTTGAATGACGATGGAAATAAGATCGCAGGCACTGAAGATCCAGAGGTAGCTGCGCGGGCTGAGGAAGGAGGATCTCCGGCCCATGGTCTGCACAAAACACCCAAGCAGGATGTAGATAGCGGCGGTGAAGAAGGTGGGAGCTGGCCGATACGTCAGTTGGATGGGACATATGTGTGATGGGTCTGGTAGTCCCCACGACGAGAAATCACTAACCAATGATTAGAGTGGAGAACTGAATCAGGAATGCGTTCAGGTTGTACGGGCATCGCGTGGTCCAGATCCTAGCCGCCCATCCCAAGACTTCAGCTATTGAGGATCAGCATTTAGGGTTAGCCACGCCGCGGGGCGGGAATGGTTCTTGCGCTTCTTGGAACGGGACATACTCAAACAGCCTACCACAAACAGTATGGTCCACCAGAACCGTCGGTATATCATCATTTGGATGACGTGTATACCTGCCAGAAGGCCAAACAAGGTACAGAAGGCGACGCCGGGGGCAAAGGCCGGTAGGTAGCCGTACGGGGTGCCGTATCCATCAATCAGAGCATGGCAGCCAGTCGTCAAATCAGTCATGGCATTCGCCATTGCTGGATAATAAGAGCGGCCGGAAACTAACGATGAAACAAATGCTACAGATTCTTTCATGTATGTGTCCTCACAGCGCTGATTTAAGAGCGAGCACGACGCAAGGGGCTGAAGGCCTTTTCCCAATTCAGTATGATCGCCTTCGGGGCCATCTCAGATCTACCCCCCCATCATCAATACACCCTGCAAATGGACCAACGTGCCCCTGGAGTAGCGCCTTTCTGAGGGTTGAGCCTCGGCGGATCTCTCTACGATTCAAGTTCGCTTGCCTCTTTATGTGGCACAAAAGCATAGGTGCTAATCTCCGCAGCGCATGTGATAGATCTACTCATGATGGATCGGTAGAGTGCCCAGCCTCCACCCATTGACATCGTCAACCTATCCAATGACAGTCCACTATGCAGGAGCAGCAAAGAGTCTCGTTGCGGAATACTCCTTCCTCGGACTTTCTCACTGCATTATAAAGCCTCAATTATCGCAGCCCGCCAACAGGCACTATCAGCAAGGCATTTACCCCTTATGGTTGGCCTATCCTTCCTCCTTGATGGAACAAGACCCTGCCCAGTATGGTCCGATCAGCCATGCCAGCGATCGGTATTCCTGTCGCCCCTCGAACCGGCCCTTGAACAACCATATTGCTGATCAGGCCCCATACTTCTACGTCATCACGACATATTTGAGTTATACCATCATTCATCTCATCGGCCTGATCCGGGACCTGTTCGGAATGTACTTCAAGCCGGCGAAATACCGCCATCTCCGCCCATGGAACGGATACGCACCCTGGTTCACTGCCCGCGAGAGTGTCTATACGCGGCGTATGAAGGTGCGACTGGCAGACTGCCTGGACCGGCCCACCACGGGCGTCCCAGGCCGCTTTATTACCCTGCTTGATCGAGTGACACACGACAACAATAGATCCTTCAAACTCACCGGTGCGCGCACTCAGACCCTGAACCTGGGATCCTACAATTACCTGGGTTTTGCTCAGTCCAAGGGGATATGCGCGGATAGGGTCGAAGAGACGATTCGCGCGTATGGCATCAGTGCAGGCGGCGCCCGGGCTGACGTCGGGGGTCTGGATCTCCACGTCGAGGTCGAGCAGCTGGTGGCCGGGTTCGTGCGCAAGGAAGCGTCCATCGTCTTTTCCGCGGGCTTTGGCACCAACGCAACCATCTTCCCCGCATTGGTGGGGCCGGGCTGCCTCATTCTCTCAGATGAGCTCAATCATGCCTCCCTACGGTTCGGGGCTCGCCTTTCCGGCGCAGCGATTGTGGCCTTCCGACACAACGACATGCAGGCCCTGGAGGGAAGGTTGCGGGAGGCAATCTCACAGGGACAGCCGGCCACCATGACCGATACCGGCAGCAGTAGTGGCTATCGTCCCTGGAAGAAGATTCTGGTGGTGGTCGAAGGTCTGTATTCAATGGAGGGGACCTTCTGCAACCTTCCAGCCATCATTGCGTTGAAGCGCCGGTACAAGTTCCACCTATTTGTAGATGAGGCGCATTCTATCGGCGCGCTTGGTCCGGAGGGTCGGGGCGTCTGCGACTACTTTGGCATTGATCCGAGCGAGGTAGACATCCTAATGGGAACCTTGACAAAATCATTTGGCGCCATCGGAGGATATATCGCAGCGGATGGAGAGACCGTGCGCAAGCTCCGCGCCGTGAATGCGGGCGTGCTGTACAGTGAAGCCATAGCCCCAGCCCTGTTGGCGCAGATCTCCGCTACGTTTCGGATCCTGACTGGTGAGCTACTGCCGGGTCAGAAGGAAGAACGATTGCAGCGCCTGGCCTTTAATTCGCGTTACCTGCGCCTCGGTCTCAAGCGACTTGGGTTCATCGTCTATGGAAACGACGACTCCCCAGTCATTCCTTTGGTACTGTATAATCCAGGCAAGATGACCGCGTTCTCACGAATGATGCTTGCCCGCGGGATCTCGGTGGTGGTGGTTCCATTCCCCGCCGTTCCGCTCGAGCTGTGTCGAGTGCGTTTCTGTGTCTCTGCCGCGCATAACGTGGACGACCTCAACCGTGTCTTGGCAGCGTGCAATGAGATTGGGGAGATCCTAAGGTTGAAGTTTTCCAGTGGCGTTGCGGGTGGGTTGCGCAGTATAACCAAGCAGTTGTCGGATGAAAAGCCTATCCCACCGAGGTGGAAATTAAAGGAAATAATTCGCTGCGGGTCACAGGATGTACAACAACCCTTGTATTGATGCAAAAGAACTTGGTTAGACGAAAGGCTATAGGGAGAGAACCTTTGATCAGATCGTAGGATAGCGGATCGCTGGGGATCGACAGCTCACCTACTCCATCCATCCAATGCTCGTATTGTGCATGACAGGTCATATTGTGAGGGGTACAGCTGAATTGGAGCCATCAGGAAACTTATTTTGCCCGCCAGGGACGGTATCCACTACGGTATCCGGTATTGTACCTAGTAACTCGATCTTCTTGAATTCTCAACATTTGGGGTGGGCATATCAAGCTCTCGGGAAAGCTTTGCCGCCGCACTCTGTACGCTCGGTTTTTCTCGGTCATTCCGATAGTCGACGCCAATGAGTATACAGCTTCTCACTCAATAAGTTCGAACCACAAAAGCATTCGACTCTGAAGACCACCTGTCAGCATCACCGTACCTGTATATTGTCTATCGTTTCTTTGAGTCCGTCTCACGTCATGGGCTGGCATTCTCGTGGAGCTCTTCTCCTTCTCGCCAATGGACTGATAATTGCGTCAACTATCGTGTTCACCATGGGCTTTTTCCGGCCCATGCCGCCGTTATCGGCAAAAGAACCACAGGTAGACAAGAGCGTCCCTCCCCGAAATGCCCCCTTCGAGAAAGTGGTGTTTTTGATGATCGATGCGCTCCGCAGGTGGGTTTTGAAACGGATGCCAGCAACGACATCTTAGAACTACCACCTGATACTAAGCCAAAGAGTTACAGTGACTTCGTTTACAACTCACAATCTCAATTCACCTTTACCAAAGAGTAGGCATAAGTTCGTTACTGACTCTGTAAACCACCTGAGCTGATATGATTTCCAAGACTGATCCGCTCTGGCGCAGCCATGCCGTTCACTATGAAAAGCGGCTCTCCGAGTCTGACTAGGGCTTGTATAAAGGCGATGACCGTTGGCTCAGCCTCCATGTTCTTGGACGTTTTTCACAACGCTGATGACGGACCTGGCACGCCCGAAACTATGGATACGTGGTTAGCGCAACTGAAAGCTGCTGGGAGGGGAAAGCTAGTCTTCTACGGCGACGACACGTGGGTACAGCTATTTCCTGAGGTCTTCGACCGAGGATGCCCTATCTCGCCGTTATACGTCCCGGTGAGTTTCGCCACCTCTTCTTCCGCTGAGCGCAGGAGGTAGAGAACCCATTGAGCGACCGGTGCAACGCTGAGACCTGCACAGGACATTCATTCACCCGATCTGAACGTGTCCACCAATGCCATGATGGAGCTTGACCGCGATGACTGGAGCGCACTGGTCCTTCACTTTCCCGGCATTGACCACGTCGGGCATATAGGTGGCGCGGACAGTGAATTCATGGCACCCAAACAACGTCAGATGGATGCTATCATTCGAGAGACTTATGAGGCTCTCGAGACGAAGGCTCATCTGGACTCTACACTTTTCGTGGTTGGGGGCGACCATGGGATGGATCGGTGGGGGGGTCATGGCGGTGCATCGGACCCTGAAGTGTCGGCCGCGATGATGTTCATTTCGCCACATTTCAAGTCGCTCAATCGAAGCTATGAATCACCTGCAGTACCCACCGCTGATACGTTTGACTACTACACTGTCATGCAGCAGGTCGATATTGTACCTACCATGGCAGGGTTGCTGGGTGTTCCTATACCTTCCGCTAGCATTGGGGTCTTCCTTCCCCAGCTTCTTGATCTGTGGAGGGATTCTAAAGATCAAGTCAATGTTGTCCTTGAGAATCTCGAGCATCTGCGAGCGTTATCTTGCAAGCCTGATACCGGGATGGCTGCTTGCGAGATCGACCTTGACTGGCATGGTGTGCCACATGAGTCTCTCAATGAAAGGAGCCCAGGAGAGCTTTCTCTGGTAACAAATCTTTTCCCCGGTGGCAGGTGCGCAACATGCATGGCTGATATGACTGAGAGACGTTTTAGATGAGCAAGGAGCTTCAGAATAAACTAGAACATGCGACGGCCGGGAACATGCAAGTCTGTCTTCTCCACTATGGCATTGCAATTGCCGTGATCGCACTTCTGCTTGCCTGGGTTACTTGCAAGTCGATCCCTCCGCCGAGCAAGAACTTCTTGGTCTTGAACCTCTTTCAACTTGGCCACGGCATTACTTTACTGTTTCCAGTTCTCGTGGAGAAAGAACATCTCTTTTGGTTCTGGGGTTCTACCGTATGGATGGGCTGGGTAATCTTGACTACCGGCTGCTCTTCCTACAGAGTCAGCCTCGGTAATTGTACCCCCCTTTTCTTGCATATGTTGTCGCAGCGGTGGAATATCCATGATCGAGATGCAGCCGAAAAGGTATACAGCATTCAGAGTCTCTTCCAGAGACGTCCCCTTTGTCTATGGTTTCTGATTGCAGTGACCCTTCTCCACACCTCCTACATATTCACAGTGCACCCTAGGGCGAATGTCACTCGTGGCGCTCAAGAAAAACCACTTCTTGTATTAGCTCACCGAGCAATACTCTTGACCATCTTTTTGTTCAAGTTCGCCTCTGCAGCCCGGGCTGGCCCGGGTCTCATCGATCGCGCCCCTGAATGGCTGCAGGGCATTATTCTGGAGCAGCTTCCCCTAACGCGGATGGCTCAATTTATCTTTGTCAGTCTAGCTATAGGGGGCGGCTACGTGGTCCTGCGCTCTTGCGCCCAAGAAGCGTCGCTAAAGAGCGTAGATGGTGAGTTGACAGGAGCACTTTGCTCTATCGGCGATTGTTGGATTACCGCTAATGTTGGCCCTGTTCCAGCGACCGAACTCCCCCCTCTACTTGAAGTCCTGAACCTATACTTGTTCATGCAGACTATCCCCGGCAATATCCCGCTACTTCTGATCTACCGAATTCAGCTCAAGTGGATTGGTGCGTATTGGCTTTGTCCCGAGGCGAATGTAATCTCCTTGACACACATGTCTCTGACCACGTCTTCATATCATACAGTGTCTTCGGCCGCCAACCTCAGCGCCTTTCAAGTTTGCTTCTCCATCGTCTTATTCACCCACAGCGCATTCTTCGCCTTTGGCAACGCGAACACGATCGCAGCGCTCCGATACACCGAGGGTTTCAACGGACTTCAAGCCCACCACTGGCTACTCAGTCCCGTGCATACCTTCTGTAGCAATTACGCTGGTCCGATCTGGTGGAGCGGGAATGGATTACGATTGCTGGTCGCGACCGGCCAGGGAGAACGCAGTGGTCGTAGTGACCTTTTCGAGCACCTGGGACTTCGGACAGTCTTCGTGGCGTATGGTCTTGTTGGCGCTATGGGAGCATGCTACCTCCTGAGGGAGGAGACCGTCGTTTGGACCGTCATGGCGCCCAAGTTCCTGTATACAGTTTTGTGGACGGTGCCCTTTCATCTGCTGTTTAATATGGCCATGCCGATTGTGCTGTGGGTGGGTGGTAGATGTTAAGAAGACGTTCGATGGTGGAGTGCTCTGGCTTTCATCGGCTAGTGTACTTCAACTGTGCGAAAGAGATGATGGTAAGGTTTCTTTGTTGTGGTCAGCCACTGTCACTGGTATATATAGTTCTTCAGTTTCAACAGGAAATTCCATGTTCCTCGATTCTGCGCTCTATAGGTCCTGTGTAAATTGATCCATACGCTGCGACGCTCTGTCATCAACTGGCCCGAAGTCCACGCCACGGAGGGATGCTGCGGTGAGTGGGCGTGAATGTGCTTGGAGGATTTTGTCCCCTCGAAGACGAGCGCTTTCAATGGTAGAGCTTGTGAATGAGTTAGAAGGGCATATGTGTTTGCTTCCGCTAGATACCAAGGCCGCAGCAGAACACGGACAGCTCTGTCTTTCCATCTCTCTTCCAGGGCTTGGCAAGTTGGAGGTGCAGTTGGAGGTGCTCGAAATAGGCCCACTTCTCCCTCCAGCACCCCCAAGCATCTCCGAAATGTCAAGCTGGTCTTGTCAATTTTCTGTGACGAGGTGGGGTGTGTATGATTGACACGATATAACGCATGGAAGGAGGAGGGTGTTAGTATGGCGGAATGATAGCTAGAATTCGTTCATCATCTATTCAGCTACGCCTCCCCCCGCCCCGCCTAACTTCAGGATCATCTTCCTAAGGCGAGAGCCAACAGAGCGCACTGCACGATTCAATTGAAGAGGGTTCCTTCCTCACCAGCAATCTCTATAGCTACAAGATGGAGACGAGTCGACCATGGAATACACCAAGAAAACCCCCTCCACCTCCAACCCCGTCTCCCAACCGGCCAGTCAGCCCTACTTGGACGGCGGGTGGGGAAAGTACTAGTTAGGGTTGGTAGGCAACTCCTTCGATACCAATTTGTCATCGAAAGATGGTGGAGTGGTAGAAGTACGTAGCAGTCAAACAGCTATTGTCGAGTTTGTCCACCTGTCCTGAATTCACTTCCCTGACTTCATCCAATCCCCCCTCAGTCTGTTCCAAACAGTCCAGCGAGCAACACCCCCACCTCTGATCCACGATATCCCTCTTTACAGCCAGTTATTCTCCGTTGCAATCAGAGATCCACAGTTACAGTCACTTTTGCCGTCAGTTAAACCACCCAGAGAATCAACTGGAGCCGAAAGGCACAGAGGACATTTGTCGCATGTCCCAAGTTGCCCCCAAGAAACGAGAGGGTCATCACCGCACCCTTGACGTTTGCGTTTGCATAGATTATCCGTGGCCCATTGAAACGGCTGCATATGTGGAGCGGAAAACGAATTCGACATAAATCGATTCTGGTATTGGATGAGCGGCTGCGATTACCGTCCGAGTTGGCTGGAAATATCAGCGGGATTGCGAACTTCCTGCACCACCGCTTCTCTGCTGTAAGTAACCTGACTATATTAGCCTAGGAGGAGGATCTGGTCCCCGCTGAAAGCCTCGAATTAGATCTGTTTACACCCACACTACTGCAGGCTTCGTCGCGGCAAGCGGATTACCCATGGCATCTTTTGTGTCACGCACATCAATTCCGCCAGCAGGGCTATCGTGTTTACGAGCTCTTCGTTAAGGAGTTCTTAAATTTGCATCGTGGCCAGGGGCTGGATCTCGGCTGATGTGGCACGGCGTGATATCCTGGTAATGTTCGCCACATCGGGATGGTGCTGGACAAGACCCGGTGGGGGGGAGGGGGGCTGGTTTTGCCTAGCTGTCAGACTCATGCAGTTAGAAGGTAACCAGGCATAGGCTTTGCTTCTTTATCCGAAGTGCAGAATCCAAATGCACAGGTAGTGCCTCCCCTCAACCGAAGGCTTCGTTTACATACAGTCACAACAGGCCGAGGTGATGCTGGAGCAGGCACCGAATGCACGGATCGATCTCTAGACGGGGATGGCTAGGCTTTTGTACTTATTAGAGCGGAATTGATCCTCTTGAGACGTTGGTTGCTAGCGCACAGGAAGTGTTTAGGTTCGGACCACATGAAAAAGTACAGGCACTGTCATCGCTTTGTTGGCGAGTGCAATCTGACCTGCTAGATTGGCTATGATTCGAGTTGAGGTATATCAAGTAGCAGTCTCCACCGCTCCCTAACCCTCACCTTCGATCTCTCCTCCCTTATGAACAAATTCAACCCCTCCGTTGCCTGACCAGAAGAACCGCAAGGCCAGCGACACCCAGAATCCCAACCCACCGCACCATCGCGCGTCGAATGTACTCGCGCCCAGTGCGTGCAATCGCATCCGCATCGTTGATCCGCGGGAAGGGGACATCGGGGGGCACCTCCTTCCCCAGCGCGCGACACAGCGGTTCCCACCCGTCACGCACGTCGACGAAAACCACCCGGTCGGCGGGAACGTTCGCTTTCAGCCAGTCGATATGCCGCTTGTAGATGCCGCGATGGATCAACGTGCCGCTGACTTGCTGGACGGAGGTCAGGCTCTGATCGTCCGCATAGAGCCGACACCACTGCCGGCGCAGCAGCCAGGTGAAGTCCACGAAATGCCGCATGCCCGGCAGTGGGAGGAGGATGAGCTTGAGACATCCCAGACGCGTGAAGCTGTGCACTTGCGCCATGCTCTTCTCCCAGGAGACCGGGTCGCGCACCGTACAGATGACCTTGGCGTCCGGGTAGAGCGCCATCAGCTCGGGGAGGAGCTGGCAGCCCGGGGCGTCGGTGATGGCCGCGTAGCCGTCGAGCTGATGTCGAAGCAGCCGCTGGCATTCCCCCCGCTGCTGCTCCCCGCCAGCCAGCCAGCAGCGGAGGATCCGGATCCAGGCTTTCAGCTCGCCTGGTGGCCCGCGGGTGAGTTGCGTGCCGCCGTGGTAGACGGGGCCGTCGAGGAGGATGCTTAACGCCGCGCTGAACGAGGCAGTCCCTGTGCGAGGCAGGCCTGCCCCGATCACTTGGAGTTGTGTTCCTGGTCGCGGAGCTGAGGCGGTTTGGCCCATTGTGCTCGGGTTGGGGCTGAAGTGTGGGACACGGGGGGGGGTAGAGGTTGAGGGTAAAACTATGCGGGTGGTGTGAATGCTGAATCCACTTATAAAATCCCCAACCCCAATGGATTCTGACGCAAGGGGGAGAGGCGGGCTGGCCAGGGGTGTTTTGCTAGTCAGGTTTTCAACCCGCCGTTTCAAGATAACACGGGCAACGATGTGACCCGTCTGTAACTCCCGCATGACAAACGCAGGTGTGGGTGTGTGATGTCTGCAGAGTTATGCACAAGACTAGTCGGTGTAGGCTTTGTGAATTGCATTTCTGTGGTATGCAACAGCATCCTTGTCCCTTCTGATTCACAAAGGGTCTTTCTACCGTGGAGTTTAGCCCCATAGCTGGGACATAATCTACTGTGGCGTTACCCATGTACTCTTGATCTACAACTTACGACCCATGTACAATGCCTCTATGACTCCTTTTCGACCGCATTACTATCTCTAATGCACTATAGAGTAGAATGCATCCACAGTAAGTCAGTAGAAAACCACCTATTTTTTAACAATCCCAGTCACCTTGACTCGCACACGCCATGGCCCATCCCTGCCCCGCGGTAGCAATTTATCCCGCACAAAGCGGATATCCTCCCTCGTAGTCTCGTAGAGTTCCAGATCAAATTGCCGAATCACCGTAGCCAAGACATTGTACAGTTCCGCGTAGGCCAAGCTGTTGTGCCACGGGAGGTGAGAGGTTAGCTCCCAAATGATCAAACCGCGAGAGACAAAGTAGGAAAACGTACTTCATCCCTAGACAGGCCCTATTGCCCCTGCCGAATGTCACCAGATAGCGCAAAAGACCCTCTTTCCGCTCCGCGGCGATGATCCATCGTTCCGGGTGGAATTTCTCCGGATCGGGGAATAAGGTGGGATCTCTGTGGACGAAGTATGCGATCGTGCTGACAGGTGTCTATGTTACTTGCGTGAGTCAGTAGTCTCGAGGTAGCTAAATGGGTTGGGTACGACTTACCCCCGGTGGAATGACGCAGTCCTTATACCTCAGTATCTCTGTCGGCGAGATCCTCTGTTGCCGCATCACGATTCCGGAAAAGCGGAGAGCCTCATGAATAACTGCTGTCTGTACCACATGAAACGGTCAATCCAATCAGAAAAGGGCCTTCCTTCTCAAATGGACCAGAAGGAGTAGCCAGAATCCGAGCATAAAAGGGACAGTACATACCAAGTATGGCAGCTTCTCGAGCTGGCGCCATGTGACCGGATGGTGCGGAGTGGGCATGATTTGTTTGAGTTCAGAGCGGAGTTTGCTCAAGACCGCTGGATCATTCAGAATATGGAAGATGGCCACAGAGAGCGTCGTCGCCGTCGTCTCGGTACCAGCGGCAAACAGCACCAATCCTTCATCCTCCAGGCGCTGCAGCGTCCGTTCTTCCGGTGGAACCTCTGGATCAGTGAGTGCATGAAACATGGTGATCGCTTTGGCGGCAACCCCGGGCTCCCGGATGGCGCTTCGCGAGTTCAGCGCGGCCAGAGACTGTTCTCGTACCCCTTCCAACAGATCATAGACCCGTGCTCGGGCGGGAAAGACCCGCGCCATGAACCACGAGGGAATCAGGCGTAGGAGAGTGCCCATCAGGGGGAAGAACCGGTGCAGGTGGATCTGGTCGGTCCCCTCCTGAACCACCTTGACGATTCCCTTGCCAATGTTCACCTCGGCCTGGAGCTCGTAGCTGTTGCCGTATGCATACTGCGTGATGAGGTCGCCGGTCAGCCCCTGCAGTCGGTCGATGAGGTCGAGCACTCTCTCCTCTCTGTGGGCAATGGTGAGGGCGTTCAGGAATTTTTGGAGCGACACCTGGATCGTCGGCTCGATTCCCTCGATCGCCCGTCGCGAGAAGAACGAGGTGAGGATCCGTCGGCGCATGCGATGCGTGTGATGTCCAACGGTGGAGACCATCGCGCCGGGAGCACTGAAGATGTGGACGGATTTGGGATCCTTGTCCCGCATCCCCGTGGCCGGAGCATAGATCTCGTCGTAGAAAGAGGGATCCTTGATGTGCACCTCGCGGGGATTGATTCGCACGATGGGTCCTGTCATCATGCCGATAACGTGTTAGGAAGGGAGGGGCCGTGCACGCCGGGTGAAAAAGCCGGTGCTTCCCACGCAATGGAGATTCACGTTACCGTATCTCTGGTGCATCCTTTCGATTTCCCACACGAACATGCCATTGCGGATGACATCGTAGTAGAACTCATATAGATGGGAGATCGCGGCTAGCTTTGGGCCGGGAATACGATGCAGCGGGTCGAAATACAGGCGATATGTACTGCGCAGGATGAAGGCAACGAGTATCAGAATCGTACCACTCAGAGCCACGTGCTCCCTGATAGAGGTCAAGATATCAATCCTTGAGACTGAATCCATCCTTTGTTTGTTGATGAGGAGACAAGGAGAGAAGGCAGGTCATTCTAAAAAGCACTTGCCATACACAAAGTATTATATTTGGCCTACAGCTAAGGTTCTGATGGGGGAGTGGCGGTGGTACAGAGGCAACGAGCACCCCACCCTCTCAAGCTGTCAAGGACAAGGCGCAGACGGGAGAGATACCAGCAGCATAAGGTGTATCACATTGCACTAGGTAGTGCCAATGACTGCTGACTGCAGGTAAGGGGGTGAGGATTTGCGGTGTCAGATTCTGCATGACTGTATATTATTTAGGGCTCGATGTGACATGGGCCCCCTGAAAAGTCTCCGCATTGCCAGAATCGAAAGATCGACATCGGCCACAATCCAGCTAAGGGTTCAAATGTCGGGCCGCTGTCTCTGACACATTCATCCTGGTCACGCGCGTAATAGAGTACCGGTAGACTGCTTCGAAATAGCTGCAAGCCATCAGGAGTTAGTCTTGTCGCACTATCCTCATGAATTCATCTTCTCTCTGCGGATCGCTAGGAAACCTTACCTGCTCTACTGAACCTTTGTTCAGGCCAGTCCAGTGCCTGAATATGCAACGTAATTTATGCTAGTCTGAGGAATCATATGAATCGACAATCGGTGCCCAAAAAAGAAATCCTATTTGCCGATCAGACCCTCTTTGATGCCCTCGAAGCTCTGTCGGCTACGTGTTGCGCTAAGCAGGTAACTTTGAGCCCAATCGAGCTATAGCTTGGTTACTCTGTCAGCCCTGCTAAATCAATGCACCTTAGCTGAATCATATCTTCGGTTCGCATAAACATCCAATACATTTAAGCTGTGGCTAGAGCACTGCATCGCCTTTCCCAGCTTTAGTCGGTCATCTACCTTTCGGTTCTCTTTTTCATCAACACCTCCTCGAGGCATCTATCCGACATGATGCGTGACAATGCTGTGGCTACATTGATAGAGACGAAGAACCAATGCTTATTCGAGAGTTTTGCAAACTCGCATCATCCCATTTATGGACTTGGTACAATGTCCGGCAACATCTACGACACTGCATGGGTCTCACTTGTCAGAAAGCCGAACGAGGGAGGCGCAACAATCTGGGCGTTTCCGGAAGCCTTTTCGACCCTTCTGCGGCTCCAAGAGCTGGATGGTTGTTGGGGTAGTTCCACCGCCAGATTAGATACTATTGCCAACACTCTGGCGGCTCTCCTGGCCCTGCAAAGGCACGCCGCAGATCCAGCGGAGGTCGATGCGCAGGAGCTCAACTCCCGGATCCTCAAAGCGAAGCAGTTTCTCGATACGGCTCTGAAAGATCTCAACGAGTTGGTAGTCACATGTATTCTACCCGTGAGCTTTGAACTGCGACTCCCAGCCATGCTGGACCTGCTAGAGGCAGAGGGCCACACCTTCAACTTCAACCGGACCAACCTGATCAAGCTGCAGGCGAAGAAACTAGCCAAGATTGATCTGAATCTCATCTTCAGCGGTCCACAGTCCTCGCTTTTGCACTCGTTGGAAGCTCTAGTCGGGAAGATTGACTTCGGTGGGCTAGTCCAGCACAAAGTCCTAGGCAGCATGCTGGCCTCGCCATCTGCGACATCGGCATATTTGATGTATAGCCCCGTATGGGATGACGAGGCCGAAGATTATATTCGACGCGCAATCTCCAACGGCGCTGGTCTGGGATCGGGACTAGTGGCAGCTGGTTATCCGACCACAGTGTTTGAGTGGGCGTGGGTATGTTGTTCTCGCCCACAATCATAAGTGCTGATGGAACGAGATGCTGATTTAACCAAGGTGGCCACGAATCTGCTACGCAACGGTATTGCGCCCAGCGCCGATCTACAGCGGACTGGCGAGCCGATCGAAGCAGAAATCAAGCAGCATGGACTCGTAGGCTTCGGTAGAGTAACCCCCCCCCTACCCGGGGAATTGAGGGTAGATTTGATCGCTGCGGTGCCCTTTGCTAATCCTTCTGCCTACCAATAGTCCCCAAGGCATGCCCAGATGCCGATGACACCGCGAAGGCCTTGGTAGCTCTAATGCTCCAGGGGAAACGCTATTCGCCGCAGGTATTGGTCGATCGATTTGAACGTGAAACACATTTCGCAACCTACTCATACGAGACGCACAAGAGCATCAGCACCAATGCCAATGTCCTCACCGCGCTGGTGCTGCTCTCCACCGACAACCGCTACCAGCTTCAAATTGAGAAGTGTGTTCGCTACCTGTGCGAAGAATGGTTGAAGTGCGATCGGATGCCTCGTGATAAATGGGTACGTCACACGACTGGTTAAGATACGAAAACCCAAGTTATAATTAACCCGGAGGTCTTCTAGAACATCTCATCGTTTTACCCGACGATGCTGGTGTGCGAAGCCCTGATGTCTTACCTGCAGCGCTGGAGTGCCGGCGACCTAGCTGCATTGCCCGATGATCTGATGAAATTCCAGATCCCGATCACGCTGTTCCAGGCTGTGATCCGAACGGTCCGCACTCAGAATCAGGACGGCTCCTGGGGCAGCGCAGGCTCTGCGGAAGAGACGGCCTATGGTCTCCTTATATTGAAGAGCGTGACATCTTTTAGTTTGACCGAGAGGATCTCCAGCGAGCTCAAGGATGCCGTCAGGCGAGGCATCGAGTTTATCCTATCCAGAGACAAACGCAGCTCGACAGACGACCAGCTTTGGCTAGACAAGACCTTGTATGCCATTCCAACGGTGTCGGACTCGTACATCATGGCAGCCGTGACGGCTGGGGACACTGAGACCCCTGGCAACAAACTGGCCGTAATACCATCTCTGCTCGTTGACATTCCGGCTGCCACGGTTCGCAAAATGGCTGAATTCTTCGCGCGATTGCCGTCGCAGATGAAAACGCCACAGTGGGTAGTTGAGGCGTCCGTGGTCGAAGCTCTCCTATTCAGCTACAGGCTGAAGGACTTGGATGTATTCTCCACCGGCAACGCTCTTGGCGAGAAATACATCGAGTTCGCTGCCTGCTTTTGGACGTTGGCCAATAATTCCCGACCCGAGTATCTGTTGAGCACCCGCATTGTCTACAGTATGGTCGAACTTTCCGTTGGGATTTTCCAGGAGGATGACTTGATGGAAAGGGATCTGGTGGCTCTGCCTGACTCGGCCTCTGAGACCATAGCCGACTACATTGAGCAGCTGTGCCATGGCACAAATGGTTTTTGCCGAGATCACTCTCCTCACGCTAGACCCACTTCTGAAACGATTGGGAAGTCCAGAAGTGTACTCAGCAATGTCGAGCACAACCTCGCTATCTGGTTCCGCTTTGTTCTCAATGTGAACCTCGCCACGGCCAAGCCGAGTCCTGCCGATCGACGCGATCTGCGACAGGAAGTCAGCTTGGCGACATTAGCTGCCATACAACAAGCCAAGGCGCATAGATCGCTCAACAACAATATTACGACTGGCCGTGGCGAGAAGCATCCAGAGAGCTGCGAGTCTGCCATCATCCCTGTCATTAGCGGCCAGAGCTTCTTCACCTGGCTACACACCTCTGCCGTTCACGACGTCAAGAGTGCAGTGGTCTCCAAGTCCCTAGTTTGTAAGCTTGGGTCTGAAGAAAAGGGTGATGTCTTCCCCACTGCCAGAGAAAAGTACCTGGCCGAGAAGCTGTGGCGGCAGATCTCGGTGGAAGGCAGGCTGTGGAATGACCTGGGTAGCATCGAGCGCGACCGCCGCGCCGCAAACCTCAACTCAGTCGACTTTCCCGAGTTCTTGTCGCCACAAAGCCTGCAGGCTGACGGAGACGTGCAGACGCAGTTGCGGCTGCTGGCAGAGTACGAACACAGTTGTACGGTACGATGCCTGCAGGACTTGGTGCAGATCTTGGAGGATTCCGGTCGTGGCCGGCTGTCGCTCTACCTGCAGATGTATTACCTGTGCTGTGAGATCTATTCGGAGACGTGTGTGATGTATCAGTTTGGGTCTACCACGGTGATGTGAAAGGTTCGAAAAAGAAGTCAGATTGTTAGTTCGAATATCAAGCAGATCATTGTTGTGACATATCTTGTTAGAGTATATTTTGACAATTTCAGGAGGTATGCACGCAGCTTGTGTTTAAGTGGATCTGTTCCATATGACAGATGTCACTGTCTGCTATTGTGGATCACCCAGGGGTATGACATGTAGGATTGTGCGGGAGCCATATCTGCAGCATCATTTTATTTGCCCCCTTCAGATTCTTGCGGTAACTATCTACTAGCTAGTAGTTCGAATTGCTGATCATTGATGACAGGACTCTGATGGAAGCCACCATACGATATGGGTTCAGTTTTGTATTTAGTAGAACTCGCATAGTAATCACCCTCTTCGATGGTCCCGAATTGGGAACCATGAATTGAAGATCACATGGTTGTATTCCTACACTATGGAATGTGGCGTGAAGCTTTGAACTAGCCGAACTTGATCACCGTAGTTAGGTACTGTATGAGAAGCAGAAGGCAAACAATGCATGTTGATCTTGGTGACTACCGTGTGCGCTGAAGCTGGTTAGGGGCAAACCGAAGTATAAAATCCCACTATGTCACCCGGGAGGTTTCTTTATACACAAATCATCTCATCACAGTCCAAGCCTTCGATTCCTCCATTGCTCTCCAAAAGACAGTTCATCACCAGCAACACTCTCATACCTCCACCTTCATCATGCAGTTCTCCTCTATTGTCACCTTCACTCTGCTGTGCGCTGCAGCCACCGCCTCCTCCCTCAACGCTGGCGCCAATCAGTTGGACAAACGACTCTTCTGCAACGACGCGACATGTAACACCCAGGTATGTCTTTTGAAATTTCTCTGCCTCGCAGGTATGTCCTGTTCACAAGCCTATGCTGATGCGCCTACTATAGTGTCTCAACGCCAATGCCCTTAGTGGGCAATGCGGTGGGACGGAGGACCTGTAAGACCTTCCTTTCCAATCTTCCTCTAGACCCGCACGATGGGTAGATCTCGCTAGGCTTGAAATACTAATGCTTGGAACCGTGCAGTCGCTGCATCTGCAGTTACAGGGCGCCGTTGGCTGACACCCAGAGTGCCGCTGCCCCTGCCGGTCCCGGTGCCCCTGCCACAGGTCCCTGAGGGATATTTTCTTGGAACAAGGCGTTTGGCGTGGCTCTTACATGACACGCCTGCTTCAACTTCTATTATCTTGGTCACTCGTTCTCATAATTAGTAATTATTATCAAATTTTCATCCCTACTTCCACTCCTACCATTCGTGGTGTCCTGTCAAGCATCCTGTAATCATGCTGCAAAATAGAGAAGTGACTCTGGAGATGCACACCACCTATACCAGCTCCACGGAGATGACACCTCGTAGCCATCACTATCCGAAAACACTGAGCCATAGTATATCTCATCCACATCTTGGGTTCCCCCTACAGCTTTACCTTACCAACCATCTCTGTGACCTCCTCAACCGCATTACTAAAATCCTTGACCCTAATGTCACACTGGACCTCCTCGCACAGTTTTCGCCGCGCAGTCGACTTCAACTTCTCAATCAACTCCAAGCCAGTCGCCTGCTCCAGCACATCCAGCTCGACCTCAAAGTCCGCCAACGGTTTATCACCGCTGATCGCACCATTGGGCAACACGAACGCGCCTACCGCCACCTTGCCCCCAACCAGCCCGTCACCATCACCACCACCACCGTCCTCCTCCCCAAGAACCACCTTGAAAAAATGCGTCGGCACCGCCACCCTCGGCGAGGGCGACCCAATAACCTCATAACTAACCCGCCACTTCCCATCCTCCTCCAGCCGCGGCAAATACAGCGGGCCGGTGATCACCCGAACAGAGGGGTAGCGGGTAGTCAGGTTCTTGCAAAACGCCTCAAAGTCCCGCCAGTAGTGGCGGTTGAACCCGACCCCGACCTGCGGACACATGTTGGACATGCGGAAGGTCTCGTCGACCGCCTGCTGCGACCAGCGCGCGGGGTCCGCCGGCACCTGGTGGCCGCGGTCGTACCCGCTCGCGCTGTAGTCCTTGACCTTGGCCCGGAACGCGGCGGGGATGTCGGGATCCTCGCGGAAGTTGTCGCGGCGCTTGCCCGGTGCGTTTGCGATCGAGGCGGGCGTCATGTGCTCGGCCACCCAGATCGGATTGCGCGTGCGCCGGTCGTATGTCCCGTACCAGGAGGTGGCGCGCAGCTCGTCGTTGACGGGGCCCGGGTGCCCGTATTTGAGAATGCCGGTCGGGTCGACGGGGGGTGTTGGGGGGGATGGCGAGAGGAGTTTGGGACTTAGTGGGATCGTGCTGGTCGGGAGGGCTTTGGGAAGGATTACCAAGCCTGGGGTTTCGTTTGGTTGGAGAGGGGTGATTCCTTCTGAGGGGGTCTGCAGCTGCTTCTCGGTTTGTTGGTCGACAAGTTTGGTCAGCCCCGCGGCCACGACGGCGCTGGGGATCGCGATTGTCGCGATGTTGGCGAGCTTGGACTTGGACATTGTGGTCAAACTATGCTGGGTCCGCGGGACGCAGCGCAAGGGCTAGCACTTCTCCCGGTATGCTCTTTATCAGTCGGGTAGGAAGTACTCCGTCAGAATGACAATTGTCAGGGGGTGTCATTCGGGTGGGCCTCAATCCAGGTGGTGATGCCATGACATCCCCGGATGTAACCCTAACTCTGGCTTCGGCGCGTTCTCTGTTCCCAGTGGCGAGCTTCTCACTCTTCCTGCATTCGATAGGCTCTGGGGGTTATATGGGGGTATGCTAACTCATCTCAATTTTCCATTCATTGTGTTGTAGAAGTGCAAGGTACGGTTAAGCAGGAATCTTTTTTCGCTCCTAGTTTTAGTACATTATATATACTTTCCCGCGCAGCCGCTTTTCATCTCCATATCGTGCCAGGAAACGCCATTTCAATGCGCTATACTGATGTGATATATGAATTGGCAGTAAAGAAGTTTCTTTTCTTTTCTTTTCTTTTTTTTTAGCATTAGTTAGGAAAAATAAATAAAGAAAATTGCCCTGTGGGTACAGAAAAGAACAATGCTTGCTACATGCCAGAGCGTTTAATTTAAGCCGAGATAAAACCGAGATAAAAAGTCACCGCGTCGGCAAACGACCTATCGCACAAGAATCCTCCTTTCGATCCAAACTCAAGCACAGAAGCGTTTGTACTCCGTGCTGAGATGGTCGGCAGTGACACAACCCCAGGTAATCCCATTCGAGTCCCTCATCACCGCCGCCCCAACCTCATAATCGCAGAGGCTCTTGTCATCCCGCACCGCCTTAATATTCTCAGACATGATCCTCCCAGGAATTGGCTGATTCTTGCTCTGCGCCGCCTGACAGTACATGAGCTGTCCACCGAACTGCGGCGTCAGCCGCACCGGCTGGCGGCTTTTGAATTGAGACAGGGGGGTCTTGGGCGTGACGAGCTGCGTCAGCAGCCTCTGCATGTCGCGGTTCAGCGGACACAGGTGCATGTGGATCTGGTTGTGGGTGATGGAGTGCACGGAGTTGATGACCAGTGCCTGCGTCGCGGGGTTCGAGACCGCCAGCGCCGACGACTGCCCGAAATCCCAGCCTTCCTCGGCCAGTTTAGGGTGCTCGGCCTCCAGGGCGAGGATATCCGCGACGGGGACCGTGACGGTTGCCAGATCGCCCCCGGGCGTCTTCACCCAGTAGGCCGCGCCTGGCGCCGGGTTCGGGTATTGCTGCACGCAGGTGCCTGTCTGCAGGCACGTGCAGAGCGAGTGGAACCACACCCCACAGGAGGAGCAGACGTGGTTCGTGTCGGCCAGGCAGTGGTGCGCGCAATCGTTGAGGTGGAGTTGTGTGAGGAGGTTGGGGGGGCATGGCGATCCGACGGGGGCAGGGCTGACGGGACACTGCGTGCTGCATTTTTGGTCGCCCTTTGAGCACTCGCAGTGGGCCAGGGTGGCTTTGTCACTTTTCAGGATTTGGGCGTTGGTGCAAGGGAGGAGTTTGGTGCCTGCTTGGGCTGAAGATTCGGGGGGAAGCGTGGTGAGGAGGATAGTGAGACTGATACTGAAGAGAAAGGCTTGTACGATCATTTTTCTTTATCGGTATGGTATATACCCCTTCAAGGGACTGAATAGGACACAAACAGCGCGGGTTGGGCGACAAGGTCTAATCAATTATACACACATTGCTCGTATAGTTCTGTTGCTCCATGATCTAGGCCAAGCAATCGAACCACGGGCGCGACGGCCTTCGGATCGGGTGTCTTCCTCCGCAATTACGATCAACACGAACATTTATGCCAGATGACTCGCGGGTCTGTGTATAGCATACTGGATTGAGATAGTAGATTCATACAAAGGTAGGTAACTTGAATGGTCTTGAACATGTCTACGCCTAGACCGAGTACATACGACCACAGGGTGTGGAAAACAGGGCTTCCCGTCCGCTCAGCCGTACTTAAGCCACACGCCGGGAGGTTAGTAGTTGGGTGGGTGACCACCAGCGAATCCCTTCTGTTGTATGTTTTTGCTGAAAAACGAAATTTAGGATCTTATCCTTATATGCCAGCTATCAACCTAATCTTGTACGCAACTTTTGGACTGTTTAGATTGGTGCGGGAGTCGACAAGCGAGCGTCGGTATCATAGCCTCGGCCCCGCGTAAGTTATCGCTGATTCCGCCTCAATTGCAAAAGTAGTCCGAGTTTGTTTGACTTTAGCGTTGATATCTTTACGCTAGCCACCACCCTGTCACGGAGCTGGTGCATGGGTATGTTGGACAAGGACCAGACACAGATCTCAGCGGCCAGGGCCCCCTTCTGACTCGACATTTACAAATAACAAATGTGAGAACAGAAGTCTTGGAATATAGCAATGCTTCCATTGCGAAGTATGACCTAGAACGACTCGTCTCCAGATATATTAAAAGTATACACAGGTTTTCAAGAACAAAGGTGGATGAATCACCAAAGAAGACGAATAAGGGTCGAACGGGATCATAGTCTCCATTTAACGTGGATCGGCTATCAACAACTTGACATCCCTTGTTTCACAGAACTGACGAAAATCCCTTACAGGTACCGGATGGTCTTCAAACCAGACAATCGGCCAAAAATCCGGGCATTCCGTGTTGATGGTGAGATCGAACCTCCGAAGATAGCGCTTGAGAATACGATCGCGGCGCAGCTGCTTGCGTCGCTTGAACTTGCGCATGACCTGTCTCAAGGCCTTGGCATCTGCCCAGCATAGGAAAGGCAGGGGCCCTGCTGAGATCGCGCCTGTGTCGATCTCGTATGCGACGTTCTCCATGCGCAGATAGTCTTCTTCCGGCGTCCACTCAGCCCCTGTTTTGACCGTCTGATCTTTGGGCAGATTATGCCAATAGGGACCCGAAAGGCACTCGGGGTTCCAGAAGCGGACGATTGAGGTTAAAGGTTGCTGAAGGAGCATCCGCCGCCACCTTGCTTCGGGGCGCAAATATGCCCTTTCTCTCTGGTCCGAGGCATAAAAGGGCAGTGCCACGCACCATGTCTCACCCGCGAGCTGAGTCCTACAAAGATGAATTCGAACCATATCTTGTCCACCACCAGAGGGTTCTCCTTGTTTTGCGACGGGTTTATCTGGTGTCTGTGTGGATGGGAATGTAGAACAGGGCCTGCTGGATTCTGCGAGAGCTTTTGATGAGAGCATTCCATGTAGCACAGACCCGAGTCAAAATCAGCAATATGTGCATGTCCAAACCCAGAAGAATAGCTTCCACGATCTCGAGAACAACGAATATATCCGGCGTTCTCAGCAGGCCGTGTGTCTTATTTCCAGAATGCTGGAAGCATCTGCTTCGCTTGAGAGAACGCATCACTGGTAATCGTGTTTCAGGAGACGTGTGCAAAGCCGGTCGCAAATGTTGCAAGATAGTTTGCAAGAAAGTCGACAGGTTTTTGGTTATAGTTGCGGTAGAGGCGGCTGGCTAGCTTGGCCTACAAACCCAACAATTCTCGATCATGGAGGTCTGAAATTCACTCAACCTGCTCAAGATCTCAGGTGGAAGCATCATCATCGCGGGTTTGTTTCGTCACTACCTTGGGCAGGGCGGAAGAACATTCCGCGGAAGGCAATGACGGAAGCTTAGCTTACATGGGAACCTATGGTTTTGCATTCCATGACCGCATCAGCTTGAAAGACACATGTCATTCCCATTGCGCCCGACTAGGGAATAGTACAGTATCTATATCGAGTGAGGTGCAGGTGGTTGGAGGTGGTTGGGGTCTCCAACCTCCGGCGCACGTCTTTGACAGCGGCTTTCTTGGAGACCCCATCACCCGGAAATTCCGATTGGTAGGTCACACGGCTGACTAATTCATTACCTGGCCACGTAGGGAAAAAAATAAAAGAAAACCAGGTCCTAGAGCTTGGCGAAGGATTGATATATTTGAGCACCAGTAGGCAAGAGAAGGAGAGGAACGGGCTCGAGATGTGGTTCAGCAAACGGATTCCACAAGTTGGGCGAATGATAGCATCCGAGGATACCTAGGATAGCTTCACGTGACTGTAACATTGGTAAATGATAGTAAACTTAAAAGTAGGCATCCTTCTCGGTTACAGCTTCGGCGATGTAATTTAGTTATCTTCGCGCGCATCCTCCCTATGGCTGAATCAGAACCCTGTAATACACTGACCATTTTGGACCCCCGGACTTTCTATAAGACAAGCTAACGTTGCCCCACAGACCGAGAACCGTCGAAGGGCATGCGTATTGAACGTGCCTGCGAGTCTTGCCGCTCCAAGAAGGTCAAATGCAATGGCGAGAATCCGTGCCTCCGCTGCTGGCAGCACCGTCTGCCATGCAAGTATCGCGAGAAGCCACGCGTTCGAGGGCGGCCGCCAAAGAGACCTACAGCACAGAAAAGCCCTCCGGCACCCTCGGTGGTAGAAGCCACAACCCCAAGCTTCATCCTCAGCAGCGACAGTGACGGGCGCAGGCTTACAAATGTCGGTCATGGCGAAAATACAGCTCGATACAGTCCCGAGGAGTATCGGCAGCAACTAGAACTCCGCGCGGGAATTGGAGTCACCAACAGTCAGACAGGCTCCTTTCAATTCTATGGTATTTCCCCGGGTTTACATTAAAAGGGACCCGCATGTGTCCTCGACATGGAAGCAGGCGCAGAAAGACTGACGCCTGGTGTAAAATTAGGACCCTCTTCACATTTCTGCTTCATTCAGCGCATTCACCAGCGTATGAAGCGCCAGTCCAACGGTCGGCTTTTGGACCAGCCCAAGACGGCAGTGCCGACCGGTCTCGGGGAATGGGGCCTGGAGCGTTTCATGTTCGCCGCCGGATCGGGCGGGCTTCGCTCGTCCGGGGGCTTGACTGAATCATTTCTGTCGCAGGAACTGGGTCGCCGGTTCATCGCCGCGTACTTTGATGTGATTCACCCGCACCTGCCCATCCTCGAACGGCCCATCATTGTTCGCCTGTGGGAGAAGCTGTGGGCCCCCCCGGCTCCGGGTCGCGAAGTCAGCTCCAGGGATCTAGTCTACATGGTTCTCGCTCTGGGTGCTCGGACAATGGCCCGAGAGGATAGCCACAGTGCAGAAACGCTGGACAGGTGGGCGGACTACTTCTGGGCCCAGTCAAACGACTATAGCATGCTGTTTCAAGAGCCTTGCATCAAGGGTATTCATTTGATACTTCTCAAGGTAGGCACGGCTTTTGCATCTACGTCTTCACCCATATTTGAAGGGTCAGCAGATGAAGAGGGCAATAAATGACTGACCTGAATTGAAACCAGGCTATGTATGCATTACATGGGATGAGGCCCAACGACGCCTATCTCTATCTAGGTCATGCTGCTCGAAGTGTGCTGGCCTTAGGTCTTAACCGCAGCCAGGTTGTCAATGGATCAGCCCCCGTCATGCATAGGCTGCGCATCACATTCTGGGTGGTCTACTTTTACGAGCGGATCTGTGCCTTCTTCACCGGTCGGCCCTCATGCTTTCTCGATACCCACATTGACGCTGCCTTTCCCGAGGACGTGCCACGTACGCACCTGGAAGGTGGCCACATGGGAGACTCGGACGGCCCGACAACGCAATGCGCCTATTTGAGGTCAATGGCACGCATCGGACAGCTTATCGAAAAGGTTTCCAGCGGGATCTTCTCACTGGCCAACCTCCAGGCGCTGTACGATCGTCGTAGGGTCGATGCTACGATCCTGGAGTGCGACGCTGCCCTGCAACAGATCGAACACAGCCTGCCTCCGTATCTGCAGTTCTCTGATTGCGATCGGCCTAAGGGCGAAGCGTGGCAGGAGATCCAGTGTACCCATCTGGGGATGGCCTTTCACCTGATCAAGATGATGATCCGTAGACCTGCTCTGGTGTACGCGAGCTTCTGCCACAGCCCGGATGGGACATCGGCGGCGGCTTCGCCTACGCAGGAGAACCTACAAGAGTCCATCGACTTGTCGATTCATTCCGCCAAGAAGATCATTGCGATCGCAAGTAGTGCCATCATGGAGAGGGCGAAGTGTATTCGCAACGATGCATCCGTGGCCAACTACATTGTCTCTGCCTGCGTGACTCTTCTGTATAATGTGTTGGATTCGTCCGTCACCGTGGAGCATGCGCGGATGATCTTCGAGTCCGTGGAACGTGGCATTCAGTGCCTGGATCAGATGGAACATAATGGACCGATCACCGGCAAGGCGCTGAGTATGGACATCATGAAAAGTGCCAAGGATGCCCTGTCGCTCTCAACCCGCGAGGCAAATCTGGAGGAGAACATGGCGGACAATTTCCCCTGGCTCAAGTAAGTGATTGCCCTTTTACTCAAACCCTGCCCAGAGTCTTCTATTAATTGCATGGTATCCAAAGTGAGGTTTACCTCCCGGCACCTACAGGGGAGTTGTTGGACCCTTTGGACGAACCGTTAAGCTATATTCCCGGCATGGGAACGCCCTCACTCGAACAGATTGCCGAGGGGAATGATTTTCTGTCCACCAGCATTTCGGGCATCAATTACATGTCTTATTGGCTGAATGGAGATTCCACAGGGTCGAATCGCGCCGAGTTTCTGTACTGACTAATGGAAGGAGGTAGGGGGGGGGGGGGGTTCACTCCAAGACGGCCCACGTGCAATGGGCTGGATCATTACCCTTTTGGGCAATCCCCGAGAGATTTCGGCACGATTGATCTCCACTCCAGGGGTTTCTAGCAACCCTCCACAAATCGGAGCCATCCTTTCTATCCGAGCATTTTCGGCTCATTAGCAACTGACATTTACGTGTCGATCAAGTTCGTCATGAAGATTTTATCTGTACATGACAAAGCTATTGCCTCCATGTAGCATGTAGCCAGTTTCCCTGCCGAATTTGTCATCGTTGCCATGAATTTGCCGTATCTCCAACCTCGTAGACTCACAGGGTCTATATAAAATGGGCATGAGCTCATCATGCACCCTGGTCTAAATTGCAGCCTTTTAACTCTACTAGTATCTTCGCTCGTGCTCTTTAGCTATCTCTTTAACGAAGATCAGCTGAACAAGCATCAGGCTTTACCCGCCCCA
Source organism: Aspergillus aculeatus ATCC 16872 (assembly GCF_001890905.1). Classification (NCBI taxonomy): domain Eukaryota; kingdom Fungi; phylum Ascomycota; class Eurotiomycetes; order Eurotiales; family Aspergillaceae; genus Aspergillus; species Aspergillus aculeatus. Next base: position 684,798 of record NW_017962992.1, read on the forward strand.
GCGATTTATGGTAAGTCTTGGATTTGAATATGCGATTCCCTCTACCAAAGGACCAAGAACATGGAACTAATGCTCAGAAAAGGAGAAACCAGTCACCGGGGGCGAGACCGCTGCAGCGTCTCCTATCTATCGCAAGGATGGTCGAGCACTTGGCGTGGTATTCAAAGACCTCACGGTCTTGGGGGTTGCCAGCGGGGTCAACAGAACCATGACTCTGCCAGCGATTGTGAGCAAGATTGTGCAATGGCCCGTCAAAGCCGTCACAGATGCGACCGGAAAGCAATCTACACCAACGAGCAAGCTCATTCGCGATGTCAGTGGGGTGATCTTTCCTGGGGAGACGATGCTCGTGCTGGGACGGCCGGGCGCTGGGTGTACCACCCTGCTGAAGACCCTGGCCAACAGCCACGGCTCGTTCGTTGAAGTTCAAGGCCAGCTGCAGTATGCTACTCTCTCCAAAGAGGAGATGGCACGTCGTTACCGATCCGAGACCGTCTACGCCAGTGAGGAAGACTTCCACTTCCCCACTCTATCCGTCAAAAACACCATGGGCTTTGCGTTCCAGCTGCGCAAGCCCGCGAACGAAACTCGGTCGGATTCCGAGTTTGCCCACGCGATGACCGAGGCTTCATTGAAGGCTGTCGGACTATCTCACACTGCCAACACGATCGTGGGCGATTCTTTCGTGAGAGGTGTTTCTGGCGGAGAGCGCAAGCGAGTGACTTTGATCGAAGCCCTATCGGTCAACCCTACCCTCACGGCCTGGGATAATCCCACCCGCGGACTGGATAGCTCCTCCGCCACCGAATTCGTGCAGCTCATCACCTCACTCTCGGCGCAATCCGGAATGAGTAATGCCGTGTCCATGTACCAGGTGTCTGAGACCATCTATGAATGTTTCGATCGGGTCACCGTGCTGTACGACGGCCGGCTGATCTTCTGCGGCCGAGCCGAGCAAGCCAAAGACTACTTCCTGAGGTTGGGGTTTGAGTGTCGCCACCGCCAGACCACCCCGGATTTCCTGACCGCCGTCACCTCCCCGGCAGAGCGTCTTATTCGAAAGGATGTGGTGGGACCGGTGCCAACCGATCCCGATGGCCTTGCCGCCGCATTCCGGGACAGCGCGGAGTATCGTCAGTTGCAGGAGGATATCGTCCGGTATCAGACGGAAATGGCCAGCGATGGCCAGCGGGTCCAAGCCTTCCGGGACAATGTGCACCAGATCCGGTCGTCGTGGGTGCCGCAGCAGGCGATCGCCCCAAACACGCTGGCCAAGCAGATCTGCGTTGCAATGCGTCGGTACTACCAGCTGTTGTGGGGCGACAAGTGGACGTTTCTGACCCTTGTTGCCTTTGTCGCTCTCAACGCGGTGATTAACGGTCCGGCCTACTACATGGCTCCCAAGGATGTCACCGGCACGTACGAGAAGAGCAGCGCCTTGTTCTTCTCCCTGATCTATTTCTATCTCAATGCCCTGACGGAGGCCGTCTCCACGGTCAAGTCGCGTAATATCCTGTTGAAACAGGTCCAATATGGGTTCATTCATCCAAGCGCGTTTGTCATCGCCCAGACCCTTGCCGACATTCCGATCGCCTTCATTCAGTGTCTCCTGTTTGCTTGTCTTTATTACTTCGAGATCGGCCTTCAGCAGACGGCCTCCACTTTCTGGATCTTTGTTTTGCTTGTCTTCACCCATTATGCGGCCGTCCAGAGCTTGTTCCGCATGCTCGGTGCCTGGGTCCCCAATATCTCGCTGACTTTGATGATGGCCGGCAGCGCAATCCCTGTTGGTCTGCTGTACTCGGGGTTCGGTCCGACCCGGCCTACCCAGCGACGATGGGGTTCATGGCTGCGCCGCGCGTCGCCGTCGCCATACGCGCTGGAAGCATTGCTGGCCAATGAGTTGGATGGAATCACCCTGACTTGTGCCGATAGCGACATGGTTCCGTCCGGGTTGAACTACACCCAGTTGCAGTACCAGACCTGCAGTATCACTGGGAGTACCATGGGACATCAGTCAGTCCCTGGCTCAGTGTATCTGGCGGATCACTTTGGCTACACGCGCAGCCACCTGTGGCGCAATTTCGGCATCATCCTGGTTATGTGGTTCCTCTATGTGGTACTGGGATGCATTGGACTCACCATCATGACGCGCGAGTCAGGAGGATCTCACGGTCGGATCTTCAAACAGTCCAAGCAACGCGATGAGGAGAACCAGCCCAAGTCCCCGGCCAGCTCCTCCTCCGGGTCCTCGTCTGCCACGCAGTCGGTCCCCGGACCCCCCGCGTCCCATGCACTGGAGAAAGTCGAGACCGACCATTCGAGAGAGGCAGCCCGGACATTCACCTTCCAGGAGGTCAGCTACTTCGTTCCAGTGGCCGGGAAGGAAAGACAATTGCTCCGCGACGTAAGCGGGTATGCTCTCCCGGGGCAGTTGACAGCCCTAATGGGGGCTTCCGGCGCCGGGAAGACAACGTTGCTGGATACCCTCGCCCAACGCAAGAACACCGGTCGGATCACGGGGGCTATGCGCCTCGATGGAGCGCCCCTGGACCCGTCCTTTGCCCGGTCTTGCGGATTCGTGATGCAGCAAGATGTGCACGAACCCAATGCCACGGTGCGGGAAGCTCTGCAGTTCTCCGCGCGTCTGCGCCAGCCCGCCGATGTCGGGGAGGAGGATAAGTTGGCTTACGTCGAGCACATCATACACCTGCTGGACCTGGAAGACATTGCTGATGCACTCATTGGCGAGCCTGGAGACGGGCAGCTCAGCGTCGAGGAACGTAAGCGCGTCACGATCGGGGTGGAGCTGGCGGCGCGCCCCAGCTCGCTCCTTTTTCTCGACGAGCCCACTTCGGGCTTGGACAGTCAAGCGGCCTTTGCGCTCGTGCAGTTCCTGCAGCGAATCGCTGCCGAGGGGATTCCCATTGTATGCACCATCCATCAGCCTTCTGGAGTTCTCTTCGAGATGTTCGACCACGTCTTGCTCTTGGCGCCGGGAGGCCAGACCGTTTACTTTGGCGAAACCGGCGAGAACTCGTCCCAAGTCGTCGAGTATTTCGGACGATACGGCGCCACGATCAATAGCCAGGCGAACCCCGCGGAGTTTATCCTGTCGACGGTGACCTCCAAAGAGGAGGGCTCGAAGGACTGGCCCGCCATCTGGCGCGAGTCTCCGGAACGCAACGCCCTTGACGCGACCCTCGTTCGATTGAACGCCACTCCCACCACCACTGAGTCACCCTATCCTCCTATCCCCTCTTCATCTCAAACAGCATACGCCCTATCACTGTGGTCGCAAACCGTATCCGTGACACAGCGGCACTGGCTCTCCGTGTGGCGCGACGGGATGTACCTGTTCAGCAAGACGGCGAAAAGCCTGTTCGTCTCCCTCTTTATCGCCTTCAGCTTTTTCAAAGCCGGATTGAGCCTACAGGGCCTGCAGAACCAGATGATCGCGGTGCTGCTGCTGTCGTGGATCATCCCGACGACCAGCGCCGACCTGCAGGACATGTGGTTCCGCAAATGGGCCATCTTCACCGCGCGCGAGCAGAACGGCATTTACGACTGGCGGGCGCTGGTGAGCGCGCTCGTCGCCGTCGAGATCCCCTGGCAGCTGGGGATCTACACGGTGGTGTTTCTGGGCACGTACTGGACCGTGGGGTTCCCCGCGGGCGTCTCCGCCGTCGCGGGCCTCTACTACTTCACCTGGCTGCTCCTCGCCCTGTTTAGTGTCGGCTACTCCCAGCTGCTGGCCGCCTGCTTCCCCGACCCGACCCTGGCCGGCTACGCCAACTCCCTTGTCTGGGTCGTCCTAATGGTCTGCTCCGGCGTCCTCACCCCCCACGCCTACATGAACGACTTCTACCGCCCCTGGCTCTTCTGGGTCGACCCCATGCGCTACTTCTTCGGCGCTACCGTCGGCGTCGTCCTACATGATGTCCCTGTAGACTGTGGATCTGAGGAACTCGTTCGCTTCGAGCCTCCGCCCGGTTTGTCCTGCGGTCAGTATGTAGGCCCCAGCAGCGGTGGCGGGGGACAGCTGTATCTGGATCAGAACCCGGGCTACCTGGTTAACCCCAATGCGACCGCAAACTGTGGGTATTGTCCGTACACGGTCGGAGACGACTATCTGTCGACCTTGGAGTATGGGTACGACCAGCGGTGGTGGAACTGGGCGGCGTTTCTGGGGTTCTGCTGCTCCAATATCGTGCTGTTATATGGTGTGGTCTGGCTTACCAAGGGACGGGGACAGAGACGGAAGACTAAGGGTTAAGGATTGACAGGCATTGTGATTTACTCGCTAGATCATCAAGCGGGAAGTCGGGAGTTAAAACCAGCTCTAATTTGTGACCCTAGCTGATTGTCTTTTGCTTTCTGTTGTGTTGGTTTTTCTTTGGACTTCACATTTAGACACGAGACGCATTGCTTAGGGGGCATAGAGAAAGACTTTAGATGGCGTTTCTCGTTGCATTGAGTCGGTATTGACATCATGTTACCGTACAGCGACGTTAGGCTACCTAACACCCTACCCAATTCAATGTGCAGGGTGCTACGTTCATTCGTGGCTGGATCCCATATGCTCTGTTCTTGATAGCTCCTATGACTCCCACTAGCCTATTCTCCTATACGAACTCTTTTCCTAGTCTGTGAGGCTCTGGATCCCTAGATCTTCAGTCATTAGTGAAGTGTGACAAATAGGGCTATCTAATTCACTAGATGTGACTGCGATAGAGTATCACCCGCCAGCGCTATCTCAGCCAACAAGACCACTCACTAGAAAGATATTGACAAGCGATCAGGATTCATTTGCTCGAATCGGTCTCTCAAGATTGTCACCATCGAGCCCAGACACTGAACTCTGTTAAAATAAACAAAGAAACAAGGTGGGTCGACCGGGCCCCACCGTTGCATAGATCGGCAAGATAGCGCATCTAGTGCTTATGCCTGGTAATAGCTTGGCACCATCTCTAGCCGAATGACACTCGTTCTTACCACAAAGGCCCGTCAGCTTGAGCCAGCTCGTCTTCTCACTCAAGGCTAAAGTCCAGCTCGCCTCCTGCCGCTTCTACCCCTGGCTGTTCAACTATCTCGTCAGGCGGCTACCCAAGTCCGTCGGTGCCCTGATGGCGCAGCACCAAGCCTCGACCCGCGAGAAAGTGCAACGTCGGTTACAGCAAGTGCAGGGCAAGGACGTAAAGCGTTGCAAAGACCGGATTTCCTGGCCCACCTGGTGCAGCAATCCCGATACGAGCTGTCGAAAGGCGAGATGGTGGTCACCGCCGCTACTCTTATCGCGCGGGAAGTCATACGCTGCAGACGGCTATCACGGAGATTTGTTCCACTTGATGCAGAACCCGACCGTCTTGGGCCGCGTGAGAAGCGAAGTTCGCGGTGCGTTCGTGTTGGCGGATCAAATGAATGCCCAGACGCTGCTGAAGTTGCCTGTCCTCGATGCTGCCATCAAGGAACCCTGGGTATTCGACTCACGTCGCCCGTGCCGCTCGGGTTGACCCGTCTTGTTCCCGAGGTTGGCCATACCATTCCGGGCGACTTTTTCCCAGATGGGGTAAGTAGCCCTAATTCGTTCCCTTAGTTTCAAAGACGCCATCATTGCGATAGGCCACCAACCCCGAGCACTAATTCGAAATTTGACCCCCAGACAGTCGTCTCCTACATGCAATGGACCGCCAATGTCTCCCCACACAATTACAGCGACCCTACGAGTTTCCACCTCGACCGCTGGCTGCGGCCGGAAGGTAAATTTGAGAAAGACCGTCGACGCGCAATGAAACCATTTCTCCAGGGCCCGCGGGATTGTATCGGCCAAATTCTGGCCCGTATTGGGATTGTACTCATCTTGGGGAAACTGTTGTATTGTTTTGATCTCCAGGCGGAGGATAGCCTCGGTCGGTGGGAGGATCAGGAGACATACGCGTGTGGGTCAAGGCGCCGCTGCCGGTGAAGTTGAGGGATCGGACGGGCCTGGAATGAAGTCTTCTAATCCAAGATGGGCTCTTCGACCTGAAATGTCCTTTCTGTAGGCACAGTTACACAGGCAGAGCGTCCCATTGCCCTTTATGCTAGGACTAACGGCATGTTATGTAGGTTGCTCCAACATCTTCAGCCTTCCTGTGCCACAACATAGACCAGAACCTTTCGATTGGGAATTCACTGAAGACATTTCGCCGACTCATAGAGCCACCTAGCTAAGGCTGAAAGTATTGTTCGGAGAGCTTTCAGTAGATGATACTTTTTATTGTCTTTCTTTCAAAGCTTTTAAGCATGTATGTAAAGATTCTAGATACAAAAGGTTCCGTAGCAGAACACCTACGCGACTGTCAGATATTTAAAGGCTAATAAGAATCCAGATCGGCTGATACAAGAAGTATTGTGGATATCTTATATATTACTACTTTATCTTAGAGAGGCAAGGGCGGTGGTTACGCGATTTTGCAAGGTGTCTGTAGTGGGTTTCTTTCTATTATACATACGTTGTTTTGACGGGATACCTTAATGTTGCTCATTTGTGCAAGATAATACTCCAACAGAATGAGCAGAGGCTGTTTTACCTCTCTTGACCACTGTACTAGTGCCAATTCTGCTGGAGATATTAGACAAGTGGATAGTGGAGCGACTACCGTTCAAGGGGTTAGTGCAAGGCGGCGGCTAATTCTTTATACCCCCCAGTATGATGCAATCTTAGCAAGCTCCGTCCAATGCTTTGGTTTATCATTTCATCCCGCAAAGATTCCTTTATTGGTGTGGGCCCTAGAGCTCCTGGCCGAGTTGCTGTTACTAAATGGCATCCTGTCCCATAATTGTCGTGGTCTACAGTCTTAGGTCTCTCGGCCTCACAGGTAACGAGAGGGGTATGAAATGTAGAACTCCTCTCTCATCCGCCCACATATTACGGATGAATTATATAACCAGGGTCTGTCAGTAGTAGCTCCCTCCAGGAATCGCGCATCTTCCTCAGGCAGCACAGAATCTCACAGTTGGACTCAAGTATACACTTCCCCAGGCCGGCCTGCAGCCTGCAAGCTTCCCGCCTTGATGGATAGTGGTGGGGCGGAAAGATGCAGGGCCCGCAGGCTTGAATGCGTTCCAGACGTTAACTATGGGGACCAGCTATATAGCAGGCAGCCATGAATCTACAAGACATGAAATGAATCAAGTTATTCGTTTTACAGTATAAGCTCAAACATTGGGCCAAGGTGCTTTGTTAAGCGGCACGTTGCGGCCAATGAAAGTCAATCCCATCATATTCAAGCTCAAGCCTAGTGGAGCAGACCCGCTCTTTCGGGCTTCTCGATGACGATCTCGTCAATTTGTTTCCCCGGAGGCAACCAGCCTTGCAGGTATGCATCACTAATCCCTTCACGTTCGGGCAAGGAATAGGAATATGTGGATGTGACGCGGCCGGTCAGGGGCAGGTAGCAGAGTCATTCAGACTGTGTATAAGATGAGGCCACAAACATCCCAGATCTATCAACTGGAATATTCTTTTTCTCAACAGCCCAACTTGTCTTTTACACGATGAAACCTTCCTTGGGCCTTCTGGCCAGCGCTACGGGGCTGACTCTGGCCCGCGCTGCCTCCATGGCTGATGTGTGTACGAGCGACTACGCCCGCAGTGCTCTTCCGTCGACCGACTTGGGCCATGGAATTGTGCTTAAGCCGTCGACCGTGGTAGCCACTGCAGTCTACAACGCTTCGTCTGCCGGATCAGACTATTTCCCTGCCATGCAGTTCGATTACTGCAACGTGACCTTTGCCTATTAGCATCAGGGCATGAGTGATGAGGTCTGGCTGCAACTGTGGCTGCCCTCTCCGGATAAGTATCGCAACCGCTGGGTATCAACCGGAGGGTTTGCGTTCTCAATCAACTACGGCACCAGCCTGCTACCGGGAGGCGTCATCTACGGAGCCGCAGCCGGTATCACGGACGGTGGGTTTGGCGGGTTCAGCGAAGGGCTGAACAGCGTGGAGCCCGTGGCCAACGGAACCCTAGACCGGAACCCGATTTATATGTTGGGCTACCAAGGTCACCACGAGATGTCCCTGATCGGGAAAGCCTTCACGCAGCGCTTCTTCAACGCCACGGATCGCAAGCTGTACTCCTACTACCAAGGATGCTCCGAGGGCGGCCGCGAGGGCTGGAGCCAGGTCCAACGCTTCCCGGATGAATGGGACGGGGCCGTGATCGGTGCACCGGCCATTCGCTTCGGCCAGCAGCAAGTGAACCATCTGTTCCCCAACGTGGCCGAACAGACAATGGGCTACTACCCGCCCCCGTGCGAGCTGGAGAAGATCATGAACTTGACGATTGCGGCCTGTGATGGGCTGGATGGCAAGGCGGACGGTGTCGTCTCCCGGACCGACCTGTGCAAACTGCACTTCGACCTGAACTCCACTCTCGGAACTCCTTATAATTGCCCGGCGTCATCGACCACGACAACGCTTAAGAAACGTCTCCTGTCCCAGAGCTATACCACGCCGGCGCAGAATGGCACAATCTCGGCCAACGGCGTCGCCCTCGCCTCGACGCTCTACAACGGCTTGCATACCTTGGACGGCAAACGGGCCCATATCTGGTACCAACTGTCGGCATCCTTCGACGATGCCGAGACGCAATACAACAGCACAGCACCAGCGGGGAGTGGGAGCTGGACATCACCGCGCTCGGCGGCGAGTATGTCGCCCGCTTCCTGCAGTACCAGCAACTGAGCAAACTGCCCACCCTGGAGAACGTGACCTACAATACCCTAAAGGAATGGATGGAGTGGGGCTGGACCGAGTACGAAGATGTGCTCCAGACCACCTGGCCTGACTTGACCCGCTTCGAGCAGGCGGGTGGCAAGGTGCTGCACTATCACGGCGAGTCCGACCCCAGCATCCCTCCGGGCTCCTCAGTCCACTACCACGAGTCGGTCCGCAAAATGATGTATCCGGGCCTGTCGTTCAACGCCAGCACAGAGGCGCTCGGAGAGTTCTACCGTCTGTTCTTGGTCCCGGGCGCCGCTCACTGCGCGCCCAGCAGCTACCAGCCAGGCCCTTTCCCCCAGACCACCCTGGCCACTCTGATCGACTGGGTGGAGAATAAGCAGGCTCCTGACACCCTGAACGCGACGGTGCTCTCAGGGGCAACCAAGGGCGAGGAGTACTCGCTCTGCCGCTGGCCGCTGCGACCTCTCTGGGCCAACAACGGATCCACCATGAATTGCGTGTACGACGAGGCCTCCCTGAAGACTTGGCAGTATGACTTTGATGCCTACAAGCTCCCATTGTATTGAGCTCGGTGATCCTTATTGGTGGTGTCACGGTAGAGTCATTACTTCTTTTGCGATGGAGAAGGAGAAACGAGGGGAGATAAATGGGAGATGCTGGCTCTGGGGGAGCCTGTGAGGGGGTGCATGTGTATACTAGTGTGCGGAAAAACTGTATAACTAGCTACATTTCTTGTATACGGGTATCTTGAAGTTCCTGTCTTCCATACATGATATTCGTAGGTATTCAGGTGGGCTATGGAACTGGGCCATGTCACCTATCCATGAGACCAAGAACTTACTGAGTCACCTATCTAAGACTTCGGAATAAGTTCAGTACCATCATAGCAGAGACTATTGTATACGAGATGTTCAAACTCCTGTCTACAGGCCGTGCATACAACTTCCCCCATCTATGTATCAGGCTCACTCTACGCACGAATGCGCCTAATATGTACAGCCCGCACGGCAACACTAGGGTATACTGCACAGTTGCGCTATGAAGCTTACGGGAAACTGGCATCTCTTCACCTGGGGAATAAGCTCAATCGTGCGCCCACAACCACCTGAATAGATATGGCACGACTAGTCGGTGATTTGGGGCTTGCGTATGCAGGTTTCGAAGGGCTTGAATTATGTGGGGTGTCGGAGAAGTATACGGGAGGGTATAAATACTGTGTATAGTGTGGAGGCAACAGTCTCAGCCCTTTGTTCGTGGCCTTGTCATCCCTTCACTTCCCCCTTAATCATCTCTTCTCAGACCTAAGGCTATCATGTCTCAGGGGTGTAGGTGTACTATCTCATAGGCTTGCGGTCATATGGTCCACAGCTACAGAGACCTCGAATGAACTATCCCGATCGACTGGATAGAACCCTGATCGACCTACAAGGATAGGAACAATGAGATCCAAGTCAAGCATAATTGATGAGGGTTTGTTACCGGCTCTTATGATCCAGAGTCTGCACCAGGACAACATGAGACCAGACTATTCGTACTTGCCATTTGGCCCCGACTTTGGAACTTTCTGATTCCTACACGAACAAAAGTTCATTGTCTACGCTCTAGCATTATAGCTTAGTTCGCTGCCAATGTCCCCCTCCTTCCCTACTTCTTTCTTTATAACTTACCAAAGATCTATCTCAATTGTCATATTCAACTTTCCTAGTAATATATAGCATAAAGCTCCACCATGCTTAGACAGTTTATGCAGTCTTGTGCTATGCTAAAGTTTTATATTATGCCAAATCCCCAGAAGACAAAACCCCGCCATCTACTGGACCTTTCCCCTTGAGTCCACCGACCAGATCTCCTCAATCACCCCATTCCGATGCGCATAGTAAAAGTCATGCAGATTGATCGTCGGATCAATATGACTGGGGACCATCTCCAGCCGATCACCAATCTGCAAGTCAGTGGTGCCTGCTTCCCAACTCAAAGCCCCGTGCTCATCTCCGAGATTCAGATGGGTGTACTTCGCATCCTTACACTCCGCCAGCCCACTATCGGTCGTCAACGACTTCAACCCAGCATCAATAGTGACCTGCCGCTCCCCCTGCCGACTGATCACCGTCGACAAGATCGTCAGACTATTCGCATAGAACCCGCCCACCGCGTTGCGATAATCCGTATCCATAAAAATAAACGACCCCGGCTGCAGCTCCGTCACCCCAGGCACAGAGGCACAGAACTCCGCGGTGCCCGTACCCCCCGTCGTGACCACCTCAATCTTGTGTCCGTCGTTGCGCAGCGCCTCAGCCGTTCCAGTCAAGATCGCCATCGAGGCCAGACACTCCCTCTTCCGCTCCTCCCGACTGTGCAAATGCTGCAAGTGGCCCTCATATCCCTGCACCCCGATCAACCTCAGATTCTTGAGGTTATCTGCAATATGTCTCGCCAGTGCCAGCGCCGCAGCCGTATCCGCCACCCCCGTGCGGTGCAGTCCAACGTCTAGATCTATCAGCACCGCCAAAGGCGTGATCACACCCGCTGCGCCGAGCGCCGCATCGATAGCCGTCGCCCCGACAGCGCTGTCCACCACGATTCGGATCCCCGGGTGCTTTTTCACCAGATCCACCAGTCGCTGCACCTTCGGAGCCCCGATGATCTCGCACGTGATCAGGATGTCGTCGAAGCCGGCGGCGGTGATCGCTTCCGCTTCGGACACTTTGGCCACGCAGCAGCCCTTGGCGCCGGCGGCAACGAGCTTGCGGGCGAGGGCGGCGCTTTTGGTGGTTTTCAGGTGCGGGCGGATGTTGCGCCCTGTCGGGAGGAGGGTGGAGAAGAGTTTTTGGATGTTGGATTCCATGAGGTCGAGATCGACGATCATCGACGGGGTGTCGAGGGCGGACAGGCGGTCGCCGATTTTAGGGCTATACATTTTGGTGGTTGCGGGGAGAGTGTCGTGTCTAGGTAAGGGATGATGGGCTTGGTGAAGCAGTCAATCTTAAGGTGTAAGTCAGTGCACACTGAGGGGTCAAGAGAGATTTCTACTATTTATGAAGGGGTCCCGGGGAGAGATGCACGTTGCCCCTCATTTGGGGGGGGGGGTGGGGGTTGGGCTTATCTGCAGTGCATAGCTTGCGTGCACGGCCGTGCACGGCCGCCAAGGAGAGAAGAGAGGGAGAGCCCCTTGCTTCTTGCTCCAGGCTGAGAAGATAGATACCCCGATAAGCCGATAACTTCTATCTATCGGCGATAAGCCGTAGGGTAAGTCTCAGGCGAGATTAACTTACCCCACACTAATAAGTAGTTACACTGCTACAATTAAGTTATTGACGGACGACTTTGCTATCAATCGATATAACTCAGTACTATGATGAAGAAGGGTCGCAGGGAAAGGAGAACTCAGTTATGACGCGGAACGTGTCAGTACAGTACTGTGTGGTATTGCGAAAGCTGCCTCATGGGCCAGCTGTTATGCGGGGAAGCATACCACGAAGCGGCTGGGCATTCCCTATGCACGTCAACTGGACAGGCTCCTTGCTCGCTTGATCGATCCGGGTCGCAGCAACCCGCATGCGACAGGCACGCCTCAATCAATGCCCGAAGCCTGGATTTGTCGCAGGGATCTCGAGCACTGGGGATAGTATGATTGGACGAAATAACAAATACCGTGGTGAAGGTAGAAATCTGTCAGGAGTCGTTCATACATACCTGAAAACTATTGAGTATTTCCCGGATCCGGTACTTATACTATGCTGGGGGTGAAGAGCTATTCCAGATATACAGGTTAAACTACTGGACTCGATACTCAGTAGCCATATACTCGCTATATCTCATACCACGAGCAGCAGGTCTTTGACCTACCCACCGTCTCCACGTTCTCGCCCAAAACGTGTCCTGATTCCCGGGCTTTATGTTGATTTGGGTGCGGCAAATGTCTTCGTCTGGAGGGAACCCCTCACATAGCCGTGAATCATGCACATCAGGAGACATGCGATCATATGTAAGGTCAAAGCATGGCAGACGATCACCTAGGTCTATCGCTTCCAAGTTACGCTACACAAGCTCATGCAGCACGAATATGGTACCTCTACACACTCAGGAGGCGCTTACTTAGAAGTTATATCCTGCGCCTGTATGCTGCTGGCCTTGTGCCCCCAAAAAGTGGGGTTACCTCAATGCCTGAACGCCTCCGTCGGCAACATTTGGCAGGAATTCAGATCAGTGGTGTGTTAACATAGAAGTTTCAAGTTCATATCATGTCTAAATTTTAGGAGTCTTGGGCGGGAACCCTACAGTGCAGGTGAATGTCACCTCGCGCGCAGATGTTTTCTTTTTGTTTTTCTCGAAAGTGATGGGCGAAACACGCACTAAACTACATTGGTACGCCTTCTGGTAATTTTGACGATGACTTGTGTATATGATTGTAACAATTATTGTAATCTATGTACATGACTCGGGTCGCACCGTATTGTGCGATTCGCTTCTACAAGTGGATATTCGTCTTCATAACCTTCAAAATTCTTGCAAAGGATCATGCATACGCTCGATGTAAGCGATAGATGAGAACGTGAGATTCTCCCAAGACAGGCAAACTGGATATGCACTCGTGTAAATCCAATAAAACAGAAAGATGCTTGCAGCAGATTGTGGGTCACTGTTGAAGCACATTCACACCATCTTCGGCTTCATACATGTTTACTGGCTGGACTTCATCCACAGCTACCCAAAGTCATGCTGCACAGCAGATGATCCGTCACCCTAAAGGTCTTCCCTGTCTATTTCCGTCAATTCGACAATGACCCACTTGCCATCCTCGTTTGCGTAACGGTAGCGTTCCGTCAAGAGGTCTCCGGCCTTGAGGCTGGTCACCTTCACGGCCGAGTCCCCTTCCTCTCTGATTTCCTTGTAGGTCACATGGCTGTTGGGGCGGCTCCAATGGTTCATATAGAATCGATTGCTGAAACCCTCCTGATTGAGGTCCTGGGTCTTGTAGCGGATATTGGGGAGACATACGCCTTGACGGCTTCGATGTCTTGGCTGTTGAAGGCTTCGGCGTACTCTTCGAACAGGGCTTTGAAGGGTGGATGAGACATGGTCGATTGATGGTGATGATGATAGAGAGGTCGCGGGGTCTTGGGGTGGCAAGATAGTGAATTATGACGGTGTAAACAGGAATTTCTTGGCAAGAGGTCTTTTAAGGTAGAGAGAAAGCTGGACACTCCTTCGCATATGCGGGGCTTTTTTCCCATGTTATATACTGATCGCAGATAGTTGCCACCGCTACATTGACGTAAGAAGATAGATAGGAGAATATACCAGTTCTAGAAGCTGCGGAATGGAAGGACAGCTCAGCATGCCGATCTACACACTACGTAAGGTTGGAGTACAAGGCGAGCTGAGCTTTACTCCACAACCAAAGCAGTGTCCCCTGTTCCCAGGAAATATTGCCGATGATCAAGATCACAGATTTGCGATCGTAAGGCATCAGCCAACCACAAAAGTACAGTATCTACTATGGGGGTCAGCATGTCACGGAGTACGAACTAGTGTCTCCACTTGCACCTCATGTTTTGGTTCTCAACCTTCAATACACCCGAATGTCTAGATGCACTAACCTCTATCGGCTGATCTGGTGGAAATAGTGGAATATCAATTGCTTGTTCTAGGTTAGTGTGAACTTTCATAGGAACCAAATCCTGTGATTACCATACTCTGTATGCTCATGCGGGAGCCTGTTTTCAATCGAAACGGATACAGCCACGTGTGATAGCCTCTCTGCATGTATGTACAGCTGTGGGATGTCCAATTACGCCTCTTAAGCTTGCGCCATCACATCCACTACTTGTCTGATCATTTGAAATTCTAAATCCCTGCCTGAGACAAGGAGGGCATATTTCTTCTCCTGGACGGGCCTTACTCTTCACCCACCGCGGCAGCTCCACCCCTGGTGGCACGGAAAGACCATATCTCCACCACACTCGTGCAAACATCGGTTTGAGCTCCAACCAGGGCGGATTCCGCCTAGGGCAATTAGGCTTTCCCAGCGAGAACGGATGGAATGCGATTTGGCTGTCGCTGTGGAACCGCTCCTCACCTCACCACCTCCCCGGCGCAAACTCTTCCGGGCTGTGAAGCTGCGCGGCGCACGATAACTCACCAATGGAGAAATTGAAACACATATGTCATGAGGTACAAAGTGCCTAGCCACCATGGCTCGCCCACGAGACACTTGCCACCGCAGCCCATCGGGGATTGTCAGACACAGCCGCATGTCTTCGTTCAATACCGCATCCAGATATGGACCAACTGCAGCCTTGTAGCAGTGATGTCGCTTTCGACTTGAATATCGCCCTCATCCCCTCCACCAAGGTGCCAAGCACCTCACGTTCCTGAAGAAGATGATTCATCACCCCCGTGATAAGTGTTTCAACAGATTCGCTGCCCGCCGCAACTATCGACATTGCGTTTACCTCCATCTTCTCTTGTGTTATTGCCTCCGATGCTATCATTGTGCCTACTAGGTCTGTTCTCTTTCCAAATCAACGGTTAGCAACCCGCTCCGCGACCTTCTCCTCAGTAATCCTCAACACCTCCATCACAAGCTCGAGGGCCTCAACTTCAAGGCATCGCATAGCACATGATCTTTTCTCATATGAAGTATCTATCGCGGATAGTGACCACCAGAGCGTTCTGTACCACAGCTTAGCCCAGCTGTGTGCCAACCTGGCGTAGATAGGATGAAATGGGTTTGTCATACACCTAATCTAATAAGAATTTGAAAGTGGCTCTCATGCTTAATTATCTTATACCAGTGGGCCTGTTCGGTAAGAGGTCTTTGGAGCAGATCTCGTGAGTTGAATGCGTTCTTTACCAAGACAGTAAGCTCTTAAGATAGAGGAATATCATATTAACAAATTGTCGATGTTTGATCGTTGTGTGTTGTAGCTTATGACTTAAGCTTGCTGACGTTCATATCCAGCTCGACATGAGTTGGGGCTCTAAGCAGAGTTTGAAAGGGTGCGGAGCGTCTTGCATGGGATTGTGAGGTAATAATATATTCCCAATTGGGGACTCATGTCTCACTCCAGATAACATCAGCCCAGGCTCAGGTTCGCAGCGTATGGGTGATGACATTGGCCTCGTTCCATAGCGATACAAGCCTGCAGCTACTGGGCTAATTTGTGGTTTACAAAAACAGTGACTGAGTATGACTATAGTGATTTTATTCAATGATGTATAATATGGCATATTTCAAATCATGCCTACGTACCTACGGAGGGCGATCGAGAACTAAGATGTACAGCCTTCAGGGCGCTGGTTGACCATTCAGCCCTAGCTGCGCCATCCGAGTTTCATTAATGCGGGACATCAACCGTAGTGCTTCGGCGATAATCGGTCCTGGAACCCTTTCCGCAGAGAGGACAATCTCCTCTGGTCCATCGGGCTCAGGCCGAGCACGTTGATAGCGGAACCGGAACGTGGACTGGTGGAGCCTGCACGGGGCATCGGGGACTGCTGGATCGCTGGAGCCACGGTCAATCGCCCCAAAAGAGGGCTTCGCATTCCCGAAGCTTGACCCCATGTCCATCTGGCACTGACCCAGTCGCGAGACCACGTCCTCTTCATTTATTTCCACATGTCCAAGCACGATGACCGTGCTGTAGCCAGCATGGCCGGTGTTGTTGATGGAGTGTATCACCGGTACTGTCCAATGTTTCCCGTGAATGTCGAAGATCCTGAGCGTCGTGCTGACTTTTTTGATGGTGCAATCCGTGTCTACAGCCCCCCACAATGCCAGGGCAATCGCGTCTAGGCAAGTCATGGGTGCCATGGTCTTGATTTGTCACAATAATTCGAGAGTCTCAAAGAGTGGGAAGGATGAGTGGGGACACTGATTCTCTTACCGGGGTGCAATTTCGCACTTTATACCATCGCATTGCGGGATATCCACCGCTGTAGATAGCGAGATTCAACATCAAATGTCTTGATCGTTTGCTCTGGAGGCTGCGAGAATCTATATTAAGTGGATATCACCAGAGAAATGTCCTTTTAGCGTAATACTCAACTATATCACAATGCTCATTGTTCGTTAGGGCGGCGCTCAAAGCAAATTGATGCCGAGTTTCGTCACAAGCAACCGGCAATACGACTATGCATATCTTTATTCATCGTCTTGAAAGCTATCTTAGCGACGTTCTTCTGTTGATCCCATGTTTTAAAAAAAAATTTATGAGTGTAGCCACACTCTCCGTGAAAACGTGCGCTATGTCTTTGCCAGGTCAATTGATAGGTAAGGTCTAAGCACCAGTTTATCCTTTACGATCCGCCTCTCTTTGACCCCAAACTCTAGGTAGACTATCGACTTTGCTGTATCTCCAGATTCACCTTGAGCACGGTGTGAATGGGGAGGTTCAATAATAAACTGCGTCAATCACATAGGCACTGGATGAAGGCTCCCAGGTTTAATGCACAGCCATTGGCTGCAGCGACAGCGACTGATGACATGGACTCGCTAGGTACTGCGAGCATTCATAGCTTACAGAATAGTGTGGAGTCGATGAAGGAAGCCTTTAGAGTCGTTGCTAAACTGACGCTGTAATCTTTCCTTTTATCTTATCTCCGTTTTGTAAGTAATACTATGCCTTCGAGATTCGATGGCACGAATAGGAAATTCTTTAAGCAGACAGGCTAGATAACAGGCAGAAAAAAAATGGATAAAAGTGGGCATATACAGAACGGTCTACCGACGGAAATAAGATCACTGTGCTTTTACTATCTATAGTTATAAGTGACTGGACTGGTACTCACAAAACCAATGGCGCTATTAAGCATTCTCATAAGTTCTTACCCGATGTGCTTATCTCTGTCGCAATATCATATCGGACCATGCAATGGTTAATAAACTGTGTTATATGCATCAGTCTTCCGGTTCTTTGATTTCAGAATGCAACCAGTGAAGGTGATGACACTGGGTCTATTTTTGTTGCCACATGAGCCCACGATAAATTTCGCAACCAAGATGAAATAGTCGCAATCGAGTATTAATGATTATTTTACACTCAAAAAAAAATGACACCTTTCTAGACTACTTGGCAGTCAACCCATCCTCCCCCCTTATACTGAAGCATACTATAGCCCCACGGACAAATCTCCGCAAACGGCGGAAATGATGAGACAAACCCTCCGTCAATCAGTCTTTTAGGAGCACCGCCCAGACATTTTAGTCTAATGCAATTTGACAAGGCACTAGTAATTAGGCTCTTGGGGCACGCCCCGCTTCTCTTCATGCTCTCTTGCTTCCTAGTGGGTGCACTGACACCTTGGCCCCCAGCCGGCAGATTCAGCACACGGGAAGTACTCCGCACAGGACGGGAAACTTTGTGGCGTGCCTCCATCAATCACCGCTGAGGAACTTCACCACATGGTTTCCAATTTACGGATATTCACTAATCCACCATTCTCTAGTCACTTGTCACCGGCCCCACTACTCTTCATGGCTAGTAGTTGCTTTAGATGCTACTATCCAAAGAATCCCTATATTGATTCGGTGGAGTTGGAAAAGACATATAAAGGAGTTATACTCTGCGGGTTGAAGGTAGAGCACGGCCAGACAGTATCAATAACCTGCAATATGGCTTTGACCACGATTCTCAGTCTTTTAGCCGTTGCGGCCCAGCTCGCCACAGCTGTGAGTGTTTCTGGTGCGGCAGAGGGCTTTGCAAAGGGCGTCACTGGTGGTGGTAGTGCGACTGCAGTTTATCCTACCACGACTGATGAGCTGGTCTCGTACCTTGGTGACTCTTCGGCGCGAGTGATCGTTCTTCAGCAAACGTAAGTGCAATCTACCTAGCCCTAATCATTTACCACTGAGATTCGTGATGTCGGAGTGTGATCGCACCTGATTGGCCCCTCGGCCCACCGCCCGCGAGGGCATGGGATAGTACCACCCCAGATTGATGGACTCGTCTATCCTCACATCTATCAATAAAATTATGACCTAACCGACATAGCTTTGACTTCACTGGCACCGAAGGTACCACTACGGCCACTGGATGTGCTCCATGGGGAACTGCATCGGCCTGTCAGGTCGCAATTAACCAGAACGACTGGTGCACGAACTACGAGCCGGATGCTCCCTCCGTCTCCGTGACATAGTACGTGTCTATCTTCTGGCCAACCTAAATCCCTCAAATGCTGACAATACGATAGCGACAACGCTGGTGTGTTGGGTATTACTGTCGCATCGGACAAGACCCTTATCGGCGTTGGATCCACCGGTATCATCAAGGGCAAGGGTCTCCGCATTGTCAGCGGTGCCAGCAACATTATCATTCAGTCAGTCTCGATCGTCTACGGCTGAAGCCTTCTTCTAACTTGTACTAGGAACGTCGCAATCACAGATATTAACGAGAAATACGTCTGGGGTGGTGATGCCATCACCCTCGACGACGCCGATATGGTCTGGATCGACCATGTCACGGTGCGCCCCCCGCAGCCCCGTCTTAGTCTTCCCTTCAACCGAGCTCTATTTGTGCTATTTGAGCCTGCCGAGTGAAGATACAATCATCTCTTCCAGCATAGCTAACAGGCAAGTAGACCGCCCGCATCGGCCGCCAGCATGTCGTCCTCGGCACCAGCGCCGACAACCGCGTCACCATCTCCAACTCGTACTTCGACGGTGTCACTAGCTACAGCGCAACGTGTGACGGCTACGCATACTGGGGTTTATATTTCGACGGCTCGTCTGATCTGGTAACTCTTCAGAAGAACTATATCTATCATTTCAGCGGCCGGAGCCCGAAGGTCCAGGGCAACACCCTTCTGCACGCCGTAAGCGAAGCTATACCCCGACGGAGTATCATTTGAATTAGAAGTCAACTAACAATCGGTGACTAGGTCAACAACTACTGGTACGACTCCGACGGCCACTCGTTTGAGATTGGCAGTGGGGGTTACGTGCTGGCGGAAGGCAACGTCTTCCAGAACATCGACACTCCCGTCGAATCTCCGGTGTCGGGTCAGCTGTTCACCTCCCCCGACTCGACGACCAACGCAGTCTGCTCGACCTACCTTGGCCGCGCGTGCCAGATCAACGGGTTCGGAAGCTCGGGCACCTTCTCGCAGTCTGACACCGCTTTCTTGGTTGACTTTGAAGGCAAGAACATCGCGACCGCGTCGGCGTACACGGCAATCCAGACTACCGTGCCGAGTGGCGCGGGACAGGGTAATCTCTGAGCTGTTAGCCAGGCTCGACCTATGCCTTACCCTGCCTGATAGCAAAGTAGCACTTAAGAGGCTATGCAACGGGGAGCAGCAAGATAGCTAGCTAGGAATAGTATATATGCATATCTTACACACCTGCCTGGGATGAATAAAAAAGCATATGCATGACCAATAATCAAATCCTACATACAGCACAGCCTTCTTCCTCACAGCCGACACGCGACAGTAACACGAAGCTCTAACCGGAACATCGGCCGTCGCGAGGGCAATATCCCGCGCCGACTGAATAAACACCGCCTCTTCAGTTTTCCCCTGGCGCGTAAAGCACTCATACAATCCATGCAACCCCCACGCGTTGTTCAGCTTCGCTCTGCGCCGCGGATTGTCCTTGGAAAATCCTAGATCCTCCCGGAACAAGTCTTCCGCCTCTCTCACCCAATCCTGCTCCAACAGCAGACCACCCAAGGCATGGCGCACGGGTTGCATCCACGGCGGCGGGTCGGAGTAGGGCAACGCATCCTCGCGGCGGATGGTTTCCCGAAGCGCCGCAAACGCCGCCTCGTAATTCCCCTTGCGTTATTCCAGCTCCCCTGTCAGCATCGCCGAGGCAACGCTCAGAACATCCACCTGTTTACATGGGATGCTGTTTTATCGGCACTCCGGGACTTCAGCGCGCGCCGCTTCGAACTCTCTTTGCGCGAGCTCCGCTTCATTCGATGGGCCGGACTTCATGAGGGTCGCGCTCCGAGCACTCAAAGAGGCCGGGGTAGAGTTTGTCGTCTTCCCAAGCAGTTTCATTATCTTGACCGACATTGATGAGGTAGACCTTCCGACATCATTTTCTTGGAGCATGCCCAGGTGGAGATCGCGCTGGAGAAAATCTATGGGAGCTCTGGTTACGTGACGATGCGGCCTGCATTCTACGCCAGTAACCTTCTGCACGAGAAGCAGGCCATCCTACAGGTACAAGTCAGGCTGCCCAACCCCGATGCCACGTTCGACTTTATCTCATCTGAGGACATTGGCCATGTGGCGGGGACCATCCTGGTCAATGACGCCCAAGAACGTATCATGCGGCTCCTTGGGCCCGAAAGGATGACGTTGAAGGAAGCGGTAAGAATAGTGGGCCAGGCGCTGGACAAGGAAGTCCAAGTCACTATCCTTACTCGGGGAGAGGCTGCCGCGCAGATGGAGGCCGCCAGCATGCCGTCCGCTATGAACCAGTGGCACCTTCATAACGTGATCGATCGCGCTGTATCGTATCTGGAAAGTCCCGAGGCGCTTGTCGCACGCGAAACCATTCTGAAGTATGCCCAGCATTCTCTGCAGCGCTTGCAGCAGTGGGTAGAGAGCCAGCTGACCAAGTTCCGGGATTGATTTTCCGGGGCTCGGTAAAGCTTCTAGCCAAGGTGGAATGCATGGTGTGCCCCCTGTACAGAACAAACAGCCAGTCGCTCCGACCCGACTTTCATGTTAGATAAAGTATATATACTTGCAGAGGTTTATCAGTAAATACATACACGTATTGACCTGCTTCTAATAGAACGTACAGTACAGTATAGTATGTAAACTAGATCTCAAAAGTCTTCCTAGGATACCTAGATAAATTCTAGACCCTCAGATCTATCACGCGGTAGTGCAACATGGGCTCTTAGGTTATAGTACAATACTATAGTGTACAGAGACTAGGTATAACAACACCAATAAGTCACTCATGCACAGAATAAGGACACAAAAGACCCGGATTCTCCACACACGGCGCCCGTCACTTGTCCTCAACCTCTCGACGCAGGCTGCGCGTGTCCACGCGCAAGAATGGTTCCTCCACCATCGCACTCTTCCCAACCAGGTCGAGAGGTCTCCTTTGCGCGGTCTGGGTATAATGCTTCACATGCCTCTTAGCACTGGCATCGCCTTGATTCTATGGCTTTCGTATTTCTTCATCAATCTCATCTCCTAAGGGAAATGAAGGGCAGATATTTTCTTGCCCTAAATGGGACAAGTACTACGGAGTTAAGGGGAAGCCGCAGCCGCACCACGGAACCATATACTTACTACATGTATGGCCACGTCAGCCCTGCAATGTCTTCCAAGATCACCTGTTCTGTTGCTCTGGTCAGGCAAATGCAGGATCCCTGCAAGTTGTATTCTAAAGCTCTTTCTCGATGTTGGTGACCTTTTACCATGAATGTGGATGCTCTTTCATAAACGAGGGGGGAATGCTAATATGTGTTCTTGTGGGTGAGAGCAGGGATATTGCTGGTGCTGTGACTACGCATCGCTCGGGCTTTGTGTGGACGGTGCGCTTGGTCACCTATGCACGCGATGGGTAGTTTGCTAAGAATTGGTCGTTGGAGCTGTGATACAAACGGGCTTCGTTCGGGATCGGAGGGCGGGGCAGTCTTGGATGATGATGAGGTGCAAGCTTATTGCGTCGATTTATTTCAAACAAGCTTTCAACTACATATATAAACACTTTGCTTGTGCACATCGCAGCTTCCAGAACCTTTTAGCCCGCGCGCTCCATAGCACGATGAAGGCTCTCCCGCACGTACGCGCGGTTCCTCTCTCTCGTGTTATCCATATGCCGCTCTGGCATTAGTTGCAACGGCGAGACGCATTGAAACGGCCCTGCCCGTTTGGACATAGATCGGAAAATAGCAGTCATGCCCGCGAGGGAGCTCACGTCGGCCACGCGCTCGATTGTGGCGTTATCCTCATGCCGGCTAACGTCGATGATACGAGTCGTCAGTCTAGCGGCAATGGCTGTGGTCATAGAGGTGCCACTTTCGCACTTAGTGGAGTCAGCGGGATGCGTGAGAGCTTCTCCCAGAATCGCGAAATTATCTGCACGTTCGCGGGGCTCGGGGTTGAAGGATGATGCCTGGTCCCGGGAGTTGGTCGAGAAGATGCACATAGTCTTGAAACTGTGGCGGGCTGGGAAGGCGACGCGACCCCGATTGCCCCAGTTTGAGGCGGCGGCGAAGATCAGCGTTCCTGCGTTGCTAGCTTTGTTGACTGCTCGCTGTAATTCAGGGGAGTGTCTAGCAAAGCCAGCGGAGATGCTGATAATGTCAACTCGACGCTTGGGCTCGATTGCCCATGCAATGACCTGATTAGAGGCGTTAGGATCTGCAGCGTGGGGAAGGAATGGAAATAGGGCCAGGGGAAGGACGGACCTTAGCCATAAGGCGCGGCCCTTGTTCGATATCTGCGTCCTTTGTGTCGAAGATTCTTGCGATGTATAATTCCGCGTTGTCACACGCACCGGCAGCGAGAGTGGCAGACAGGGTACCATGCCATGTATTGTCACGCATGGTGAGTCTGTTGTCGATCAAGTCCTTATACTCGACCACATTCAATCGGGATCGGTACGTTGGATGAAGGCCGGTGTCGATTATCGCTATCCTGACTGGTTGATATCTTCCTCGTAGGGTCGAGGGACATTGCATGGTTCTAATCAAATCGTCTAGCTCATTGAACCAGTCTTCCGACTCACGCGTGTCTTGGCTATTGGTATCAGACTATCAGCACCGTATCTCCTAAAAGTCTCTTTCAATTGGGAGTTAAAATCACCCTGAGGAAAATACACCATCTGTTTCTAGGCTTCGAGCTGGATGGCTTGACTGTAGCCGGTTCTGAGATAAATGAGTAGCGTTTCGGACATTTGAATCATCGCAGTTGGACAGCGGATGTATGGTGGCTTTTGGAAGTGACTCTTCAAGCTCCTCTCGTGCACCGGAGAGGCACCGTACAGGACTATGCACTTGTTAAGCAAATGCGAAGACAGCAGATGAAAGAATTGCTAGCCCACTGGGACAGTGACATACATTCTGGACATACTTCGCCCGGGAGCCATCAGACCCACAGTACACCGAAAGAATTTCAAGAATAAAGAAGGCACTGATCCACTACGGAATCAACAAGCCGTAGCAATAAGCTTTGCAGATGGTTGTAGAATGATGATTGCTAGCATAGGATCCCTGAGCAACATGAACTGCTTGGGCGGCAGGGTTGTCGTGAAATCACTGGTTAAAGACCTCTCAAGATTATTCTCGCTCATCACTGTCTCGGGGGAAATCGGCTTTTTTATAATGCTCTTTTGCGCTTCGGGGGTGGACAGACAGGTGAAACAGGGCTGGCCCTCAACTTTCCTCTGATTTGAGGTGTCAACTTAGTACGCAAGGCTTCCATGTAAGCACTTGCGCGCGTCAGGGTGTTAATTCTTGCGCGGGGATTGGTGTGCCTTGGCGCCGAACCCCTGCAGCTGCATGAGCCTGAACAAATCTGGTTGTTACGCGCCTTCTTAAGAACTAATCAGCAGGACTAATAAGTCTGGCGTCTAGGTCGAGAGTACCATTCTCTGATTGCTTCTCTGAACCTTCGGGCAATACCATGCTGGAAATCATGTCAACTTCTCAACACGTAGGGCGTCGGAACCGGATTACATCGCAATATCCCGCGACAATTCATCACATCAATATTTGCGTTTTGAATGACGTTTTATCACCGCGAAACATCTAGCCAGGTGTAGTCGACCCAAAATCACATCAACTAGTTGGAACTAATCATCTTATCGATAAAGATCAAATGAAGCCGACATACAATATAGAGCACCTTAGATCTCATTCTCGGGCAGCACCACTTTGTGGGTTCAAAATGCAGCAGAAACATAGATGCAGCAGACGGGTCTGAAGATAGAAAGGACGCGGCAGTCATGTGCTCTCCTTGTGAGGAACCATTTGGCGTGGCATTTGGCGTCCACCGCTCCTCCTGTGCGTATGAAGAGACTGTGGAACGGGGCTTTGTTGGGATAGCTTGCTCCGTTACTGGGAGCATTAGGTCCAGACGGGGCATGTGCTATGCCCTAGGGTTGAAATACGGCCCGATGGTTAGTGTACTGTACCATCGTCAAAGCAAGACCGGTCGTGGAGTCTGCTCTAATATGTTGTACTTTCGACATGATTATCGGCGGAATAGGTGAAGGATTTGATGTTACTCATAGAGTTTGCTCTAATTGAAGTGTGGAATTCGAGATGTTTCGCAGCGCTGGGTGACCTGAATATTGGTCCCATTCTTCTACCAAAGCAACTTGATACTCGGTTTAACCCCTGACACATCTCTTTTGGCACTTCATACAGGAAAGAGTCTTTCTGGGTTGAAGATACATAGTTCGAAAACATGCTTCCCTCGCAGTAAAATGTGCCCAAAGGTTCTGCTCATATCCTTGGAAAATCACGCCTGGGTGATCGCACCGCCATATTTCTTCGCCAGTCTGCAGGAGTATCTCTTAACGTAGAACTCCTTCGCTTCGAAGGAACGTTCCGTAATGCTCAAGTTCGTCGCTCGAAAATCGGCAGATGTTGCGGGAGCCGACTGCATCTTGGATCTAATTCACTCCATCAGATCGGCTTTAGCAATGTGCATGTAAGTCATAGACTACCTCTTTAAAAGAGTGATTGGCGGCCTGAAAAAAATGGTAATAGCAAGCCCAGGTAGTGATGTAACCTTCATGCCGAAGTTGGAGGTTATGTTTCGACATGAAGTCGTCTGGCGTCAACGCTTGCCCATCGAACCAATACAGTTTTTTGTCGGAACACTGCACAATTGACTGGATCCCCATGAAGTTTTTCAGGCCACTGCGGGTGAAAAACATGGTGACAGAAGAGAGACTTCGTCTTTCGTTTATTTTTTTCTTTTGGAAGGGATGAAAGGGGCAGTTGTCGCTGGCGTTGCAGTAGGTTCTACCTAAGACAAGTTGGAACGGAATTCATTGATTTGTTCTCGAGAACACGCTCGGTATTTATAGCCTCGCACCGAGAAGATGGATGGCATGAACCGCTACAATGACGCAGTTGTGGTTCGCCTCCACCTTCTTATTTTTATTCTTATTTTTATTTTGCACAACGGGCCACTTCAGCTTAGTGTTCGGATCGCGTAGGATTTTCCCCACTTCAGCTCCCCACGCAGGGGGCTGTGAGGTTGCCAGGAGAGAGCACTTATCGGCGGGTATCCAGCTCCGTTTATCTGCTCATCTCCAGCCCACGAGTATCAACATAGCTGGCTGCCTTCGGAACATAAGTAGAGGGCGCTAGCAATTATTTATTAGTGCCCTAATTTACCTAGACTGCTTTTTCTGTAGAGTGGGGTATAAAGCTCTTTTGTAACTACTAGCGATAAGTTGTGATATACCCGGCAGATCTAGTAATATATTAGGTCTTCTGGCATACCAGCAGTATCTAGATGTTCTTTTGACAATAGATATTGCTCCAAATATCTCCAATCGAGGTTATCTTATACTCATCTGTTTTGAGAGGTTTTCAGGGCCTGAAATAATGGTTCACTACCCAGATTTATTAGTACATGTCCAGTAGAGCCTTGGACCTCAAAGTTCGCAGCTTTCGCGCCAGTAGCAATTATTAGCTGCCGCTGTTGACAGGGATAACCATTGTTATAAGCCCTACAATGTTCCTACTGATCTACAACTTGAGACACTCGTCTAGTCATCGTACTTGAGCTCCTAGGCAAAGGCTGGCATCATGACTCATTATTCGGATTCTCCAATTAAACAATATCATACAAGACCCCGGCCGAAGGACCGCAAAGTGATCACTGTCTCAGAATCCTCGTGGCGCAGCTCTCGCACCTGATCCCGCGCCAGCGTATGGGCAGGATTGAGGATATTCTTGATCTGCCGCCCGTTGAACTTGATCTCTGCTAGACTGTCAAATTGTGCGTCCGTGAACCCCGTACTCTGATCCAGGAACTGCACGCAGACCTGTTGGCGGAAGACGGAGCCCAAGTCCGGGTATTATAGGGAGATGTGGATCCGGGAGTCGAAAGCCGGGTCGATGTTTTCTGCCCTGTTGCTGGTGAGGAAGAGGAGGCCCTACGAGGGAATCAACCAAAAGTGGTCCAGGGTGCGGCCAGAGAGCGGGGCGACAGTGGAAGGGGAAGGTCGTTTATTTGAGTTGCGTACCTCATAATATTCCAGTTTGCGCAGATCGAAAAAAACTCGTTCCGCGTTAGATCAGAGGTTGTGCGCGCTTCCAGGAACACGTCGGCCTCATCAATGAGAAGGACCGCTCCCCACTGGGGAACGATTTCCAGAACTTCCTCCAAGGTAGACTTCACTTTTTCAGCGCTCGTGCCAAGATCGCCTGCATTAAGTATATAAAGGGGCGCCTTCATGACTTCCGCGATGCTTTCCGCCGTCAAGGTTTTGCTAACCCCCGGCGGATCGCTGAGTAGGATATTGACGCCTTAGTCTTTGCCGCGCACCACGTCGTCGAATTAATCCAGGGACTGTGCCTTAACGACTGCCAGGCCGTTCAAGGTCTTGCTGCCCGTGGGGCAAGACTAACAACTCTCGCTGCGGAAGAAGACCTGGCGATACTTCCTCACTGACTATGGCGGTCATTCCAGACAATGTCCTCAACATAGTCAACAAGGAAGGATCGCCCGGTCTTCTTCCGCAGCGAGTAACCCATGAAAATTGGCGTAGCCAGCAGTCGATGCTCATCAGTAAAGGTTTTGTCTGAGATTTACTTCTCGTTTCCACTGTGAAACGACCTTCAGCTGTGCTTGTGATACCCGACCGCGTCGATTACACTCCGGCCGGGGCCTTTGAATTGTCTGTAGTGACACCCCTTGTACGTTTCCCAGTTTTGGCCCCGCATGACGAGGTGACTCCGCATGGCCTCGGGGTCAGCGTGCTTCTTTAGGGGAAATACCGACAGCTTGTCAATGGCCATTGTGTCTTGGAAGGGGCAATGTTGAAGTTCTGATACCGCATATAGTACTCCTCGCCGTGATAGTCGACATAGCCCGCCTTAGTGTCCACGGGACCGTCGAGCCATGAGTCCAGGAGTCGACGCACTTGTACGCGCGCGGCCATCCTTCCTGCGTCGAGAGCAGAATAATATGCGGGCTGAGGAGGGTCCAGAGGAGGTCGTGGGTGATGACGCCGTTCTTCAAGCAATCGGCGCCGCGCGCCAAGATATCGCCCACCTCCCTTGTTAAGGTGCGATGGAGGATGTCCAGGTAGGGTCGAACGGCAGGATCTTGCTCGCTTTCACAAGTCTGGCAGCATTGGTCTCATCACCTGACGAACGACAAAGGGGAACGAGAAGTTGACGTGTTCCAGAGTCATGGTGAATCCGGGGTAATCCGCGATGACGGGGCTTAGGGCTTTCTTGACCGCTTCATAACGGAGGGTAATCGAGTGGACCTGCAGCTATTCACCTTCCTCCTTGGTCCAGCGCACCACCATGGCATACCGGCCAGAGGAGTCCGAGTCGGCCTTTTCGACGGTGAGGGACAGGTCTTTCGACTTTTCAATCGTCCATACCCCGTCCTCTTCGGCACGGTAGAGGTTCCACATATCGCTGGGTTCGTCTACTGATGTTCTTGCCGATGCAGCGTCCCCTGTGGCTCAATAGTAGCGACTCCGGGAGATGATGTTAGTGGCTTGGTTCAGTAGAAGAGGTAGATACCTGTGAACTCTGGCGAGGTAAGTTGTTCATTATCGCCATGTGGCATGGGAGAAAATGTAGTAGGTAGGTCCGTGGTCGTCATCTTGATTTGCCAGGATTGAATTCGAAGCTACCACACATTCACGGAAGAGGAAGTTTGCAGACAGATCTCTTCCTCTTATGTAGAGATCACAGAAGCGCGTCTCCGCTGGGTGACTTATCGTTTGACACATATTTGAGACATATTTATCCGGTGGCAGGCATTCAACCATCCTTGCGGAGGCTCTTTGTCCCACCCCATTTTTTCTGCTTGTCAATTCAGCCTTAGTGAGCTGCTTTTTGCATGTCGCGGCGGCCCATCTCAAAACTTACTATCGATGAAGCGTTTCCCGTTTGGTAATGTGGCGTTGAGGTCCACGATGCCAGTGGGAGCCGTTGAAAGAGGCTGGGCAAATGTTCGATGGCTGTGGCTGAGACAAAATCGGATTATGTGCGCACCAGGCTGAGAATCGAGAATGCCTTCCTGTTCTTCGCGTCCATTTGCATTTCATGGCCAAAGGTCAGTGAAAAGCAAAACGACGGGGAGGAATTCCGCCTTTCTAGATTGGCTCGCATGCTCAGGGGCCCTGGCAGTACATCGGATATAGGGCAAGTAATACGTGGTAGTTTTTGGTAAGTCGCAAGTTAGGTACCCTTCCACCTAGCCAAGGTAGTACGTAGCTGGGTCACTCATATAGACACAGGATTTGTCTGTCCCCATGTAATCATCAGCTCAAAATGGTCATCGATGGGAAAGCTCAATCCGATCGAACTCACTCCCAGCCATAGACCAAGCCTCCTGCCGCTGCGCCACAGATTCGGCTAGAAAGTGGATTCGTGGCGTTACGCCCGACTGCACTAAGCGAAACTATTGAGTTGTGGCTGCTGTGCTGTATTTTGGCACACTGTGACTCATTTTGTTCATTGAGAACCACGGGTAATTCGGTTCGGGGCCTAGACACAAACAGTGGGTTTTCTCTAATCGAGGGAAACGACTGACGCGGCCGAAAGTCTGATCGTGGGATAGACTGGTTGGTGCCCAAAGCCTTACTTCATGCTGCTGTTTGATCTAATCTACTCAGGAATTCAATGGCAACGGCAGGCTCAGCTACGGACCTACTATGTTAACACGCCCAGAAGAGCTGGGACAATCTCTGCAGCTGTCAGCCGCGGGGCGACCAACCGCGGGGTTGCATTATTGCAGCTTCGGGTGACAGTCTTGAGACCCACCTATACCACCTATACTAACGCAATCTGAGTACTTATTGTTCTGGTTGGAAAGTATGCCACACATGGATGCAAGTGCAGCATTAACTCGTTGCTTTCCGGATGTTCCGATCCGCGCTTCCATTCACAGTTAGACTTCTGCAATTTGCAAGCCACGAGCGAGACTAAGTTGTCCAGCCCTATCGGAAGTCCTCATACTAGAACGAAGTGACATACAACGCTCTGCATGGAGCGGAAGAGTGGCAGTCAAGTGGCTCAGATTACGCATCAAAACAAGTCCACTACATGATCAAATCACTTTCGCCAATTCTAATTCATTCATCGGCTAGTAGAGGTCAAAACTTCTATCCCAATACTTCCACGCGGAGCTCACCCTCTTTATAATCTGCAAGCAGCAGACCAATCGTGTCTCTAAAGTAACGAAAGAGAGCTTACTAGGTAGGTACCTAGTACCTAAACACCCTACATAATATTATACAGTACGTACAATACATACTAAGGGTCTGCTGGACGGGGCTTCAGCCAGCCACCCGAGTGCACCCTGCCAGCCCCACGCCAAACGGCGTCCAGGCAGATTTCAGGACTGCCTGGGGTGCAGAGGATGTGGAAGGCGTTGTTAAATGGCTAACTGAGGTGACGTGTTGGGCGGCAGTTGGAGACCATTGATCGTTCTCTATTAGAACAACGTGCGTTAGACCATCGCAGAATCTTTACATGATACCAGTAAATGTCAGCAAGCAGCTCAAGGTATAATTAAATACACGATTCACTTGCAGGATTCATGGGGTACATTGCACCGGGCAGATCAATTTCGAGCATTGAGCATCGAAGAATGCGATCTCCCTTTTTATCAGCAAGTCCGAAGTCCTGGAATCTAACAGGCAGCGGCTTTCTCAATGCGTAGTGGTTGTATCGGCCCTGTACTCTGATCAAGAGAGAACGATCTTCTTCTAGCGGCCGAGGTTGGTAGTTGTTGGATGAATGGATACAATGCCAGTTTTGCCGGGACAAACAAAAGTGCTTGTACGAATCGAGGACAATAAGCAGGATCAAAACCCTAGAATGTTTCCGGTGGACAGAATAACATAATTTCCGGAATTATTCACTATAGTTACTTGAGGTCTTGTAGCAGTTATCCTTCTCATCGAGGTGATATTCATATAACCCGGATGGATGTGAACCCATGATAGTACATACATTCGTTACACGAAAGGTCAACAGAATCAGCATCAACTCGTGCGTTATTCGACGCATCCATAAGCAGTAAGTAGGTTTGTCTAAGCGCGGGAGCACTTTTCTATGAAATATGCAGCAAATGCTGGACCCCTCACCTCGGCCGCGTTTAGATAGTTCCTTCCAGATAGCCTAGGATACACCATCTTCACGCCCCCGGGCAACAAGCAGAGCCTTATAGGCTCGGATCCTTCTGTGCCTTCTTCAATGACAATCAGCACTGCTGGTTGTATTGACCACTGAGATTGCCAACCGAAACTGAAGCGATCATCATGATACACGATGATCCCTACTGCGTCGAGTACTCTTTAACGTGCAGGTCCGGCTCATTCCGGAAGTAAGCCGTCGCCCCAATCGGAATGCGATCGTTTTCGATATACAAAGTCGGTGTCGTCGTCGCACCCACCAACACGGTGATGACCCCGAACCCATCCCGGCGGGTCCAGAGCGGGAAAACGGCTGTGGGGGGTTTCAGCTGACCCGGGACTGCGGCGGGCAGCGTCTTCCGCGTTGCGGGGGGCGTGAATGTCTTCATTCATGCGATAATCAGATAATGAGTTCCGGTACACTTGATCGAAAGCTGAACGAACGGAGGATAAAGACTTACTGCGGTGGAGATATCAATGCCAACGCCCGTGGTTGAGACGTTCAAGCCGGCCTCGGTCCACAGACGCGATGGCCGGTATGGGGAGACCACAACGGTGATGGGTTCGGTGTGCTCATTGATCACCCATACGCAAGCGGGAACTCCCCTGATGGACCGAAGAGCTTGACCGAAGATGCCCTTGCGGACTCTCTGTTAGACTACGCCAGTGCAAAGAGCGGAGGCAAACTCACCCTTGACTCTGGGTGGAGATGTGGCGGCAGAGCTGGGAGTTCTTGTTCATCACTAAGCATTGAAGGTCTGCCATTGAGAGAGGTCTGGCTTGTACTGTGAGCCGAATGATGCTGAACCTCCTGAGAAGTAGTGTGGAGAGATAGTGATCCATTTTGTGCAAGCACAGTCAGCGGGAAATGAATAATATCGTAGGCAGTTTGGCTGGGCTCGGCGTCCTCCATGAGATCTCTCCGCTCGCCTTGACACAGCCTATATATGATGCGTTCGAAGTTTGAGGTAGCAGTCCGATGAGGGCCGACTTGATAATCAGTGATCGGCCGCAGATCCACGGGAGTGCTGGTGATAAAAAAGAGCAGGTGCTCATCGATAGGAGAAGCTCGTGGTACATCGGCCGGCCAGGAGATTTTCAGACCCTCGAGAACACCAAATGGTGTTTTGCGAATCCAGTGACAACGCCCAGAAGGAAGCTCAATTCCAAACGGACTGGATCGAGATATCAAGGATATCTTTCCTTGAGCATTGATGTGGAGTACGGTGACATAGGTCGTAGTCATGCCGTCATTCCGAAGAGCTATGTATATCCTCCGGCCTTCGTATAGCTCATCGCACCCTGCTCCGGCGAGGCTTCTTGTAGGCTGATGATTCTCAACCAGCCCGACTTTGACGTCTACTTGATGATTCAGAAGGTCATCAGGGCTATTGTTGCGCAGACCCAGGAGACGCTGAGCACAGGCGAAACGATCAGCCTCTGCTAGAACTGCCTGGTAGGCACAGTCCATCTGTGTGGGATTCTCCGAGTTGAGGTAGCGAGTTGTAAGAGATAATCCTTGCTTAGACTCAATACCGATAAAGCTATCTCTGTGATAAATCGATAACAGAGGAGTGCCTGGTTCGTTCTCGCCGGCAAGCCGAAGAAAGCGTGACTTCTGAACCTTGTCACTAAGTGACTCCAACAGAGAGGGTGGTACCGAAATTGGCCACCGATATGGTGCACTCTCTTGCAAAAAGGCTAGAGCCCCTTCCCGTGGAACCTGTTGCGTTGGAGTCGAACTTGGATAGTGCAATTGCACCAAAGCTTGAAAGGCTTGAACGTTGATAACCTCACACACAGCTATTTGCTGTTCCTCCGTGAACCGCTCCGAAGTCAGGCGCGTCACGGCATACACATCACCTTCTGATACACCAGCGACAAAACCAGCCTGGAGCACGGGTAAACCATTCTCAATCTTCAGGTGGATGGCTTCTGAATTGACCTCGTCAAGTGAAAAGTGGATGCGCGTATGCGGACCCTCCACCCGCGGATGCTGGGTCGGAAACTGTGCCTGGACCAATTCCTGGACTCGTAAGATGCTTGTTCTCCAAGACAGTTGATGACCGTGCGCCTCAGTCAGAAATTGAGCAAGCGCCGAGGTAAAAGACCCCATCCACCTCCCATCTTCGCCTCGAACTTCCCATGCTGTTTCGGAAGGAG